>NW_027590237.1:307344-614688 GCF_964213995.1 Mustelus asterias
ACACCGAGACAGACAGAGAGAGAGACAGCACACTGAGACAGCGAGAGTGAGAGACAGCACACTGAGAAAGAGAGAGAGACAGCACACCGAGACAGAGAGAGAGAGACAACACACTGAGACAGAGAGAGAGAGAGAGACAGCACACTGAGACAGAGAGAGAGAGAGACAGCACACTGAGACAGAGAGAGAGAGGGAGCACAGAGAGACAGAGAGAGAGAGACAGCACACTGAGACAGAGAGAGAGAGGCAGCGCACTGAGACAGAGAAAGAGACAGCACACTGAGACAGAGAGAGAGAGAGAGACAGCACACTGAGACAGAGAGAGAGAGAGAGACAGCACACTGAGACGGAGAGAGAGAGAGACCGCATACTGAGACAGAGAGAGAGTGACAGCACACTGAGACAGACAGAGAGACAGACCACACACTGAGACAGAGAGAGAGACAGCACACTGAGACAGAGAGAGTGACAGCACACTGAGACAGAGAGAGACAGCACACTGAGACAGAGAGAGACAGCACACTGAGACAGAGAGAGACAGCACACTGAGACAGACACAGAGAGAGACCGCACACTGAGACAGAGAGAGAGTGACAGCACACTGAGACAGACAGAGAGACAGACCACACACTGAGACAGAGAGAGAGACAGCACACTGAGACAGAGAGAGTGACAGCACACTGAGACAGAGAGAGACAGCACACTGAGACAGAGAGAGACAGCACACTGAGACAGACACAGAGAGAGACCGCACACTGAGACAGAGAGAGAGTGACAGCACACTGAGACAGACAGAGAGACAGACCACACACTGAGACAGAGAGAGAGACAGCACACTGAGACAGAGAGCGAGAGAGACAGCACACTGAGACAGAGAGAGAGAGAGACAGCACACTGAGACAGAGAGAGAGACAGCACACCGAGACAGAGAGAGAGAGACAGCACACTGAGACAGACAGAGAGACAGACCACACAGTGAGACAGAGAGAGAGACAGCACACTCAGACACAGAGAGAGAGTCAACACACTGAGACAGAGAGAGAGAGACAGCTCACTGACACAGAGAGAGAGAGAGAGACAGCACACTGAGACAGAGAGAGAGAGAGACAGCACACTGAGACAGATAGAGAGACAGCACACCGAGACAGACAGAGAGAGAGACAGCACACTGAGACAGCGAGAGTGAGAGACAGCACACTGAGACAGAGAGAGAGACAGCACACCGAGACAGAGAGAGAGAGACAACACACTGAGACAGAGAGAGAGAGAGAGACAGCACACTGAGACAGAGAGAGAGAGAGACAGCGCACTGAGACAGAGAGAGAGAGAGACAGCACACTGAGACAGAGAGAGAGAGGGAGCACACAGAGACAGAGAGAGAGAGAGAGACCGCACACTGAGACAGAGAGAGAGAGAGGCAGCGTACTGAGACAGAGAAAGAGACAGCACACTGAGACAGAGAGAGAGAGACAGCACACTGAGACAGAGAGAGAGAGAGAGACAGCACACTGAGACGGAGAGAGAGAGAGAGACAGCACACTGACAGAGAGAGACAGCACACTGAGACAGAGAGAGAGAGACAGCACACTGAGACAGACACAGAGAGAGACCGCACACTGAGACAGAGAGAGAGTGACAGCACACTGAGACACAGAGAGAGACAGCACACTGAGACAGAGAGAGACAGCACACTGAGACAGAGAGAGACAGCATACTGAGACAGAGAGAGAGAGAGAGACAGCACACTGAGACGGAGAGAGAGAGAGAGACAGCACACTGAGACAGAGAGAGAGACAGCACACTGAGACTGAGAGAGACAGCACACTGAGACAGACACAGAGAGAGACCGCACACAGAGACAGAGAGAGAGTGACAGCACACTGAGACATACAGAGAGACAGACCGCACACTGAGACAGAGAGAGAGACCGCACACTGAGACAGAGAGAGAGACAGCACACTGAGACAGAGAGAGTGACAGCACACTGAGACAGAGAGAGACAGCACACTGAGACAGAGAGAGACAGCACACTGAGACAGAGAGAGACAGCACACTGAGACAGAGAGGGAGAGCACACTGAGACAGAGAGAGAGAGAGACAGCACGCTGAGACAGAGAGAAAGAGAGACAGCACACTGAGACAGAGAGAGAGAGACACCACACTGTGACAGAGAGAGAGTGACAGCACACTGAGACAGAGAGAGAGAGAGACAGAAAACTGAGACACAGAGAGAGAGAGACAGCACCCTGAGAGAGAGAGAGAGAGACAGCACACTGAGACAGAGAGAGAGAAAGGCAGCACACTAAGACAGAGAGAGAGAGATACAGCACACTGAGACAGAGAGAGAGAGAGACAGCACACTGAGACAGCGAGAGTGAGAGACAGCACACTGAGACAGAGAGAGAGACAGCACACCGAGACAGAGAGAGAGAGACAACACACTGAGACAGAGAGAGAGAGAGAGACAGCACACTGAGACAGAGAGAGAGAGGGAGCACACAGAGACAGAGAGAGAGAGACAGCACACTGAGACAGAGAGAGAGAGAGGCAGCGCACTGAGACAGAGAAAGAGACAGCACACTGAGACAGAGAGAGAGAGACAGCACACTGAGACAGAGAGAGAGAGAGAGAGACAGCACACTGAGACGGAGAGAGAGAGAGACAGCACACTGAGATGGACAGAGAGAGAGACAGCACACTGACACAGAGAGAGACAGCACACTGAGACAGAGAGAGAGAGACAGCACACTGAGACAGACACAGAGAGAGACCGCACACTGAGACAGAGAGAGAGTGACAGCACACGGAGACAGACAGAGAGACAGACCACACACTGAGACAGAGAGAGAGACAGCACACTGAGACAGAGAGAGAGAGAGAGACAGCACACTGAGACAGAGAGAGAGAGAGAGACAGCACACTGAGACAGAGAGAGAGAGGGAGCAAACAGAGACAGAGAGAGAGAGACAACACACTGAGACAGAGTGAGAGAGAGAGAGACAGCACACTGAGACAGAGAGAGAGAGAGGCAGCGCACTGAGACAGAGAAAGAGACAGCACACTGAGACAGAGAGAGAAAGACAGCACACTGAGACAGAGAGAGAGAGAGAGAGACAGCACACTGAGACGGAGAGAGAGAGAGACAGCACACTGAGATGGAGAGAGAGAGAGACAGCACACTGACACAGAGAGAGACAGCACACTGAGACAGAGAGAGAGAGACAGCACACTGAGACAGACACAGAGAGAGACCGCACACTGAGACAGAGAGAGAGTGACAGCACACTGAGACAGACAGAGAGACAGACCACACACTGAGACAGAGAGAGAGACAGCACACTGAGACAGAGAGAGAGAGAGACAGCACACTGAGACAGAGAGAGAGAGAGACAGCACACCGAGACAGAGAGAGAGAGACAACACACTGAGACAGAGAGAGAGAGAGACAGAAAACTGAGACAGAGAGAGAGAGACAGCACACTGAGACGGAGAGAGAGACAGCACACTGAGACAGAGAGAGAGAGAGACAGCTCACTGACACAGAGAGAGAGAGAGAGACAGCACACTGAGACAGAGAGAGAGAGAGACAGCACACTGAGACAGATAGAGAGACAGCACACCGAGACAGACAGAGAGAGAGACAGCACACTGAGACAGCGAGAGTGAGAGACAGCACACTGAGACAGAGAGAGAGACAGCACACCGAGACAGAGAGAGAGAGACAACACACTGAGACAGAGAGAGAGAGAGAGCACACTGAGACAGAGAGAGAGAGAGACAGAAAACTGAGACACAGAGAGAGAAAGACAGCAGCCTGAGAGAGAGAGAGAGAGAGACAGCACACTGAGACAGAGAGAGAAAAAGGCAGCACACTGAGACAGAGAGAGAGAGAGACAGCACACTGAGACAGAGGGAGAGAGAGACAGCACACTGAGACAGAGAGAGAGAGAGACAGCACACTGAGACAGAGAGAGAGAGAGACAGCACACTGAGACAGAGAGAGAGACAGCACACCGAGACAGACAGAGAGAGAGACAGCACACTGAGACAGCGAGAGTGAGAGACAGCACACTGAGACAGAGGGAGAGAGAGACAGCTCACTGACACAGAGAGAGAGAGAGAGACAGCACACTGAGACAGAGAGAGAGAGAGAGAGACAGCACACGGAGACAGATAGAGAGACAGCACACCGAGACAGACAGAGAGAGAGACAGCACACTGAGACAGCGAGAGTGAGAGATAGCACACTGAGACAGAGAGAGAGACAGCACACCGAGACAGAGAGAGAGAGACAACACACTGAGACAGAGAGAGAGAGAGAGACAGCACACTGAGACAGAGAGAGAGAGAGACAGCACACTGAGACAGAGAGAGAGAGGGAGCACAGAGAGACAGAGAGAGAGAGACAGCACACTGAGACAGAGAGAGAGAGGCAGCGCACTGAGACAGAGAAAGAGACAGCACACTGAGACAGAGAGAGAGAGAGAGACAGCACACTGAGACAGAGAGAGAGAGAGAGACAGCACACTGAGACGGAGAGAGAGAGAGACCGCATACTGAGACAGAGAGAGAGTGACAGCACACTGAGACAGACAGAGAGACAGACCACACACTGAGACAGAGAGAGAGACAGCACACTGAGACAGAGAGAGTGACAGCACACTGAGACAGAGAGAGACAGCACACTGAGACAGAGAGAGACAGCACACTGAGACAGAGAGAGACAGCACACTGAGACAGACACAGAGAGAGACCGCACACTGAGACAGAGAGAGAGTGACAGCACACTGAGACAGACAGAGAGACAGACCACACACTGAGACAGAGAGAGAGACAGCACACTGAGACAGAGAGAGTGACAGCACACTGAGACAGAGAGAGACAGCACACTGAGACAGAGAGAGACAGCACACTGAGACAGACACAGAGAGAGACCGCACACTGAGACAGAGAGAGAGTGACAGCACACTGAGACAGACAGAGAGACAGACCACACACTGAGACAGAGAGAGAGACAGCACACTGAGACAGAGAGAGAGAGAGACAGCACACTGACACAGAGAGAGAGAGAGACAGCACACTGAGACAGAGGGAGAGAGAGAGACAACACACTGAGACAGAGAGCGAGAGAGACAGCACACTGAGACAGAGAGAGAGAGAGACAGCACACTGAGACAGAGAGAGAGACAGCACACCGAGACAGAGAGAGAGAGACAGCACACTGAGACAGACAGAGAGACAGACCACACAGTGAGACAGAGAGAGAGACAGCACACTGAGACAGAGAGAGTGACAGCACACTGAGACAGAGAGAGACAGCACACTGAGACAGAGAGACAGCACACTGAGACAGAGAGAGAGAGAGAGAGAGCACACTGAGACGGAGAGAGAGAGAGACAGCACACTGAGACAGAGAGAGAGACAGCACACCGAGACAGAGAGAGAGAGACAGCACACTGAGACTGAGAGAGACAGCACACTGACACAGAGAGAGAGAGAGACAGCACACTGAGACAGAGAGCGAGAGAGAGACAGCACACTGAGACAGACACAGAGAGAGACCGCACACAGAGACAGAGAGAGAGTGACAGCACACTGAGACATACAGAGAGACAGCACACCGAGACAGACAGAGAGAGAGACAGCACACTGAGACAGCGAGAGTGAGAGACAGCACACTGAGACAGAGAGAGAGACAGCACACCGAGACAGAGAGAGAGAGACAACACACTGAGACAGAGAGAGAGAGAGAGCACACTGAGACAGAGAGAGAGAGAGACAGAAAACTGAGACACAGAGAGAGAAAGACAGCAGCCTGAGAGAGAGAGAGAGAGAGACAGCACACTGAGACAGAGAGAGAGAAAGGCAGCACACTGAGACAGAGAGAGAGAGAGACAGCACACTGAGACAGAGGGAGAGAGAGACAGCACACTGAGACAGAGAGAGAGAGAGACAGCACACTGAGACAGAGAGAGAGAGAGACAGCACACTGAGACAGAGAGAGAGACAGCACACCGAGACAGACAGAGAGAGAGACAGCACACTGAGACAGCGAGAGTGAGAGACAGCACACTGAGACAGAGGGAGAGAGAGACAGCTCACTGACACAGAGAGAGAGAGAGAGACAGCACACTGAGACAGAGAGAGAGAGAGAGAGACAGCACACGGAGACAGATAGAGAGACAGCACACCGAGACAGACAGAGAGAGAGACAGCACACTGAGACAGCGAGAGTGAGAGATAGCACACTGAGACAGAGAGAGAGACAGCACACCGAGACAGAGAGAGAGAGACAACACACTGAGACAGAGAGAGAGAGAGAGACAGCACACTGAGACAGAGAGAGAGAGAGACAGCACACTGAGACAGAGAGAGAGAGGGAGCACAGAGAGACAGAGAGAGAGAGACAGCACACTGAGACAGAGAGAGAGAGGCAGCGCACTGAGACAGAGAAAGAGACAGCACACTGAGACAGAGAGAGAGAGAGAGACAGCACACTGAGACAGAGAGAGAGAGAGAGACAGCACACTGAGACGGAGAGAGAGAGAGACCGCATACTGAGACAGAGAGAGAGTGACAGCACACTGAGACAGACAGAGAGACAGACCACACACTGAGACAGAGAGAGAGACAGCACACTGAGACAGAGAGAGTGACAGCACACTGAGACAGAGAGAGACAGCACACTGAGACAGAGAGAGACAGCACACTGAGACAGAGAGAGACAGCACACTGAGACAGACACAGAGAGAGACCGCACACTGAGACAGAGAGAGAGTGACAGCACACTGAGACAGACAGAGAGACAGACCACACACTGAGACAGAGAGAGAGACAGCACACTGAGACAGAGAGAGTGACAGCACACTGAGACAGAGAGAGACAGCACACTGAGACAGAGAGAGACAGCACACTGAGACAGACACAGAGAGAGACCGCACACTGAGACAGAGAGAGAGTGACAGCACACTGAGACAGACAGAGAGACAGACCACACACTGAGACAGAGAGAGAGACAGCACACTGAGACAGAGAGAGAGAGAGACAGCACACTGACACAGAGAGAGAGAGAGACAGCACACTGAGACAGAGGGAGAGAGAGAGACAACACACTGAGACAGAGAGCGAGAGAGACAGCACACTGAGACAGAGAGAGAGAGAGACAGCACACTGAGACAGAGAGAGAGACAGCACACCGAGACAGAGAGAGAGAGACAGCACACTGAGACAGACAGAGAGACAGACCACACAGTGAGACAGAGAGAGAGACAGCACACTGAGACAGAGAGAGTGACAGCACACTGAGACAGAGAGAGACAGCACACTGAGACAGAGAGACAGCACACTGAGACAGAGAGAGAGAGAGAGAGAGCACACTGAGACGGAGAGAGAGAGAGACAGCACACTGAGACAGAGAGAGAGACAGCACACCGAGACAGAGAGAGAGAGACAGCACACTGAGACTGAGAGAGACAGCACACTGACACAGAGAGAGAGAGAGACAGCACACTGAGACAGAGAGCGAGAGAGAGACAGCACACTGAGACAGACACAGAGAGAGACCGCACACAGAGACAGAGAGAGAGTGACAGCACACTGAGACATACAGAGAGACAGACCGCACACTGAGACAGAGAGAGAGACCGCACACTGAGACAGAGAGAGAGACAGCACACTGAGACAGAGAGAGACAGCACACTGAGACAGAGAGAGAGAGAGAGACAGCACACTGAGACAGAGAGAGACAGCACACTGAGACAGAGAGAGACAGCACACTGAGACAGAGAGAGACAGCACACTGAGACAGAGAGAGACAGCACACTGAGACAGAGAGAGACAGCACACTGAGACAGAGAGAAAGAGAGACAGCACACTGAGACAGAGAGAGAGTGACAGCACACTGAGACAGAGAGAGAGAGACAGCACACTGAGACAGAGAGAGAGAGAGACAGAAAACTGAGACACAGAGAGAGAAAGACAGCACCCTGAGAGAGAGAGAAGAGAGACAGCACACTGAGACAGAGAGAGAGAAAGGCAGCACACGAAGACAGAGAGAGAGAGATACAGCACACTGAGACAGAGAGAGAGAGAGACAGCACACTCAGACACAGAGAGAGAGTCAACACACTGAGACAGAGAGAGAGAGACAGCACACTGAGACAGAGAGAGAGAGAGACAGCACACTGAGACAGAGGGAGAGAGAGACAGCTCACGGAGACAGAGAGAGAGAGGGAGCACACAGAGACAGAGAGAGAGAGACAACACACTGAGACAGAGAGAGAGAGAGAGAGACAGCACACGGAGACAGAGAGAGAGAGAGGCAGCGCACTGAGACAGAGAAAGAGACAGCACACTGAGACAGAGAGAGAGAGACAGCACACTGAGACAGAGAGAGAGAGAGAGACAGCACACTGAGACGGAGAGAGAGAGAGACAGCACACTGAGATGGAGAGAGAGAGAGACAGCACACTGACACAGAGAGAGACAGCACACTGAGACAGAGAGAGAGAGACAGCACACTGAGACAGACACAGAGAGAGACTGCACACTGAGACAGAGAGAGAGCGACAGCACACTGAGACAGACAGAGAGACAGACCACACACTGAGACAGAGAGAGAGACAGCACACTGAGACAGAGAGGGAGACAGCACACTGAGACAGAGAGAGTGACAGCACACTGAGACAGAGAGAGACAGCACACTGAGACAGAGAGAGACAGCACACTGAGACAGAGAGAGACAGCACACTGAGACAGAGAGAGACAGCACACTGAGACAGAGAGAGACAGCACACTGAGACAGAGAGAGAGAGAGAGACAGCACACTGAGACGGAGAGAGAGAGAGACAGCACACTGAGACAGAGAGAGAGACAGCACACCGAGACAGAGAGAGAGAGACAGCACACTGAGACTGAGAGAGACAGCACACTGAGACAGAGAGAGACAGCACACTGAGACAGAGAGAGACAGCACACTGAGACAGAGAGAGAGCACACTGAGACAGAGAGAGAGAGAGACAGCACGCTGAGACAGAGAGAAAGAGAGACAGCACACTGAGACAGAGAGAGAGAGACACCACACTGTGACAGAGAGAGAGTGACAGCACACTGAGACAGAGAGAGAGAGAGACAGAAAACTGAGACACAGAGAGAGAGAGACAGCACCCTGAGAGAGAGAGAGAGACAGCACACTGAGACAGAGAGAGAGAAAGGCAGCACACTAAGACAGAGAGAGAGAGATACAGCACACTGAGACAGAGTGAGAGAGAGACAGCACACTCAGACACAGAGAGAGAGTCAACACACTGAGACAGAGAGAGAGAGAGACAGCACACTGAGACAGAGGGAGAGAGAGACAGCTCACTGACACAGAGAGAGAGAGAGAGACAGCACACTGAGACAGAGAGAGAGAGACAGCACACTGAAACGGAGAGAGAGACAGCACACTGAGACAGAGAGAGAGAGAGAGACAGAAAACTGAGACACAGAGAGAGAAAGACAGCACCCTGAGAGAGAGAGAGAGACAGCACACTGAGACAGAGAGAGAAAGGCAGCACACTAAGACAGAGAGAGATACAGCACACTGAGACAGAGAGAGAGACAGCACACTCAGACACAGAGAGAGAGTCAACACACTGAGACAGAGAGAGAGAGACAGCACACTGAGACAGAGAGAGAGAGAGACAGCTCACTGACACAGAGAGAGAGAGAGAGACAGCACACTGAGACAGAGAGAGAGAGAGACAGCACACTGAGACAGATAGAGAGACAGCACACCGAGACAGACAGAGAGAGAGACAGCACACTGAGACAGCGAGAGTGAGAGACAGCACACTGAGACAGAGAGAGAGACAGCACACCGAGACAGAGAGAGAGAGACAACACACTGAGACAGAGAGAGAGAGAGAGACAGCACACTGAGACAGAGAGAGAGAGAGACAGCACACTGAGACAGAGAGAGAGAGGGAGCACACAGAGACAGAGAGAGAGAGACAACACACTGAGACAGAGAGAGAGAGAGAGAGACAGCACACTGAGACAGAGAGAGAGAGAGGCAGTGCACTGAGACAGAGAAAGAGACAGCACACTGAGACAGAGAGAGAGAGACAGCACACTGAGACAGAGAGAGAGAGAGAGACAGCACACTGAGACAGAGAGAGAGAGAGACAGCACACTGAGACAGAGAGAGAGAGGGAGCACACAGAGACAGAGAGAGAGAGACAACACACTGAGACAGAGAGAGAGAGACAGCACACTGAGACAGAGAGAGAGAGAGACAGAAAACTGAGACACAGAGAGAGAAAGACAGCACCCTGAGAGAGAGAGAGAGAGACAGCACACTGAGACAGAGAGAGAGAAAGGCAGCACACTAAGACAGAGAGAGAGAGATACAGCACACTGAGACAGAGAGAGAGAGAGACAGCACACTCAGACACAGAGAGAGAGTCAACACACTGAGACAGAGAGAGACAGCACACTGAGACAGAGAGAGAGAGACAGCACACTGAGACAGAGAGAGAGAGAGACAGCACACTGAGACAGATAGAGAGACAGCACACCGAGACAGACAGAGAGAGAGACAGCACACTGAGACAGAGAGAGAGAGGGAGCACACAGAGACAGAGAGAGAGAGAGAACACACTGAGACAGAGAGAGAGAGAGAGAGACAGCACACTGAGACAGAGAGAGAGAGAGGCAGTGCACTGAGACAGAGAAAGAGACAGCACACTGAGACAGAGAGAGAGAGACAGCACACTGAGACAGAGAGAGAGAGAGAGACAGCACACTGAGACGGAGAGAGAGAGAGACAGCACACTGAGATGGAGAGAGAGAGAGACAGCACACTGACACAGAGAGAGACAGCACACTGAGACAGAGAGAGAGAGACAGCACACTGCGACAGACACAGAGAGAGACCGCACACTGAGACAGAGAGTGACAGCACACGGAGACAGACAGAGAGACAGACCACACACTGAGACAGAGAGAGAGACAGCACACTGAGACAGAGGGAGAGACAGCACACTGAGACAGAGAGAGTGACAGCACACTGAGACAGAGAGAGACAGCACACTGAGACAGAGAGAGACAGCACACTGAGACAGAGAGAGACAGCACACTGAGACAGACACAGAGAGAGACCGCACACTGAGACAGAGAGAGAGAGACAGCACACTGACACAGAGAGAGAGAGAGACAGCACATTGAGACAGAGGGAGAGAGAGACAACACACTGAGACAGAGAGCGAGAGAGACAGCACACTGAGACAGAGAGAGAGAGAGAGACAGCACACTGAGACAGAGAGAGAGACAGCACACCGAGACAGAGAGAGAGAGACAGCACACTGAGACAGACAGAGAGACAGACCACACACTGAGACAGAGAGAGAGACAGCACACTGAGACAGAGAGAGTGACAGCACACTGAGACAGAGAGAGACAGCACACTGAGACAGAGAGACAGCACACTGAGACAGAGAGAGAGAGAGAGAGAGCACACTGAGACGGAGAGAGAGAGAGACAGCACACTGAGACAGAGAGAGAGACAGCACACCGAGACAGAGAGAGACAGCACACTGACACAGAGAGAGAGAGAGACAGCACACTGAGACAGAGAGAGAGAGAGAGACAGCACACTGAGACAGACACAGAGAGAGACCGCACACAGAGACAGAGAGAGAGTGACAGCACACTGAGACATACAGAGAGACAGACCGCACACTGAGACAGAGAGAGAGACAGCACACTGAGACAGAGAGAGAGACAGCACACTGAGACAGAGAGAGTGACAGCACACTGAGACAGAGAGAGACAGCACACTGAGACAGAGAGAGAGAGAGAGACAGCACACTGAGACAGAGAGAGACAGCACACTGAGACAGAGAGAGACAGCACACTGAGACAGAGAGAGACAGCACACTGAGACAGAGAGAGAGAGCACACTGAGACAGAGAGAGAGAGAGACAGCACACTGAGACAGAGAGAAAGAGAGACAGCACACTGAGACAGAGAGAGAGTGACAGCACACTGAGACAGAGAGAGAGAGACAGCACACTGAGACAGAGAGAGAGACAGAAAACTGAGACACAGAGAGAGAAAGACAGCACCCTGAGAGAGAGAGAGAGACAGCACACTGAGACAGAGAGAGAGAAAGGCAGCACACTAAGACAGAGAGAGAGAGATACAGCACACTGAGACAGAGAGAGAGAGAGACAGCACACTCAGACACAGAGCGAGAGTCAACACACTGAGACAGAGAGAGAGAGACAGCACACTGAGACAGAGAGAGAGAGAGACAGCACACTGAGACAGAGGGAGAGAGAGACAGCTCACTGACACAGAGAGAGAGAGAGAGACAGCACACTGAGACAGAGAGAGAGAGAGACAGCACACTGAGACAGATAGAGAGACAGCACACCGAGACAGACAGAGAGAGAGACAGCACACTGAGACAGCGAGAGTGAGAGACAGCACACTGAGACAGAGAGAGAGACAGCACACCGAGACAGAGAGAGAGAGACAACACACTGAGACAGAGAGAGAGAGAGAGACAGCACACTGAGACAGAGAGAGAGAGAGACAGCGCACTGAGACAGAGAGAGAGAGAGACAGCACACTGAGACAGAGAGAGAGAGGGAGCACACAGAGACAGAGAGAGAGAGACAACACACTGAGACAGAGAGAGAGAGAGAGAGACCGCACACTGAGACAGAGAGAGAGAGAGGCAGCGTACTGAGACAGAGAAAGAGACAGCACACTGAGACAGAGAGAGAGAGACAGCACACTGAGACAGAGAGAGAGAGAGAGACAGCACACTGAGACGGAGAGAGAGAGAGAGACAGCACACTGACAGAGAGAGACAGCACACTGAGACAGAGAGAGAGAGACAGCACACTGAGACAGACACAGAGAGAGACCGCACACTGAGACAGAGAGAGAGTGACAGCACACTGAGACAGAGAGAGAGACAGCACACTGAGACAGAGAGAGTGACAGCACACTGAGACAGAGAGAGACAGCACACTGAGACAGAGAGAGACAGCACACTGAGACAGAGAGAGACAGCATACTGAGACAGAGAGAGAGAGAGAGACAGCACACTGAGACGGAGAGAGAGAGAGAGACAGCACACTGAGACAGAGAGAGAGACAGCACACTGAGACTGAGAGAGACAGCACACTGAGACAGACACAGAGAGAGACCGCACACAGAGACAGAGAGAGAGTGACAGCACACTGAGACATACAGAGAGACAGACCGCACACTGAGACAGAGAGAGAGACCGCACACTGAGACAGAGAGAGAGACAGCACACTGAGACAGAGAGAGTGACAGCACACTGAGACAGAGAGAGACAGCACACTGAGACAGAGAGAGACAGCACACTGAGACAGAGAGAGACAGCACACTGAGACAGAGAGGGAGAGCACACTGAGACAGAGAGAGAGAGAGACAGCACGCTGAGACAGAGAGAAAGAGAGACAGCACACTGAGACAGAGAGAGAGAGACACCACACTGTGACAGAGAGAGAGTGACAGCACACTGAGACAGAGAGAGAGAGAGACAGAAAACTGAGACACAGAGAGAGAGAGACAGCACCCTGAGAGAGAGAGAGAGAGAGACAGCACACTGAGACAGAGAGAGAGAAAGGCAGCACACTAAGACAGAGAGAGAGAGATACAGCACACTGAGACAGAGAGAGAGAGAGACAGCACACTGAGACAGCGAGAGTGAGAGACAGCACACTGAGACAGAGAGAGAGACAGCACACCGAGACAGAGAGAGAGAGACAACACACTGAGACAGAGAGAGAGAGAGAGACAGCACACTGAGACAGAGAGAGAGAGGGAGCACACTGAGACAGAGAAAGAGACAGCACACTGAGACAGAGAGAGAAAGACAGCACACTGAGACAGAGAGAGAGAGAGAGAGACAGCACACTGAGACGGAGAGAGAGAGAGACAGCACACCGAGACAGAGAGAGAGAGACAACACACTGAGACAGAGAGAGAGAGAGACAGAAAACTGAGACAGAGAGAGAGAGACAGCACACTGAGACGGAGAGAGAGACAGCACACTGAGACAGAGAGAGAGAGAGACAGCTCACTGACACAGAGAGAGAGAGAGAGACAGCACACTGAGACAGAGAGAGAGAGAGACAGCACACTGAGACAGATAGAGAGACAGCACACCGAGACAGACAGAGAGAGAGACAGCACACCGAGACAGAGAGAGAGAGACAACACACTGAGACAGAGAGAGAGAGAGAGACAGCACACTGAGACAGAGAGAGAGAGAGACAGCACACTGAGACAGAGAGAGAGAGGGAGCACACAGAGACAGAGAGAGAGAGACAACACACTGAGACAGAGAGAGAGAGAGAGAGACAGCACACTGAGACAGAGAGAGAGAGAGGCAGTGCACTGAGACAGAGAAAGAGACAGCACACTGAGACAGAGAGAGAGAGACAACACACTGAGACAGAGAGAGAGAGACAGCACACTGAGACAGAGAGAGAGAGAGACAGAAAACTGAGACACAGAGAGAGAAAGACAGCACCCTGAGAGAGAGAGAGAGAGACAGCACACTGAGACAGAGAGAGAGAAAGGCAGCACACTAAGACAGAGAGAGAGAGATACAGCACACTGAGACAGAGAGAGAGAGAGACAGCACACTCAGACACAGAGAGAGAGTCAACACACTGAGACAGAGAGAGACAGCACACTGAGACAGAGAGAGAGAGACAGCACACTGAGACAGATAGAGAGACAGCACACCGAGACAGACAGAGAGAGAGACAGCACACTGAGACAGCGAGAGTGAGAGTCAGCACACTGAGACAGAGAGAGAGACAGCACACCGAGACAGAGAGAGAGAGACAACACACTGAGACAGAGAGAGAGAGAGAGACAGCACACTGAGACAGAGAGAGAGAGGGAGCACACAGAGACAGAGAGAGAGAGACAACACACTGAGACAGAGAGAGAGAGAGAGAGACAGCACACTGAGACAGAGAGAGGGAGAGGCAGTGCACTGAGACAGAGAAAGAGACAGCACACTGAGACAGAGAGAGAGAGACAGCACACTGAGACAGAGAGAGAGAGAGAGACAGCACACTGAGACGGAGAGAGAGAGAGACAGCACACTGAGATGGAGAGAGAGAGAGACAGCACACTGACACAGAGAGAGACAGCACACTGAGACAGAGAGAGAGAGACAGCACACTGAGACAGACACAGAGACAGACCACACACTGAGACAGAGAGAGAGACAGCACACTGAGACAGAGGGAGAGACAGCACACTGAGACAGAGAGAGTGACAGCACACTGAGACAGAGAGAGACAGCACACTGAGACAGAGAGAGACAGCACACTGAGACAGAGAGAGACAGCACACTGAGACAGACACAGAGAGAGACCGCACACTGAGACAGAGAGAGAGAGACAGCACACTGACACAGAGAGAGAGAGAGACAGCACATTGAGACAGAGGGAGAGAGAGACAACACACTGAGACAGAGAGCAAGAGAGACAGCACACTGAGACAGAGAGAGAGAGAGAGACAGCACACTGAGACAGAGAGAGAGACAGCACACCGAGACAGAGAGAGAGAGACAGCACACTGAGACAGACAGAGAGACAGACCACACACTGAGACAGAGAGAGAGACAGCACACTGAGACAGAGAGAGTGACAGCACACTGAGACAGAGAGAGACAGCACACTGAGACAGAGAGACAGCACACTGAGACAGAGAGAGAGAGAGAGAGAGCACACTGAGACGGAGAGAGAGAGAGACAGCACACTGAGACAGAGAGAGAGACAGCACACCGAGACAGAGAGAGACAGCACACTGACACAGAGAGAGAGAGAGACAGCACACTGAGACAGAGAGAGAGAGAGAGACAGCACACTGAGACAGACACAGAGAGAGACCGCACACAGAGACAGAGAGAGAGTGACAGCACACTGAGACATACAGAGAGACAGACCGCACACTGAGACAGAGAGAGAGACAGCACACTGAGACAGAGAGAGAGACAGCACACTGGGACAGAGAGAGAGACAGCACACTGAGACAGAGAGAGACAGCACACTGAGACAGAGAGAGACAGCACACTGAGACAGAGAGAGAGAGCACACTGAGACAGAGAGAGAGAGAGAGCACACTGAGACAGAGAGAAAGAGAGACAGCACACTGAGACAGAGAGAGAGTGACAGCACACTGAGACAGAGAGAGAGAGACAGCACACTGAGACAGAGAGAGAGACAGAAAACTGAGACACAGAGAGAGAAAGACAGCACCCTGAGAGAGAGAGAGAGACAGCACACTGAGACAGAGAGAGAGAAAGGCAGCACACTAAGACAGAGAGAGAGAGATACAGCACACTGAGACAGAGAGAGAGAGAGACAGCACACTCAGACACAGAGAGAGAGTCTACACACTGAGACAGAGAGAGAGAGACAGCACACTGAGACAGAGAGAGAGAGAGACAGCACACTGAGACAGAGGGAGAGAGAGACAGCTCACTGACACAGAGAGAGAGAGAGAGACAGCACACTGAGACAGAGAGAGAGAGAGACAGCACACTGAGACAGATAGAGAGACAGCACACCGAGACAGACAGAGAGAGAGACAGCACACTGAGACAGCGAGAGTGAGAGACAGCACACTGAGACAGAGAGAGAGACAGCACACCGAGACAGAGAGAGAGAGACAACACACTGAGACAGAGAGAGAGAGAGAGACAGCACACTGAGACAGAGAGAGAGAGAGACAGCGCACTGAGACAGAGAGAGAGAGAGACAGCACACTGAGACAGAGAAAGAGACAGCACACTGAGACAGAGAGAGAGAGACAACACACTGAGACAGAGAGAGAGAGAGAGACCGCACACTGAGACGGATAGAGAGAGAGAGACAGCACACTGACAGAGAGAGACAGCACACTGAGACAGAGAGAGAGAGACAGCACACTGAGACAGACACAGAGAGAGACCGCACACTGAGACAGAGAGAGAGTGACAGCACACTGAGACAGAGAGAGAGACAGCACACTGAGACAGAGAGAGTGACAGCACACTGAGACAGAGAGAGACAGCACACTGAGACAGAGAGAGACAGCACACTGAGACAGAGAGAGACAGCATACTGAGACAGAGAGAGAGAGAGAGACAGCACACTGAGACGGAGAGAGAGAGAGAGACAGCACACTGAGACAGAGAGAGAGACAGCACACTGAGACTGAGAGAGACAGCACACTGAGACAGACACAGAGAGAGACCGCACACAGAGACAGAGAGAGAGTGACAGCACACTGAGACATACAGAGAGACAGACCGCACACTGAGACAGAGAGAGAGACCGCACACTGAGACAGAGAGAGAGACAGCACACTGAGACAGAGAGAGTGACAGCACACTGAGACAGAGAGAGACAGCACACTGAGACAGAGAGAGACAGCACACTGAGACAGAGAGAGACAGCACACTGAGACAGAGAGGGAGAGCACACTGAGACAGAGAGAGAGAGAGACAGCACGCTGAGACAGAGAGAAAGAGAGACAGCACACTGAGACAGAGAGAGAGAGACACCACACTGTGACAGAGAGAGAGTGACAGCACACTGAGACAGAGAGAGAGAGAGACAGAAAACTGAGACACAGAGAGAGAGAGACAGCACCCTGAGAGAGAGAGAGAGAGACAGCACACTGAGACAGAGAGAGAGAAAGGCAGCACACTAAGACAGAGAGAGAGAGATACAGCACACTGAGACAGAGAGAGAGAGAGACAGCACACTGAGACAGCGAGAGTGAGAGACAGCACACTGAGACAGAGAGAGAGACAGCACACCGAGACAGAGAGAGAGAGACAACACACTGAGACAGAGAGAGAGAGAGAGACAGCACACTGAGACAGAGAGAGAGAGGGAGCACACAGAGACAGAGAGAGAGAGACAGCACACTGAGACAGAGAGAGAGAGAGGCAGCGCACTGAGACAGAGAAAGAGACAGCACACTGAGACAGAGAGAGAGAGACAGCACACTGAGACAGAGAGAGAGAGAGAGACAGCACACTGAGACGGAGAGAGAGAGAGACAGCACACTGAGATGGAGAGAGAGAGAGACAGCACACTGACACAGAGAGAGAGAGACAGCACACTGAGACAGAGAGAGAGAGACAGCACACTGAGACAGACACAGAGAGAGACCGCACACTGAGACAGAGAGAGAGTGACAGCACACGGAGACAGACAGAGAGACAGAGAGAGAGACAGCACACTGAGACAGAGAGAGAGAGAGAGACAGCACACTGAGACAGAGAGAGAGAGAGAGACAGCACACTGAGACAGAGAGAGAGAGGGAGCACACAGAGACAGAGAGAGAGAGACAACACACTGAGACAGAGTGAGAGAGAGAGAGACAGCACACTGAGACAGAGAGAGAGAGAGGCAGCGCACTGAGACAGAGAAAGAGACAGCACACTGAGACTGAGAGAGAGAGACAGCACACTGAGACAGAGAGAGAGAGAGAGACAGCACACTGAGACGGAGAGAGAGAGAGACAGCACACTGAGATGGAGAGAGAGAGAGACAGCACACTGACACAGAGAGAGACAGCACACTGAGACAGAGAGAGAGAGACAGCACACTGAGACAGACACAGAGAGAGACCGCACACTGAGACAGAGAGAGAGACAACACACTGAGACAGAGAGAGAGAGAGACAGAAAACTGAGACAGAGAGAGAGAGACAGCACACTGAGACGGAGAGAGAGACAGCACACTGAGACAGAGAGAGAGAGAGACAGAAAACTGAGACACAGAGAGAGAAAGACAGCACCCTGAGAGAGAGAGAGAGAGACAGCACACTGAGACAGAGAGAGAAAGGCAGCACACTAAGACAGAGAGAGATACAGCACACTGAGACAGAGAGAGAGACAGCACACTCAGACACAGAGAGAGAGTCAACACACTGAGACAGAGAGAGAGAGACAGCACACTGAGACAGAGAGAGAGAGAGACAGCACACTGAGACAGAGGGAGAGAGAGACAGCTCACTGACACAGAGAGAGAGAGAGAGACAGCACACTGAGACAGAGAGAGAGAGACAGCACACTGAGACAGAGAGAGAGACAGCACACCGAGACAGACAGAGAGAGAGACAGCACACTGAGACAGCGAGAGTGAGAGACAGCACACTGAGACAGAGAGAGAGACAGCACACCGAGACAGAGAGAGAGACAACACACTGAGACAGAGAGAGAGAGAGAGACAGCACACTGAGACAGAGAGAGAGAGACAGCACACTGAGACGGAGAGAGAGACAGCACGCTGGGACAGAGAGAGTGACAGCACACTGAGACAGAGAGAGACAGCACACTGAGACAGAGAGAGAGACAGCACACTGAGACAGAGAGAGACAGCACACTGAGACAGAGAGAGAGAGCACACTGAGACAGAGAGAGAGAGAGACAGCACACTGAGACAGAGAGAGAGACACCACACTGTGACAGAGAGAGAGTGACAGCACACTGAGACAGAGAGAGAGAGACAGCACACTGAGACAGAGAGAGAGAGAGAGCACACTCAGACACAGAGAGAGAGTCAACACACTGAGACAGAGAGAGAGAGACAGCACACTGAGACAGAGAGAGAGAGAGACAGCACACTGAGACAGAGGGAGAGAGAGACAGCTCACTGACACAGAGAGAGAGAGAGAGACAGCACACTGAGACAGAGAGAGAGAGAGACAGCACACTGAGACAGATAGAGAGACAGCACACCGAGACAGACAGAGAGAGAGACAGCACACTGAGACAGCGAGAGTGAGAGACAGCACACTGAGACAGAGAGAGAGACAGCACACCGAGACAGAGAGAGAGAGACAACACACTGAGACAGAGAGAGAGAGAGAGACAGCACACTGAGACAGAGAGAGAGAGAGACAGCGCACTGAGACAGAGAGAGAGAGAGACAGCACACTGAGACAGAGAGAGAGAGAGACAGCACACTGAGACAGCGAGAGTGAGAGACAGCACACTGAGACAGAGAGAGAGACAGCACACCGAGACAGAGAGAGAGAGACAACACACTGAGACAGAGAGAGAGAGAGAGACAGCACACTGAGACAGAGAGAGAGAGGGAGCACACAGAGACAGAGAGAGAGAGACAGCACACTGAGACAGAGAGAGAGAGAGACCGCACACTGAGACAGAGAGAGAGTGACAGCACACGGAGACAGACAGAGAGACAGACCACACACTGAGACAGAGAGAGAGACAGCACACTGAGACAGAGAGAGAGAGAGAGACAGCACACTGAGACAGAGAGAGAGAGAGAGACAGCACACTGAGACAGAGAGAGAGAGGGAGCACACAGAGACAGAGAGAGAGAGACAACACACTGAGACAGAGTGAGAGAGAGAGAGACAGCACACTGAGACAGAGAGAGAGAGAGGCAGCGCACTGAGACAGAGAGAGAGACAGCACACTGAGATGGAGAGAGAGAGAGACAGCACACTGACACAGAGAGAGACAGCACACTGAGACAGAGAGAGAGAGACAGCACACTGAGACAGACACAGAGAGAGACCGCACACTGAGACAGAGAGAGAGTGACAGCACACTGAGACAGACAGAGAGACAGACCACACACTGAGACAGAGAGAGAGAGAGACAGCACACTGAGACAGAGAGAGAGAGAGACAGCACACCGAGACAGAGAGAGAGAGACAACACACTGAGACAGAGAGAGAGAGAGACAGAAAACTGAGACAGAGAGAGAGAGACAGCACACTGAGACGGAGAGAGAGACAGCACACTGAGACAGAGAGAGAGAGAGACAGAAAACTGAGACACAGAGAGAGAAAGACAGCACCCTGAGAGAGAGAGAGAGAGACAGCACACTGAGACAGAGAGAGAAAGGCAGCACACTAAGACAGAGAGAGATACAGCACACTGAGACAGAGAGAGAGACAGCACACTCAGACACAGAGAGAGAGTCAACACACTGAGACAGAGAGAGAGAGACAGCACACTGAGACAGAGAGAGAGAGACAGCACACTGAGACAGAGGGAGAGAGAGACAGCTCACTGACACAGAGAGAGAGAGAGAGAGACAGCACACTGAGACAGAGAGAGAGAGAGAGACAGCACACTGAGACAGAGAGAGAGACAGCACACCGAGACAGACAGAGAGAGAGAGACAGCACACTGAGACAGCGAGAGTGAGAGACAGCACACTGAGACAGAGAGAGAGACAGCACACCGAGACAGAGAGAGAGAGACAACACACTGAGACAGAGAGAGAGAGAGAGACAGCACACTGAGACAGAGAGAGAGAGACAGCACACTGAGACGGAGAGAGAGACAGCACGCTGGGACAGAGAGAGTGACAGCACACTGAGACAGAGAGAGACAGCACACTGAGACAGAGAGAGAGAGACAGCACACTGAGACAGAGAGAGAGACAGCACACTGAGACAGAGAGAGACAGCACACTGAGACAGAGAGAGAGAGCACACTGAGACAGAGAGAGAGAGAGACAGCACACTGAGACAGAGAGAGAGACACCACACTGTGACAGAGAGAGAGTGACAGCACACTGAGACAGAGAGAGAGAGACAGCACACTGAGACAGAGAGAGAGAGAGAGCACACTGCGACAGAGAGAGAGAGAGACAGAAAACTGAGACACAGAGAGAGAAAGACAGCACCCTGAGAGAGACAGAGAGAGAGTGACAGCACACTGAGACAGAGAGAGAGAGCACACTGAGACAGAGAGAGAGAGAGACAGCACACTGAGACAGAGAGAAAGAGAGACAGCACACTGAGACAGAGAGAGAGTGACAGCACACTGAGACAGAGAGAGAGAGACAGCACACTGAGACAGAGAGAGAGAGAGAGCACACTGAGACAGAGAGAGAGACAGCACACCGAGACGGACAGAGAGAGAGACAGCACACTGAGACAGCGAGAGTGAGAGACAGCACACTGAGACAGAGGGAGAGAGAGACAGCTCACTGACACAGAGAGAGAGAGAGAGACAGCACACTGAGACAGAGAGAGAGAGAGACAGCACACTGAGACAGATAGAGAGACAGCACACCGAGACAGACAGAGAGAGAGACAGCACACTGAGACAGAGAGAGAGACAGCACACCGAGACAGAGAGAGAGAGACAACACACTGAGACAGAGAGAGAGAGAGAGACAGCACACTGAGACAGAGAGAGAGAGAGACAGCACACTGAGACAGAGAGAGAGAGGGAGCACACAGAGACAGAGAGAGAGAGACAACACACAGAGACAGAGAGAGAGAGAGAGAGAGACAGCACACTGAGACAGAGAGAGAGAGAGGCAGCGCACTGAGACAGAGAAAGAGACAGCACACTGAGACAGAGAGAGAGAGACAGCACACTGAGACAGAGAGAGAGAGACAGCACACTGAGACGGAGAGAGAGAGAGACAGCACACTGAGATGGAGAGAGAGAGAGACAGCACACTGACACAGAGAGAGACAGCACACTGAGACAGAGGGAGAGAGAGACAACACACTGAGACAGAGAGCGAGAGAGACAGCACACTGAGACAGAGAGAGAGAGAGACAGCACACTGAGACAGAGAGAGAGACAGCACACCGAGACAGAGAGAGAGAGACAGCACACTGAGACAGACAGAGAGACAGATCACACACTGAGACAGAGAGAGAGACAGCACACTGAGACAGAGAGAGTGACAGCACACTGAGACAGAGAGAGACAGCACACTGAGACAGAGAGACAGCACACTGAGACAGAGAGAGAGAGAGAGACAGCACACTGAGACGGAGAGAGAGAGAGACAGCACACTGAGACAGAGAGAGAGACAGCACACCGAGACAGAGAGAGAGAGACAGCACACTGAGACTGAGAGAGACAGCACACTGAGACAGAGAGAGAGAGAGAGACAGCACACTGAGACAGAGGGAGAGAGAGAGACAGCACACTGAGACAGACACAGAGAGAGACCGCACACAGAGACAGAGAGAGAGTGACAGCACACTGAGACATACAGAGGGACAGACCGCACACTGAGACAGAGAGAGAGACCGCACACTGAGACAGAGAGAGAGAGACAGCACACTGAGACAGAGAGAGTGACAGCACACTGAGACAGAGAGAGACAGCACACTGAGACAGAGAGAGAGAGAGAGACAGCACACTGAGACAGAGAGAGACAGCACACTGAGACAGAGAGAGACAGCACACTGAGACAGAGAGAGACAGCACACTGAGACAGAGAGAGACAGCACACTGAGACAGAGAGAGAGAGAGAGACAGCACACTGAGACAGAGAGAGAGAGCACACTGAGACAGAGAGAGAGAGAGACAGCACACTGAGACAGAGAGAAAGAGAGACAGCACACTGAGACAGAGAGAGAGTGACAGCACACTGAGACAGAGAGAGAGAGCACACTGAGACAGAGAGAGAGAGAGACAGCACACTGAGAAGAGAGAAAGAGAGACAGCACACTGAGACAGAGAGAGAGTGACAGCACACTGAGACAGAGAGAGAGAGACAGCACACTGAGACAGAGAGAGAGAGAGAGCACACTGAGACAGAGAGAGAGGGAGACAGAAAACTGAGACACAGAGAGAGAAAGACAGCACCCTGAGAGAGAGAGAGAGAGAGACAGCACACTGAGACAGAGGGAGAGAAAGGCAGCACACTAAGACAGAGAGAGAGAGAGATACAGCACACTGAGACAGAGAGAGAGAGAGAGACAGCACACTGAGACAGAGAGAGAGAGAGACAGCACACTGAGACAGAGAGAGAGAGAGACAGCTCACTGACACAGAGAGAGAGAGAGAGACAGCACACTGAGACAGAGAGAGAGAGAGACAGCACACTGAGACAGACAGAGAGAGAGACAGCACACTGAGACAGACAGAGAGAGAGACAGCACACTGAGACAGCGAGAGTGAGAGACAGCACACTGAGACAGAGAGAGAGACAGCACACCGAGACAGAGAGAGAGAGACAACACACTGAGACAGAGAGAGAGAGAGAGACAGCACACTGAGACAGAGAGAGAGAGAGACAGCACACTGAGACAGAGAGAGAGAGGGAGCACACAGAGACAGAGAGAGAGAGACAACACACTGAGACAGAGAGAGAGAGAGAGAGACAGCACACTGAGACAGAGAGAGAGAGAGGCAGTGCACTGAGACAGAGAAAGAGACAGCACACTGAGACAGAGACAGAGAGACAGCACACTGAGACAGAGAGAGAGAGAGAGACAGCACACTGAGACGGAGAGAGAGAGAGACAGCACACTGAGATGGAGAGAGAGAGAGACAGCACACTGACACAGAGAGAGACAGCACACTGAGACAGAGAGAGAGAGACAGCACACTGAGACAGACACAGAGAGAGACCGCACACTGAGACAGAGAGAGAGTGACAGCACACTGAGACAGACAGAGAGACAGACCACACACTGAGACAGAGAGAGAGACAGCACACTGAGACAGAGAGAGAGACAGCACACTGAGACAGAGAGAGTGACAGCACACTGAGACAGAGAGAGACAGCACACTGAGACAGAGAGAGACAGTACACTGAGAGAGAGAGAGACAGCACACTGAGACAGAGAGAGAGAGAGAGACAGCACACTGAGACGGAGAGAGAGAGAGACAGCACACTGAGACAGAGAGAGAGACAGCACACCGAGACAGAGAGAGAGAGACAGCACACTGAGACTGAGAGAGACAGCACACTGACACAGGGAGAGAGAGAGACAGCACACTGAGACAGAGAGAGAGAGAGACAGCACACTGAGACAGACACAGAGAGAGACCGCACACAGAGACAGAGAGAGAGTGACAGCACACTGAGACATACAGAGAGACAGACCGCACACTGAGACAGAGAGAGAGACCGCACACTGAGACAGAGAGAGAGACAGCACACTGAGACAGAGAGAGTGACAGCACACTGAGACAGAGAGAGACAGCACACTGAGACAGAGAGAGACAGCACACTGAGACAGAGAGAGACAGCACACTGAGACAGAGAGAGAGAGCACACTGAGACAGAGAGAGAGAGAGACAGCACGCTGAGACAGAGAGAAAGAGAGACAGCACACTGAGACAGAGAGAGAGAGACACCACACTGTGACAGAGAGAGAGAGACAGCACCCTGAGAGAGAGAGAGAGAGACAGCACACTGAGACAGAGAGAGAGAAAGGCAGCACACTAAGACAGAGAGAGAGAGATACAGCACACTGAGACAGAGAGAGAGAGACAGCACAGTGAGACAGCGAGAGAGAGAGACAGCACACTCAGACACAGAGAGAGAGTCAACACACTGAGACAGAGAGAGAGAGACAGCACACTGAGACAGAGAGAGAGAGAGACAGCACACTCAGACACAGAGAGAGAGTCAACACACTGAGACAGAGAGCGAGAGACAGCACACTGAGACAGAGAGAGAGAGAGACAGCGCACTGAGACAGAGGGAGAGAGAGACAGCTCACTGACACAGAGAGAGAGAGAGAGACAGCACACTGAGACAGAGAGAGAGAGAGACAGCACACTGAGACAGAGAGAGAGACAGCACACCGAGACAGACAGAGAGAGAGACAGCACACTGAGACAGCGAGAGTGAGAGACAGCACACTGAGACAGAGAGAGAGACAGCACACCGAGACAGAGAGAGAGAGACAACACACTGAGACAGAGAGAGAGAGAGAGACAGCACACTGAGACAGAGAGAGAGAGACAGCACACTGAGACGGAGAGAGAGACAGCACACTGAGACAGAGAGAGAGAGAGACAGAAAACTGAGACACAGAGAGAGAAAGACAGCACCCTGAGAGAGAGAGAGAGAGAGACAGCACACTGAGACAGAGAGAGAAAGGCAGCACACTAAGACAGAGAGAGAGAGATACAGCACACTGAGACAGAGAGAGAGAGAGACAGCACACTGAGACAGAGAGAGAGAGAGACAGCACACTGAGACAGATAGAGAGACAGCACACCGAAACAGACAGAGAGAGAGACAGCACACTGAGACAGAGAGAGAGACAGCACACCGAGACAGAGAGAGAGAGACAACACACTGAGACAGAGAGAGAGAGAGAGACAGCACACTGAGACAGAGAGAGAGAGAGACAGCACACTGAGACAGAGAGAGAGAGGGAGCACACAGAGACAGAGAGAGAGAGACAACACACAGAGACAGAGAGAGAGAGAGAGAGAGACAGCACACTGAGACAGAGAGAGAGAGAGGCAGCGCACTGAGACAGAGAAAGAGACAGCACACTGAGACAGAGAGAGAGAGACAGCACACTGAGACAGAGAGAGAGAGACAGCACACTGAGACGGAGAGAGAGAGAGACAGCACACTGAGATGGAGAGAGAGAGAGAAACAGCACACTGACACAGAGAGAGACAGCACACTGAGACAGAGGGAGAGAGAGACAACACACTGAGACAGAGAGCGAGAGAGACAGCACACTGAGACAGAGAGAGAGAGAGACAGCACACTGAGACAGAGAGAGAGACAGCACACCGAGACAGAGAGAGAGAGACAGCACACTGAGACAGACAGAGAGACAGACCACACACTGAGACAGAGAGAGAGACAGCACACTGAGACAGAGAGAGAGAAAGGCAGCACACTAAGACAGAGAGAGAGAGATACAGCACACTGAGACAGAGAGAGAGAGACAGCACAGTGAGACAGCGAGAGAGAGAGACAGCACACTCAGACACAGAGAGAGAGTCAACACACTGAGACAGAGAGAGAGAGACAGCACACTGAGACAGAGAGAGAGAGAGACAGCACACTCAGACACAGAGAGAGAGTCAACACACTGAGACAGAGAGCGAGAGACAGCACACTGAGACAGAGAGAGAGAGAGACAGCGCACTGAGACAGAGGGAGAGAGAGACAGCTCACTGACACAGAGAGAGAGAGAGAGACAGCACACTGAGACAGAGAGAGAGAGAGACAGCACACTGAGACAGAGAGAGAGACAGCACACCGAGACAGACAGAGAGAGAGAGACAGCACACTGAGACAGCGAGAGTGAGAGACAGCACACTGAGACAGAGAGAGAGACAGCACACCGAGACAGAGAGAGAGAGACAACACACTGAGACAGAGAGAGAGAGAGAGACAGCACACTGAGACAGAGAGAGAGAGACAGCACACTGAGACGGAGAGAGAGACAGCACACTGAGACAGAGAGAGAGAGAGACAGAAAACTGAGACACAGAGAGAGAAAGACAGCACCCTGAGAGAGAGAGAGAGAGAGACAGCACACTGAGACAGAGAGAGAAAGGCAGCACACTAAGACAGAGAGAGAGAGAGATACAGCACACTGAGACAGACAGAGAGAGAGACAGCACACTGAGACAGAGAGAGAGAGAGACAGCACACTGAGACAGATAGAGAGACAGCACACCGAAACAGACAGAGAGAGAGACAGCACACTGAGACAGAGAGAGAGACAGCACACCGAGACAGAGAGAGAGAGACAACACACTGAGACAGAGAGAGAGAGAGAGACAGCACACTGAGACAGAGAGAGAGAGACAGCACACTGAGACAGAGAGAGAGAGGGAGCACACAGAGACAGAGAGAGAGAGACAACACACAGAGACAGAGAGAGAGAGAGAGAGAGACAGCACACTGAGACAGAGAGAGAGAGAGGCAGCGCACTGAGACAGAGAAAGAGACAGCACACTGAGACAGAGAGAGAGAGACAGCACACTGAGACAGAGAGAGAGAGACAGCACACTGAGACGGAGAGAGAGAGAGACAGCACACTGAGATGGAGAGAGAGAGAGAAACAGCACACTGACACAGAGAGAGACAGCACACTGAGACAGAGGGAGAGAGAGACAACACACTGAGACAGAGAGCGAGAGAGACAGCACACTGAGACAGAGTGAGAGAGAGACAGCACACTGAGACAGAGAGAGAGACAGCACACCGAGACAGAGAGAGTGACAGCACACTGAGACAGAGAGAGACAGCACACTGAGACAGAGAGACAGCACACTGAGACAGAGAGAGAGAGAGAGACAGCACACTGAGACGGAGAGAGAGAGAGACAGCACACTGAGACAGAGAGAGAGACAGCACACCGAGACAGAGAGAGAGAGACAGCACACTGAGACGGAGAGAGACAGCACACTGAGACAGAGAGAGAGAGAGAGACAGCACACTGAGACAGAGAGAGAGAGAGAGACAGCACACTGAGACAGAGAGAGAGAGAGAGACAGCACACTGAGACAGACACAGAGAGAGACCGCACACAGAGACAGAGAGAGAGTGACAGCACACTGAGACATACAGAGGGACAGACCGCACACTGAGACAGAGAGAGAGACCGCACACTGAGACAGAGAGAGAGAGACAGCACACTGAGACAGAGAGAGTGACAGCACACTGAGACAGAGAGAGACAGCACACTGAGACAGAGAGAGAGAGAGAGACAGCACACTGAGACAGAGAGAGACAGCACACTGAGACAGAGAGAGACAGCACACTGAGACAGAGAGAGAGAGAGAGACAGCACACTGAGACAGAGAGTGAGAGCACACTGAGACAGAGAGAGAGAGAGACAGCACACTGAGACAGAGAGAAAGAGAGACAGCACACTGAGACAGAGAGAGAGTGACAGCACACTGAGACAGAGAGAGAGAGCACACTGAGACAGAGAGAGAGAGAGACAGCACACTGAGACAGAGAGAAAGAGAGACAGCACACTGAGACAGAGAGAGAGTGACAGCACACTGAGACAGAGAGAGAGAGACAGCACACTGAGACAGAGAGAGAGAGAGAGCACACTGAGACAGAGAGAGAGGGAGACAGAAAACTGAGACACAGAGAGAGAAAGACAGCACCCTGAGAGAGAGAGAGAGAGAGAGAGACAGCACACTGAGACAGAGGGAGAGAAAGGCAGCTCACTAAGACAGAGAGAGAGAGATACAGCACACTGAGACAGAGAGAGAGAGAGAGACAGCACACTCAGACACAGAGAGAGAGTCAACACACTGAGACAGAGAGAGACAGCACACTGAGACAGAGAGAGAGAGAGACAGCACACTGAGACAGAGAGAGAGAGAGACAGCTCACTGACACAGAGAGAGAGAGAGAGAGACAGCACACTGAGACAGACAGAGAGAGAGACAGCACACTGAGACAGACAGAGAGAGAGACAGCACACTGAGACAGCGAGAGTGAGAGACAGCACACTGAGACAGAGAGAGAGACAGCACACCGAGACAGAGAGAGAGAGACAACACACTGAGACAGAGAGAGAGAGAGAGACAGCACACTGAGACAGAGAGAGAGAGAGACAGCACACTGAGACAGAGAGAGAGAGGGAGCACACAGAGACAGAGAGAGAGAGACAACACACTGAGACAGAGAGAGAGAGAGAGAGACAGCACACTGAGACAGAGAGAGAGAGAGGCAGTGCACTGAGACAGAGAAAGAGACAGCACACTGAGACAGAGAGAGAGAGACAGCACACTGAGACAGAGAGAGAGAGAGAGACAGCACACTGAGACGGAGAGAGAGAGAGACAGCACACTGAGATGGAGAGAGAGAGAGACAGCACACTGACACAGAGAGAGACAGCACACTGAGACAGAGAGAGAGAGACAGCACACTGAGACAGACACAGAGAGAGACCGCACACTGAGACAGAGAGAGAGTGACAGCACACTGAGACAGACAGAGAGACAGACCACACACTGAGACAGAGAGAGAGACAGCACACTGAGACAGAGAGAGAGACAGCACACTGAGACAGAGAGAGTGACAGCACACTGAGACAGAGAGAGACAGCACACTGAGACAGAGAGAGACAGCACACTGAGACAGAGAGAGACAGCACACTGAGACAGAGAGAGAGAGAGAGACAGCACACTGAGACAGAGAGAGAGAGACAGCACACTGAGACAGAGAGAGAGACAGCACACCGAGACAGAGAGAGAGAGACAGCACACTGAGACTGAGAGAGACAGCACACTGACACAGGGAGAGAGAGAGACAGCACACTGAGACAGAGAGAGAGAGAGACAGCACACTGAGACAGACACAGAGAGAGACCGCACACAGAGACAGAGAGAGAGTGACAGCACACTGAGACATACAGAGAGACAGACCGCACACTGAGACAGAGAGAGAGACCGCACACTGAGACAGAGAGAGAGACAGCACACTGAGACAGAGAGAGTGACAGCACACTGAGACAGAGAGAGACAGCGCACTGAGACAGAGAGAGACAGCGCACTGAGACAGAGAGAGACAGCGCACTGAGACAGAGAGAGACAGAACACTGAGACAGAGAGAGAGAGCACACTGAGACAGAGAGAGAGAGAGACAGCACGCTGAGACAGAGAGAAAGAGAGACAGCACACTGAGACAGAGAGAGAGAGACACCACACTGTGACAGAGAGAGAGAGACAGCACCCTGAGAGAGAGAGAGAGAGACAGCACACTGAGACAGAGAGAGAGAAAGGCAGCACACTAAGACAGAGAGAGAGAGATACAGCACACTGAGACAGAGAGAGAGAGACAGCACAGTGAGACAGCGAGAGAGAGAGACAGCACACTCAGACACAGAGAGAGAGTCAACACACTGAGACAGAGAGAGAGAGACAGCACACTGAGACAGAGAGAGAGAGAGACAGCACACTCAGACACAGAGAGGGAGTCAACACACTGAGACAGAGAGCGAGAGACAGCACACTGAGACAGAGAGAGAGAGAGACAGCACACTGAGACAGAGGGAGAGAGAGACAGCTCACTGACACAGAGAGAGAGAGAGAGACAGCACACTGAGACAGAGAGAGAGAGAGACAGCACACTGAGACAGAGAGAGAGACAGCACACCGAGACAGACAGAGAGAGAGACAGCACACTGAGACAGCGAGAGTGAGAGACAGCACACTGAGACAGAGAGAGAGACAGCACACCGAGACAGAGAGAGAGAGACAACACACTGAGACAGAGAGAGAGAGAGAGACAGCACACTGAGACAGAGAGAGAGAGACAGAACACTGAGACGGAGAGAGAGACAGCACACTGAGACAGAGAGAGAGAGAGACAGAAAACTGAGACACAGAGAGAGAAAGACAGCACCCTGAGAGAGAGAGAGAGAGAGAGAGACAGCACACTGAGACAGAGAGAGAAAGGCAGCACACTAAGACAGAGAGAGAGAGATACAGCACACTGAGACAGAGAGAGAGAGAGACAGCACACTGAGACAGAGAGAGAGAGACAGCACACTGAGACAGAGAGAGAGAGAGACAGCACACTGAGACAGAGGGAGAGAGAGACAGCTCACTGACACAGACAGAGAGAGAGAGACAGCACACTGAGACAGAGAGAGAGAGAGACAGCACACTGAGACAGAGAGAGAGACAGCACACCGAGACAGACAGAGAGAGAGACAGCACACTGAGACAGCGAGAGTGAGAGACAGCACACTGAGACAGAGAGAGAGACAGCACACCGAGACAGAGAGAGAGAGACAACACACTGAGACAGAGAGAGAGAGAGAGACAGCACACTGAGACAGAGAGAGAGAGACAGCACACTGAGACGGAGAGAGAGACAGCACGCTGAGACAGAGAGAGTGACAGCACACTGAGACAGAGAGAGACAGCACACTGAGACAGAGAGAGAGAGACAGCACACTGAGACGGAGAGAGAGACAGCACACTGAGACAGAGAGAGACAGCACACTGAGACAGAGAGAGAGAGCACACTGAGACAGAGAGAGAGAGAGAGCACACTGCGACAGAGAGAGAGAGAGACAGAAAACTGAGACACAGAGAGAGAAAGACAGCACCCTGAGAGAGAGAGAGAGAGAGACAGCACACTGAGACAGAGAGAGAGAAAGGCAGCACACTGAGACAGAGAGAGGGAGACAGCACACTGAGACAGAGAGAGAGACAGCACACTGAGACAGAGGGAGAGAGAGACAGCTCACTGACACAGAGAGAGAGAGAGAGAGACAGCACACTGAGACAGAGAGAGAGAGAGACAGCACACTGAGACTGAGAGAGAGACAGCACACCGAGACAGACAGAGAGAGAGACAGCACACTGAGACAGCGAGAGTGAGAGACAGCACACTGAGACAGCGAGAGTGAGAGACAGCACACTGAGACAGAGAGAGAGACAGCACACCGAGACAGAGAGAGAGACAGCACACCGAGACAGAGAGAGAGAGACAACACACTGAGACAGAGAGAGAGAGAGAGACAGCACACTGAGACAGAGAGAGAGAGAGACAGCACACTGAGACGGAGAGAGAGAGAGACAGCACACTGACACAGAGAGAGAGAGAGACAGCACACTGAGACAGAGGGAGACAGCACACTGAGACAGAGAGAGACAGCACACTGAGACAGAGAGAGAGAGACAGCACACTGAGACGGAGAGAGAGAGAGACAGCACACTGACACAGAGAGAGAGAGAGACAGCACACTGAGACGGAGAGAGAGAGACAGCACACTGACACAGAGAGAGAGAGAGACAACACACTGAGACAGAGAGCGAGAGAGACAGCACACTGAGACAGAGAGAGAGAGAGACAGCACACTGAGACAGAGAGAGAGACAGCACACCGAGACAGAGAGAGAGAGACAGCACACTGAGACACAGAGAGAGAGAGAGAGACAGCACACTGAGACAGAGTGAGACAGCACACTGAGACAGAGGGAGAGGCAGCGCACTGAGACAGAGAGAGAGACAGCACACTGAGACAGAGAGAGAGAGACAGCACACTGAGACAGAGAGAGAGAGACAGCACACTGAGACGGAGAGAGAGAGAGACAGCACACTGACACAGAGAGAGAGAGAGACAGCACACTGAGACAGAGGGAGAGAGAGACAACACACTGAGACAGAGAGCGAGAGAGACAGCACACTGAGACAGAGAGAGAGAGAGACAGCACACTGAGACAGAGAGAGAGACAGCACACCGAGACAGAGAGAGAGAGACAGCACACTGAGACAGACAGAGAGACAGACCACACACTGAGACAGAGAGAGAGACAGCACACTGAGACAGAGAGAGTGACAGCACACTGAGACAGAGAGACAGCACACTGAGACGGAGAGAGAGAGAGAGAGACAGCACACTGAGACGGAGAGAGAGAGAGACAGCACACTGAGACAGAGAGAGAGACAGCACACCGAGACAGAGAGAGAGAGACAGCACACTGAGACTGAGAGAGACAGCACACTGACACAGAGAGAGAGAGAGAGACAGCACACTGAGACAGAGAGAGAGAGAGAGAGAGACAGCACACTGAGACAGACACAGAGAGAGACCGCACACAGAGACAGAGAGAGAGTGACAGCACACTGAGACATACAGAGAGACAGACCGCACACTGAGACAGAGAGAGAGACAGCACACTGAGACAGAGAGAGTGACAGCACACTGAGACAGAGAGAGTGACAGCACACTGAGACAGAGAGAGACAGCACACTGAGACAGAGAGAGACAGCACACTGAGACAGAGAGAGAGAGCACACTGAGACATACAGAGAGACAGACCGCACACTGAGACAGAGAGAGAGACCGCACACTGAGACAGAGAGAGAGACAGCACACTGAGACAGCGAGAGTGAGAGACAGCACACTGAGACAGAGAGAGAGACAGCACACCGAGACAGAGAGAGAGAGACAACACACTGAGACAGAGAGAGAGAGAGACAGCACACTGAGACAGAGAGAGAGAGAGACTGCACACTGAGACAGAGAGAGAGAGGGAGCACACAGAGACAGAGAGAGAGAGACAACACACTGAGACAGAGAGAGAGAGAGAGAGACAGCACACTGAGACAGAGAGAGAGAGAGGCAGTGCACTGAGACAGAGAAAGAGACAGCACACTGAGACAGAGAGAGAGAGACAGCACACTGAGACAGAGAGAGAGAGAGAGACAGCACACTGAGACGGAGAGAGAGAGAGACAGCACACTGAGATGGAGAGAGAGAGAGACAGCACACTGACACAGAGAGAGAGAGAGAGAGAGAGACAGCACACTGAGACAGAGAGAGAGAGAGACAGCACACTGAGACTGAGAGAGAGACAGCACACCGAGACAGACAGAGAGAGAGACAGCACACTGAGACAGCGAGAGTGAGAGACAGCACACTGAGACAGCGAGAGTGAGAGACAGCACACTGAGACAGAGAGAGAGACAGCACACCGAGACAGAGAGAGAGACAGCACACCGAGACAGAGAGAGAGAGACAACACACTGAGACAGAGAGAGAGAGAGAGACAGCACACTGAGACAGAGAGAGAGAGAGACAGCACACTGAGACGGAGAGAGAGAGAGACAGCACACTGACACAGAGAGAGAGAGAGACAGCACACTGAGACAGAGGGAGACAGCACACTGAGACAGAGAGAGACAGCACACTGAGACAGAGAGAGAGACAGCACACTGAGACAGAGAGAGAGAGACAGCACACTGAGACGGAGAGAGAGAGAGACAGCACACTGACACAGAGAGAGAGAGAGACAGCACACTGAGACGGAGAGAGAGAGACAGCACACTGACACAGAGAGAGAGAGAGACAACACACTGAGACAGAGAGCGAGAGAGACAGCACACTGAGACAGAGAGAGAGAGAGACAGCACACTGAGACAGAGAGAGAGACAGCACACCGAGACAGAGAGAGAGAGACAGCACACTGAGACACAGAGAGAGAGAGAGAGACAGCACACTGAGACAGAGAGAGACAGCACACTGAGACAGAGAGAGAGGCAGCGCACTGAGACAGAGAGAGAGACAGCACACTGAGACAGAGAGAGTGAGACAGCACACTGAGACAGAGGGAGAGGCAGCGCACTGAGACAGAGAGAGAGACAGCACACTGAGACAGAGAGAGAGAGACAGCACACTGAGACAGAGAGAGAGAGACAGCACACTGAGACGGAGAGAGAGAGAGACAGCACACTGACACAGAGAGAGAGAGAGACAGCACACTGAGACAGAGGGAGAGAGAGACAACACACTGAGACAGAGAGCGAGAGAGACAGCACACTGAGACAGAGAGAGAGAGAGACAGCACACTGAGACAGAGAGAGAGACAGCACACCGAGACAGAGAGAGAGAGACAGCACACTGAGACAGACAGAGAGACAGACCACACACTGAGACAGAGAGAGAGACAGCACACTGAGACAGAGAGAGTGACAGCACACTGAGACAGAGAGACAGCACACTGAGACGGAGAGAGAGAGAGAGAGACAGCACACTGAGACGGAGAGAGAGAGAGACAGCACACTGAGACAGAGAGAGAGACAGCACACCGAGACAGAGAGAGAGAGACAGCACACTGAGACTGAGAGAGACAGCACACTGACACAGAGAGAGAGAGAGAGACAGCACACTGAGACAGAGAGAGAGAGAGAGACAGCACACTGAGACAGACACAGAGAGAGACCGCACACAGAGACAGAGAGAGAGTGACCGCACACTGAGACATACAGAGAGACAGACCGCACACTGAGACAGAGAGAGAGACCGCACACTGAGACAGAGAGAGAGACAGCACACTGAGACAGAGAGAGTGACAGCACACTGAGACAGAGAGAGTGACAGCACACTGAGACAGAGAGAGTGACAGCACACTGAGACAGAGAGAGAGAGAGAGACAGCACACTGAGACAGAGAGAGACAGCACACTGAGACAGAGAGAGACAGCACACTGAGACAGAGAGAGAGAGCACACTGAGACATACAGAGAGACAGACCGCACACTGAGACTGAGAGAGAGACCGCACACTGAGACAGAGAGAGAGACAGCACACTGAGACAGCGAGAGTGAGAGACAGCACACTGAGACAGAGAGAGAGACAGCACACCGAGACAGAGAGAGAGAGACAACACACTGAGACAGAGAGAGAGAGAGACAGCACACTGAGACAGAGAGAGAGAGAGACTGCACACTGAGACAGAGAGAGAGAGGGAGCACACAGAGACAGAGAGAGAGAGACAACACACTGAGACAGAGAGAGAGAGAGAGAGACAGCACACTGAGACAGAGAGAGAGAGAGGCAGTGCACTGAGACAGAGAAAGAGACAGCACACTGAGACAGAGAGAGAGAGACAGCACACTGAGACAGAGAGAGAGAGAGAGAGAGACAGCACACTGAGACGGAGAGAGAGAGAGACAGCACACTGAGATGGAGAGAGAGAGAGACAGCACACTGACACAGAGAGAGACAGCACACTGAGACAGAGAGAGAGAGACAGCACACTGAGACAGACACAGAGAGAGACCGCACACTGACACAGAGAGAGAGTGACAGCACACTGAGACAGACAGAGAGACAGACCACACACTGAGACAGAGAGAGAGACAGCACACTGAGACAGAGAGAGAGTGACAGCACACTGAGACAGACAGAGAGACAGGCCACACACTGAGACAGAGAGAGAGAGACAGCACACTGAGACTGAGAGAGACAGCACACTGACACAGGGAGAGAGAGAGACAGCACACTGAGACAGAGAGAGAGAGAGACAGCACACTGAGACAGACACAGAGAGAGACCGCACACAGAGACAGAGAGAGAGTGACAGCACACTGAGACATACAGAGAGACAGACCGCACACTGAGACAGAGAGAGAGACCGCACACTGAGACAGAGAGAGAGACAGCACACTGAGACAGAGAGAGTGACAGCACACTGAGACAGAGAGAGACAGCACACTGAGACAGAGAGAGACAGCACACTGAGACAGAGAGAGACAGCACACTGAGACAGAGAGAGACAGCACACTGAGACAGAGAGAGAGAGCACACTGAGACAGAGAGAGAGAGAGACAGCACGCTGAGACAGAGAGAAAGAGAGACAGCACACTGAGAGAGAGAGAGAGAGACACCACACTGTGACAGAGAGAGAGTGACAGCACACTGAGACAGAGAGAGAGAGAGACAGAAAACTGAGACACAGAGAGAGAGAGACAGCACCCTGAGAGAGAGAGAGCGAGACAGCACACTGAGACAGAGAGAGAGAGAAAGGCAGCACACTAAGACAGAGAGAGAGAGATACAGCACACTGAGACAGAGACAGAGAGACAGCACAGTGAGACAGCGAGAGAGAGAGACAGCACACTGAGACAGAGAGAGAGAGAGAGACAGCACACTGAGACAGAGAGAGAGAGAGACAGCACACTGAGACAGAGAGAGAGACAGCACACCGAGACAGACAGAGAGAGAGACAGCACACTGAGACAGCGAGAGTGAGAGACAGCACACTGAGACAGAGAGAGAGACAGCACACCGAGACAGAGAGAGAGAGACAACACACTGAGACAGAGAGAGAGAGAGAGACAGCACACTGAGACAGAGAGAGAGAGACAGCACACTGAGACGGAGAGAGAGACAGCACACTGAGACAGAGAGAGAGAGAGACAGAAAACTGAGACACAGAGAGAGAAAGACAGCACCCTGAGAGAGAGAGAGAGAGAGACAGCACACTGAGACAGAGAGAGAAAGGCAGCACACTAAGACAGAGAGAGAGAGATACAGCACACTGAGACAGAGAGAGAGAGAGACAGCACACTGAGACAGAGGGAGAGAGAGACAGCTCACTGACACAGACAGAGAGAGAGAGACAGCACACTGAGACAGAGAGAGAGAGAGACAGCACACTGAGACAGAGAGAGAGAGAGACAGAAAACTGAGACACAGAGAGAGAAAGACAGCACCCTGAGAGAGAGAGAGAGAGACAGCACACTGAGACAGAGAGAGAAAGGCAGCACACTAAGACAGAGAGAGAGAGATACAGCACACTGAGACAGAGAGAGAGAGAGACAGCACACTGAGACAGAGAGAGAGAGAGACAGCACACTGAGACAGAGGGAGAGAGAGACAGCTCACTGACACAGACAGAGAGAGAGAGACAGCACACTGAGACAGAGAGAGAGAGAGACAGCACACTGAGACAGAGAGAGAGACAGCACACCGAGACAGACAGAGAGAGAGACAGCACACTGAGACAGCGAGAGTGAGAGACAGCACACTGAGACAGAGAGAGAGACAGCACACCGAGACAGAGAGAGAGAGACAACACACTGAGACAGAGAGAGAGAGAGAGACAGCACACTGAGACAGAGAGAGAGAGACAGCACACTGAGACGGAGAGAGAGACAGCACGCTGAGACAGAGAGAGTGACAGCACGCTGAGACAGAGAGAGACAGCACACTGAGACAGAGAGAGAGAGACAGCACACTGAGACGGAGAGAGAGACAGCACACTGAGACAGAGAGAGACAGCACACTGAGACAGAGAGAGAGAGCACACTGAGACAGAGAGAGAGAGAGACAGCACACTGAGACAGAGAGAAAGAGAGACAGCACACTGAGACAGAGAGAGAGACACCACACTGTGACAGAGAGAGAGTGACAGCACACTGAGACAGAGAGAGAGAGACAGCACACTGAGACAGAGAGAGAGAGAGAGCACACTGAGACAGAGAGAGAGAGAGACAGAAAACTGAGACACAGAGAGAGAAAGACAGCACCCTGAGAGAGAGAGAGAGAGAGACAGCACACTGAGACAGAGAGAGAGAAAGGCAGCACACTGAGACAGAGAGAGAGAGACAGCACACTGAGACAGAGAGAGAGAGAGACAGCACACTGAGACAGAGGGAGAGAGAGACAGCTCACTGACACAGAGAGAGAGAGAGAGAGACAGCACACTGAGACAGAGAGAGACAGCACACTGAGACAGAGAGAGAGGCAGCGCACTGAGACAGAGAGAGAGACAGCACACTGAGACAGAGAGAGTGAGACAGCACACTGAGACAGAGAGAGAGGCAGCGCACTGAGACAGAGAGAGAGACAGCACACTGAGACAGAGAGAGAGAGACAGCACACTGACACAGAGAGAGAGAGAGATAGCACACTGAGACAGAGGGAGAGAGAGACAACACACTGAGACAGAGAGCGAGAGAGACAGCACACTGAGACAGAGAGAGAGAGAGACAGCACACTGAGACAGAGAGAGAGAGACAGCACACTGAGACAGAGAGAGAGAGACAGCACACTGAGACACAGAGAGAGAGAGAGACAGCACACTGAGACAGAGAGAGAGAGAGACAGCCCACCGAGACAGAGAGAGAGAGAGAGAGACAGCACACTGAGACAGAGAGAGACAGCACACTGAGACAGAGCGAGAGAGAGAGACAGCACACTGAGACAGAGAGAGAGGCAGCGCACTGAGACAGAGAGAGAGACAGCACACTGAGACAGAGACAGACCGCTCACTGAGACAGAGAGAGAGACAGCACACTGAGACAGAGAGAGTGACAGCACACTGAGACAGAGAGAGACAGCACACTGAGACAGAGAGAGTGACAGCACACTGAGACAGAGAGAGACAGCACACTGAGACAGAGAGAGACAGCACACTGAGACAGAGAGAGACAGCACACTGAGACAGAGAGAGAGAGCACACTGAGACAGAGAGAGAGAAAGGCAGCACACAAAGACAGAGAGAGAGAGATACAGCACACTGAGACAGAGAGAGAGAGAGACAGCACACTGAGACAGAGGGAGAGAGAGACAGCACACTGAGACAGAGAGAGAGACACCACACTGTGACAGAGAGAGAGTGACAGCACACTGAGACAGAGAGAGAGAGACAGCACACTGAGACAGAGAGAGAGAGAGAGCACACTGAGACAGAGAGAGAGAGAGACAGAAAACTGAGACACAGAGAGAGAAAGACAGCACCCTGAGAGAGAGAGAGAGAGAGAGACAGCACACTGAGACAGAGAGAGAGAAAGGCAGCACACTGAGACAGAGAGAGACAGCACACTGAGACAGAGAGAGAGAGAGACAGCACACTGAGACAGAGGGAGAGAGAGACAGCTCACTGACACAGAGAGAGAGAGAGAGAGACAGCACACTGAGACAGAGAGAGACAGCACACTGAGACAGAGAGAGAGGCAGCGCACTGAGACAGAGAGAGAGACAGCACACTGAGACAGAGAGAGTGAGACAGCACACTGAGACAGAGAGAGAGGCAGCGCACTGAGACAGAGAGAGAGACAGCACACTGAGACAGAGAGAGAGAGACAGCACACTGAGACAGAGAGAGAGAGAGACAGCATACTGAGACAGAGAGCGAGAGAGACAGCACACTGAGACAGAGAGAGAGAGAGACAGCACACTGAGACAGAGAGAGGGACAGCACACCGAGACAGAGAGAGAGAGACAGCACACTGAGACAGACAGAGAGACAGACCACACACTGAGACAGAGAGAGAGACAGCACACTGACACAGAGAGAGAGAGACAGCACACTGAGACAGAGAGAGAGAGAGAGACAGCACACTGAGACAGACACAGAGAGAGACCGCACACAGAGACAGAGAGAGAGTGACAGCACACTGAGACATACAGAGAGACAGACCGCACACTGAGACAGAGAGAGAGACCGCACACTGAGACAGAGAGAGAGACAGCACACTGAGACAGAGAGAGTGACAGCACACTGAGACAGAGAGTGACAGCACACTGAGACAGAGAGAGACAGCACACTGAGACAGAGAGAGAGAGAGAGACAGCACACTGAGACAGAGAGAGACAGCACACTGAGACAGAGAGAGACAGCACACTGAGACAGAGAGAGAGAGCACACTGAGACATACAGAGAGACAGACCGCACACTGAGACAGAGAGAGAGACCACACACTGAGACAGAGAGAGAGACAGCACACTGAGACAGAGAGAGTGACAGCACACTGAGACAGAGAGAGACAGCACACTGAGACAGAGAGAGTGACAGCACACTGAGACAGAGAGAGACAGCACACTGAGACATAGAGAGACAGCACACTGAGACAGAGAGAGACAACACACTGAGACAGAGAGAGACAGCACACTGAGACAGAGAGAGACAGCACACTGAGACAGAGAGAGAGAGCACACTGAGACAGAGAGAGAGAGAGAGAGCACACTGAGACAGGGAGAGAGAGAGACAGAAAACTGAGACACAGAGAGAGAAAGACAGCACCCTGAGAGAGAGAGAGAGAGAGAGAGACAGCACACTGAGACAGAGAGAGAGAAAGGCAGCACACTAAGACAGAGAGAGAGAGATACAGCACACTGAGACAGAGAGAGAGAGAGACAGCACACTCAGACACAGAGAGAGAGTCAACACACTGAGACAGAGAGAGAGAGACAGCACACTGAGACAGAGAGAGAGAGAGACAGCACACTGAGACAGAGGGAGAGAGAGACAGCTCACTGACACAGAGAGAGAGAGAGAGACAGCACACTGAGACAGAGAGAGAGAGAGACAGCACACTGAGACAGAGAGAGAGACAGCACACCGAGACAGACAGAGAGAGAGACAGCACACTGAGACAGCGAGAGTGAGAGCAGCACACTGAGACAGAGAGAGAGACAGCACACCGAGACAGAGAGAGAGAGACAACACACTGAGACAGAGAGAGAGAGAGAGACAGCACACTGAGACAGAGAGAGAGAGACAGCACACTGAGACAGAGAGAGAGAGGGAGCACACAGAGACAGAGAGAGAGAGACAGCACACTGAGACAGAGAGAGAGACAGCACACCGAGACAGAGAGAGAGAGACAACACACTGAGACAGAGAGAGAGAGAGAGACAGCACACTGAGACAGAGAGAGAGAGAGACAGCACACTGAGACGGAGAGAGAGCGAGACAGCACACTGACACAGAGAGAGAGACAGACAGCACACTGAGACAGAGGGAGCAAGAGACAACACACTGAGACAGAGAGCGAGAGAGACAGCACACTGAGACAGAGAGAGAGAGAGACAGCACACTGAGACAGAGAGAGAGACAGCACACCGAGACAGAGAGAGAGAGACAGCACACTGAGACAGAGAGAGAGTGAGACAGCACACTGAGACGGAGAGAGAGAGAGAGAGAGACAGCACACTGAGACAGAGAGAGAGAGAGACAGCCCACCGAGACAGAGAGAGAGAGAGAGAGACAGCACACTGAGACAGAGAGAGACAGCACACTGAGACAGAGAGAGAGAGAGAGACAGCACACTGAGACAGAGAGAGAGGCAGCGCACTGAGACAGAGAGAGAGACAGCACACTGAGACAGAGAGAGACAGCACACTGAGACAGAGAGAGAGAGCACACTGAGACAGAGAGAGAGAGCACACTGAGACATACAGAGAGACAGACCGCACACTGAGACAGAGAGAGAGACCGCACACTGAGACAGAGAGAGAGACAGCACACTGAGACAGAGAGAGAGGCAGCGCACTGAGACAGAGAGAGAGACAGCACACTGAGACAGAGAGAGAGAGAGACAGCACACTGAGACAGAGAGAGAGTGAGACAGCACACTGAGACGGAGAGAGAGAGAGAGAGAGACAGCACACTGACACAGAGAGAGAGAGAGATAGCACACTGAGACAGAGAGAGAGACAGCACACCGAGACAGACAGAGAGAGAGACAGCACACTGAGACAGCGAGAGTGAGAGACAGCACACTGAGACAGAGAGAGACAGCACACCGAGACAGAGAGAGAGAGACAACACACTGAGACAGAGAGAGAGAGAGAGACAGCACACTGAGACAGAGAGAGAGAGAGACAGCACACTGAGACAGAGAGAGAGAGGGAGCACACAGAGACAGAGAGAGAGAGACAGCACACTGAGACAGAGAGAGAGACAGCACACCGAGACAGAGAGAGAGAGACAACACACTGAGACAGAGAGAGAGAGAGAGACAGCACACTGAGACAGAGAGAGAGAGAGACAGCACACTGAGACGGAGAGAGAGCGAGACAGCACACTGACACAGAGAGAGAGACAGACAGCACACTGAGACAGAGGGAGCAAGAGACAACACACTGAGACAGAGAGCGAGAGAGACAGCACACTGAGACAGAGAGAGAGAGAGACAGCACACTGAGACAGAGAGAGAGACAGCACACTGAGACAGAGAGCGAGAGAGACAGCACACTGAGACAGAGAGAGAGAGAGAGAGACAGCACACTGAGACAGAGAGAGAGAGACAGCACACTGAGACAGAGAGAGAGAGACAGCACACTGAGACACAGAGAGAGAGAGAGACAGCACACTGAGACAGAGAGAGAGAGAGACAGCCCACCGAGACAGAGAGAGAGAGAGAGAGACAGCACACTGAGACAGAGAGGGACAGCACACTGAGACAGAGAGAGAGAGAGAGACAGCACACTGAGACAGAGAGAGAGGCAGCGCACTGAGACAGAGAGAGAGACAGCACACTGAGACAGAGACAGACCGCTCACTGAGACAGAGAGAGAGACAGCACACTGAGACAGAGAGAGTGACAGCACACTGAGACAGAGAGAGACAGCACACTGAGACAGAGAGAGTGACAGCACACTGAGACAGAGAGAGACAGCACACTGAGACAGAGAGAGACAGCACACTGAGACAGAGAGAGACAGCACACTGAGACAGAGAGAGAGAGAGCACACTGAGACAGAGAGAGAGAGCACACTGAGACAGAGAGAGAGAAAGGCAGCACAGAAAGACAGAGAGAGAGAGATACAGCACACTGAGACAGAGAGAGAGAGAGAGACAGCACACTGAGACAGAGGGAGAGAGAGACAGCTCACTGACACAGAGAGAGAGAGAGAGACAGCACACCGAGACAGACAGAGAGAGAGACAGCACACTGAGACAGCGAGAGTGAGAGACAGCACACTGAGACAGAGAGAGAGACAGCACACCGAGACAGAGAGAGAGAGACAACACACTGAGACAGAGAGAGAGAGAGAGACAGCACACTGAGACAGAGAGAGAGAGAGACAGCACACTGAGACAGAGAGAGAGAGGGAGCACACAGAGACAGAGAGAGAGAGACAGCACACTGAGACAGAGAGAGAGACAGCACACCGAGACAGAGAGAGAGAGACAACACACTGAGACAGAGAGAGAGAGAGAGACAGCACACTGAGACAGAGAGAGAGAGAGACAGCACACTGAGACGGAGAGAGAGAGAGACAGCACACTGACACAGAGAGAGAGACAGACAGCACACTGAGACAGAGGGAGCGAGAGACAACACACTGAGACAGAGAGGGAGAGAGACAGCACACTGAGACAGAGAGAGAGAGAGACAGCACACTGAGACAGAGAGAGAGACAGCACACCGAGACAGAGAGAGAGAGACAGCACACTGAGACACAGAGAGAGAGAGAGAGACAGCACACTGAGACAGAGAGAGAGGCAGCGCACTGAGACAGAGAGAGAGACAGCACACTGAGACAGAGAGAGAGAGAGACAGCACACTGAGACAGAGAGAGAGTGAGACAGCACACTGAGACGGAGAGAGAGAGAGAGACAGCACACTGACACAGAGAGAGAGAGAGACAGCACACTGAGACAGAGGGAGAGAGAGACAACACACTGAGACAGAGAGCGAGAGAGACAGCACACTGAGACAGAGAGAGAGAGAGAGACAGCACACTGAGACAGAGAGAGAGACAGCACACCGAGACAGAGAGAGAGAGACAGCACACTGAGACAGAGAGAGAGAGACAGCACACTGAGACACAGAGAGAGAGAGAGACAGCACACCGAGACAGAGAGAGAGAGAGAGAGACAGCACACTGAGACAGAGAGAGAGGCAGCGCACTGAGACAGAGAGAGAGAGACAGCACACTGAGACAGAGAGAGAGAGACAGCCCACTGAGACAGAGAGAGAGAGACAGCACACCGAGACACAGAGAGAGAGAGAGAGACAGCACACTGAGACAGAGAGAGAGGCAGCGCACTGAGACAGAGAGAGAGACAGCAGACTGAGACAGAGAGAGGGAGAGAGACAGCACACTGAGACTGAGAGTGAGAGAGACAGCACACTGAGACGGAGAGAGAGAGAGAGACAGCACACTGAGACGGAGAGAGAGAGAGACAGCACACTGAGATGGAGAGAGAGAGAGACAGCACACTGACACAGAGAGAGACAGCACACTGAGACAGAGAGAGAGAGACAGCACACTGAGACAGACACAGAGAGAGATCGCACACTGAGACAGAGAGAGAGTGACAGCACACTGAGACAGACAGAGAGACAGACCACACACTGAGACAGAGAGAGAGACAGCACACTGAGACAGAGAGAGAGAGAGAGACAGCACACTGAGACAGAGAGAGAGAGAGACAGCACACTGAGACAGAGAGAGAGAGGGAGCACACAGAGACAGAGAGAGAGAGACAACACACTGAGACAGAGTGAGAGAGAGAGAGACAGCACACTGAGACAGAGAGAGAGAGAGGCAGCGCACTGAGACAGAGAAAGAGACAGCACACTGAGACAGAGAGAGAGAGACAGCACACTGAGACAGAGAGAGAGAGAGAGAGAGACAGCACACTGAGACGGAGAGAGAGAGAGACAGCACACTGAGATGGAGAGAGAGAGAGACAGCACACTGACACAGAGAGAGACAGCACACTGAGACAGAGAGAGAGAGACAGCACACTGAGACAGACACAGAGAGAGACCGCACACTGAGACAAAGAGAGAGTGACAGCACACTGAGACAGACAGAGAGACAGACCACACACTGAGACAGAGAGAGAGACAGCACACTGAGACAGAGAGAGAGAGAGACAGCACACTGAGACAGAGAGAGAGAGAGACAGCACACCGAGACAGAGAGAGAGAGACAACACACTGAGACAGAGAGAGAGAGAGACAGCACACTGAGACAGAGAGAGAGAGACAGCACACTGAGACGGAGAGAGAGACAGCACACTGAGACAGAGAGAGAGAGAGACAAAAAACTGAGACACAGAGAGAGAAAGACAGCACCCTGAGAGAGAGAGAGAGAGACAGCACACTGAGACAGAGAGAGAAAGGCAGCACACTAAGACAGAGAGAGATACAGCACACTGAGACAGAGAGAGAGAGAGACAGCACACTCAGACACAGAGAGAGAGTCAACACACTGAGACAGAGAGAGAGAGACAGCACACTGAGACAGAGAGAGAGAGAGACAGCACACTGAGACAGAGGGAGAGAGAGACAGCTCACTGACACAGAGAGAGAGAGAGAGACAGCACACTGAGACAGAGAGAGAGAGAGAGACAGCACACTGAGACAGAGAGAGAGACAGCACACCGAGACAGACAGAGAGAGAGGCAGCACACTGAGACAGCGAGAGTGAGAGACAGCACACTGAGACAGAGAGAGAGACAGCACACCGAGACAGAGAGAGAGAGACAACACACTGAGACAGAGAGAGAGAGAGAGACAGCACACTGAGACAGAGAGAGAGAGACAGCACACTGAGACGGAGAGAGAGACAGCACGCTGGGACAGAGAGAGTGACAGCACACTGAGACAGAGAGAGACAGCACACTGAGACAGAGAGAGAGAGACAGCACACTGAGACGGAGAGAGAGACAGCACACTGAGACAGAGAGAGACAGCACACTGAGACAGAGAGAGACAGCACACTGAGACAGAGAGAGACAGCACACTGAGACAGAGAGAGACAGCACACTGAGACAGAGAGAGACAGCACACTGAGACAGAGAGAGACAGCACACTGAGACAGAGAGAGAGAGCACACTGAGACAGAGAGAGAGAGAGACAGCACACTGAGACAGAGAGAAAGAGAGACAGCACACTGAGACAGAGAGAGAGAGACAGCACACTGAGACAGAGAGAGAGAGAGAGAGCACACTGAGACAGAGAGAGAGAGAGACAGAAAACTGAGACACAGAGAGAGAAAGACAGCACCCTGAGAGAGAGAGAGAGAGAGACAGCACACTGAGACAGAGAGAGAGAAAGGCAGCACACTGAGACAGAGAGAGAGAGACAGCACACTGAGACAGAGAGAGAGAGAGACAGCACACTGAGACAGAGAGAGAGACAGCACACCGAGACGGACAGAGAGAGAGACAGCACACTGAGACAGCGAGAGTGAGAGACAGCACACTGAGACAGAGGGAGAGAGAGACAGCTCACTGACACAGAGAGAGAGAGAGAGACAGCACACTGAGACACAGAGAGAGAGAGACAGCACACTGAGACAGACAGAGAGACAGCACACCGAGACAGACAGAGAGAGATACAGCACACTGAGACAGAGAGAGAGACAGCACACCGAGACAGAGAGAGAGAGACAACACACTGAGACAGAGAAAGAGAGAGAGACAGCACACTGAGACAGAGAGAGAGAGAGACAGCACACTGAGACAGAGAGAGAGAGGGAGCACACAGAGACAGAGAGAGAGAGACAACACACAGAGACAGAGAGAGAGAGAGAGAGACAGCACACTGAGACAGAGAGAGAGAGAGGCAGCGCACTGAGACAGAGAAAGAGACAGCACACTGAGACAGAGAGAGAGAGACAGCACACTGAGACAGAGAGAGAGAGAGAGACAGCACACTGAGACGGAGAGAGAGAGAGACAGCACACTGAGATGGAGAGAGAGAGAGACAGCACACTGACACAGAGAGAGACAGCACACTGAGACAGAGGGAGAGAGAGACAACACACTGAGACAGAGAGCGAGAGAGACAGCACACTGAGACAGAGAGAGAGAGAGACAGCACACTGAGACAGAGAGAGAGACAGCACACCGAGACAGAGAGAGAGAGACAGCACACTGAGACAGACAGAGAGACAGACCACACACTGAGACAGAGAGAGAGACCGCACACTGAGATGGAGAGAGAGAGAGACAGCACACTGACACAGAGAGAGACAGCACACTGAGACAGAGAGAGAGAGACAGCACACTGAGACAGACACAGAGAGAGACCGCACACTGAGACAGAGAGAGAGTGACAGCACACTGAGACAGACAGAGAGACAGACCACACACTGAGACAGAGAGAGAGACAGCACACTGAGACAGAGAGAGAGTGACAGCACACTGAGACAGACAGAGAGACAGACCACACACTGAGACAGAGAGAGAGAGACAGCACACTGAGACTGAGAGAGACAGCACACTGACACAGGGAGAGAGAGAGACAGCACACTGAGACAGAGAGAGAGAGAGACAGCACACTGAGACAGACACAGAGAGAGACCGCACACAGAGACAGAGAGAGAGTGACAGCACACTGAGACATACAGAGAGACAGACCGCACACTGAGACAGAGAGAGAGACCGCACACTGAGACAGAGAGAGAGACAGCACACTGAGACAGAGAGAGTGACAGCACACTGAGACAGAGAGAGACAGCACACTGAGACAGAGAGAGACAGCACACTGAGACAGAGAGAGACAGCACACTGAGACAGAGAGAGAGAGCACACTGAGACAGAGAGAGAGAGAGACAGCACGCTGAGACAGAGAGAAAGAGAGACAGCACACTGAGAGAGAGAGAGAGAGACACCACACTGTGACAGAGAGAGAGTGACAGCACACTGAGACCGAGAGAGAGAGAGACAGAAAACTGAGACACAGAGAGAGAGAGACAGCACCCTGAGAGAGAGAGAGCGAGACAGCACACTGAGACAGAGAGAGAGAAAGGCAGCACACTAAGACAGAGAGAGAGAGATACAGCACACTGAGACAGAGAGAGAGAGACAGCACAGTGAGACAGCGAGAGAGAGAGACAGCACACTCAGACACAGAGAGAGAGTCAACACACTGAGACAGAGAGAGAGAGACAGCACACTGAGACAGAGAGAGAGAGAGACAGCACACTCAGACACAGAGAGAGAGTCAACACACTGAGACAGAGAGCGAGAGACAGCACACTGAGACAGAGAGAGAGAGAGACAGCACACTGAGACAGAGGGAGAGAGAGACAGCTCACTGACACAGAGAGAGAGAGAGAGACAGCACACTGAGACAGAGAGAGAGAGAGACAGCACACTGAGACAGAGAGAGAGACAGCACACCGAGACAGACAGAGAGAGAGACAGCACACTGAGACAGCGAGAGTGAGAGACAGCACACTGAGACAGAGAGAGAGACAGCACACCGAGACAGAGAGAGAGAGACAACACACTGAGACAGAGAGAGAGAGAGAGACAGCACACTGAGACAGAGAGAGAGAGAGACAGCACACTGAGACAGAGAGAGAGAGAGACAGCACACTGAGACAGAGGGAGAGAGAGACAGCTCACTGACACAGAGAGAGAGAGAGAGACAGCACACCGAGACAGACAGAGAGAGAGACAGCACACTGAGACAGCGAGAGTGAGAGACAGCACACTGAGACAGAGAGAGAGACACCACACTGTGACAGAGAGAGAGTGACAGCACACTGAGACAGAGAGAGAGAGACAGCACACTGAGACAGAGAGAGAGAGAGAGCACACTGAGACAGAGAGAGAGAGAGACAGAAAACTGAGACACAGAGAGAGAAAGACAGCACCCTGAGAGAGAGAGAGAGAGAGACAGCACACTGAGACAGAGAGAGAGAAAGGCAGCACACTGAGACAGAGAGAGAGAGACAGCACACTGAGACAGAGAGAGAGAGAGACAGCACACTGAGACAGAGGGAGAGAGAGACAGCTCACTGACACAGAGAGAGAGAGAGAGAGACAGCACACTGAGACAGAGAGAGACAGCACACTGAGACAGAGAGAGAGGCAGCGCACTGAGACAGAGAGAGAGACAGCACACTGAGACAGAGAGAGTGAGACAGCACACTGAGACAGAGAGAGAGGCAGCGCACTGAGACAGAGAGAGAGACAGCACACTGAGACAGAGAGAGAGAGACAGCACACTGAGACAGAGAGAGAGAGAGACAGCACACTGAGACAGAGAGCGAGAGAGACAGCACACTGAGACAGAGAGAGAGAGAGACAGCACACTGAGACAGAGAGAGGGACAGCACACCGAGACAGAGAGAGAGAGACAGCACACTGAGACAGACAGAGAGACAGACCACACACTGAGACAGAGAGAGAGACAGCACACTGACACAGAGAGAGAGAGAGAGACAGCACACTGAGACAGAGAGAGAGAGAGAGACAGCACACTGAGACAGACACAGAGAGAGACCGCACACAGAGACAGAGAGAGAGTGACAGCACACTGAGACATACAGAGAGACAGACCGCACACTGAGACAGAGAGAGAGACCGCACACTGAGACAGAGAGAGAGACAGCACACTGAGACAGAGAGAGTGACAGCACACTGAGACAGAGAGAGTGACAGCACACTGAGACAGAGAGAGACAGCACACTGAGACAGAGAGAGAGAGAGAGACAGCACACTGAGACAGAGAGAGACAGCACACTGAGACAGAGAGAGACAGCACACTGAGACAGAGAGAGAGAGCACACTGAGACATACAGAGAGACAGACCGCACACTGAGACAGAGAGAGAGACCACACACTGAGACAGAGAGAGAGACAGCACACTGAGACAGAGAGAGTGACAGCACACTGAGACAGAGAGAGACAGCACACTGAGACAGAGAGAGTGACAGCACACTGAGACAGAGAGAGACAGCACACTGAGACATAGAGAGACAGCACACTGAGACAGAGAGAGACAACACACTGAGACAGAGAGAGACAGCACACTGAGACAGAGAGAGACAGCACACTGAGACAGAGAGAGAGAGCACACTGAGACAGAGAGAGAGAGAGAGCACACTGAGACAGGGAGAGAGAGAGACAGAAAACTGAGACACAGAGAGAGAAAGACAGCACCTTGAGAGAGAGAGAGAGAGAGAGAGAGAGAGACAGCACACTGAGACAGAGAGAGAGAAAGGCAGCACACTCAGACAGAGAGAGAGAGATACAGCACACTGAGACAGAGAGAGAGAGAGACAGCACACTCAGACACAGAGAGAGAGTCAACACACTGAGACAGAGAGAGAGAGACAGCACACTGAGACAGAGAGAGAGAGAGACAGCACACTGAGACAGAGGGAGAGAGAGACAGCTCACTGACACAGAGAGAGAGAGAGAGACAGCACACTGAGACAGAGAGAGAGAGAGACAGCACACTGAGACAGAGAGAGAGACAGCACACCGAGACAGACAGAGAGAGAGACAGCACACTGAGACAGCGAGAGTGAGAGACAGCACACTGAGACAGAGAGAGAGACAGCACACCGAGACAGAGAGAGAGAGACAACACACTGAGACAGAGAGAGAGAGAGAGACAGCACACTGAGACAGAGAGAGAGAGAGACAGCACACTGAGACAGAGAGAGAGAGGGAGCACACAGAGACAGAGAGAGAGAGACAGCACACTGAGACAGAGAGAGAGACAGCACACCGAGACAGAGAGAGAGAGACAACACACTGAGACAGAGAGAGAGAGAGAGACAGCACACTGAGACAGAGAGAGAGAGAGACAGCACACTGAGACGGAGAGAGAGCGAGACAGCACACTGACACAGAGAGAGAGACAGACAGCACACTGAGACAGAGGGAGCAAGAGACAACACACTGAGACAGAGAGCGAGAGAGACAGCACACTGAGACAGAGAGAGAGAGAGACAGCACACTGAGACAGAGAGAGAGACAGCACACCGAGACAGAGAGAGAGAGACAGCACACTGAGACAGAGAGAGAGTGAGACAGCACACTGAGACGGAGAGAGAGAGAGAGAGAGAGACAGCACACTGACACAGAGAGAGAGAGAGACAGCACACTGAGACAGAGAGAGAGAGAGACAGCCCACCGAGACAGAGAGAGAGAGAGAGAGACAGCACACTGAGACAGAGAGAGACAGCACACTGAGACAGAGAGAGAGAGAGAGACAGCACACTGAGACAGAGAGAGAGGCAGCGCACTGAGACAGAGAGAGAGACAGCACACTGAGACAGAGAGAGACAGCACACTGAGACAGAGAGAGAGAGCACACTGAGACATACAGAGAGACAGACCGCACACTGAGACAGAGAGAGAGACCGCACACTGAGACAGAGAGAGAGACAGCACACTGAGACAGAGAGAGAGGCAGCGCACTGAGACAGAGAGAGAGACAGCACACTGAGACAGAGAGAGAGAGAGACAGCACACTGAGACAGAGAGAGAGTGAGACAGCACACTGAGACGGAGAGAGAGAGAGAGAGAGACAGCACACTGACACAGAGAGAGAGAGAGATAGCACACTGAGACAGAGAGAGAGACAGCACACCGAGACAGACAGAGAGAGAGACAGCACACTGAGACAGCGAGAGTGAGAGACAGCACACTGAGACAGAGAGAGAGACAGCACACCGAGACAGAGAGAGAGAGACAACACACTGAGACAGAGAGAGAGAGAGAGACAGCACACTGAGACAGAGAGAGAGAGAGACAGCACACTGAGACAGAGAGAGAGAGGGAGCACACAGAGACAGAGAGAGAGAGACAGCACACTGAGACAGAGAGAGAGACAGCACACCGAGACAGAGAGAGAGAGACAACACACTGAGACAGAGGGAGCGAGAGACAACACACTGAGACAGAGAGGGAGAGAGACAGCACACTGAGACAGAGAGGGAGAGAGACAGCACACTGAGACAGAGAGAGAGACAGCACACTGACACAGAGAGAGAGACAGACAGCACACTGAGACAGAGGGAGCAAGAGACAACACACTGAGACAGAGAGCGAGAGAGACAGCACACTGAGACGGAGAGAGAGCGAGACAGCACACTGACACAGAGAGAGAGACAGACAGCACACTGAGACAGAGGGAGCAAGAGACAACACACTGAGACAGAGAGCGAGAGAGACAGCACACTGAGACAGAGAGAGAGAGAGACAGCACACTGAGACAGAGAGAGAGACAGCACACTGAGACAGAGAGCGAGAGAGACAGCACACTGAGACAGAGAGAGAGAGAGAGAGACAGCACACTGAGACAGAGAGAGAGAGACAGCACACTGAGACAGAGAGAGAGAGACAGCACACTGAGACACAGAGAGAGAGAGAGACAGCACACTGAGACAGAGAGAGAGAGAGACGGCCCACCGAGACAGAGAGAGAGAGAGAGAGACAGCACACTGAGACAGAGAGAGACAGCACACTGAGACAGAGAGAGAGAGAGAGACAGCACACTGAGACAGAGAGAGAGGCAGCGCACTGAGACAGAGAGAGAGACAGCACACTGAGACAGAGACAGACCGCTCACTGAGACAGAGAGAGAGACAGCACACTGAGACAGAGAGAGTGACAGCACACTGAGACAGAGAGAGACAGCACACTGAGACAGAGAGAGACAGCACACTGAGACAGAGAGAGACAGCACACTGAGACAGAGAGAGAGAGCACACTGAGACAGAGAGAGAGAGCACACTGAGACAGAGAGAGAGAAAGGCAGCACACAAAGACAGAGAGAGAGAGATACAGCACACTGAGACAGAGAGAGAGAGAGAGACAGCACACTGAGACAGAGGGAGAGAGAGACAGCTCACTGACACAGAGAGAGAGAGAGAGACAGCACACCGAGACAGACAGAGAGAGAGACAGCACACTGAGACAGCGAGAGTGAGAGACAGCACACTGAGACAGAGAGAGAGACAGCACACCGAGACAGAGAGAGAGAGACAACACACTGAGACAGAGAGAGAGAGAGAGACAGCACACTGAGACAGAGAGAGAGAGAGACAGCACACTGAGACAGAGAGAGAGAGGGAGCACACAGAGACAGAGAGAGAGAGACAGCACACTGAGACAGAGAGAGAGACAGCACACCGAGACAGAGAGAGAGAGACAACACACTGAGACAGAGAGAGAGAGAGAGACAGCACACTGAGACAGAGAGAGAGAGAGACAGCACACTGAGACGGAGAGAGAGAGAGACAGCACACTGACACAGAGAGAGAGACAGACAGCACACTGAGACAGAGGGAGCGAGAGACAACACACTGAGACAGAGAGGGAGAGAGACAGCACACTGAGACAGAGAGGGAGAGAGACAGCACACTGAGACAGAGAGAGAGACAGCACACCGAGACAGAGAGAGAGAGACAGCACACTGAGACACAGAGAGAGAGAGAGAGACAGCACACTGAGACAGAGAGAGAGGCAGCGCACTGAGACAGAGAGAGAGACAGCACACTGAGACAGAGAGAGAGAGAGACAGCACACTGAGACAGAGAGAGAGTGAGACAGCACACTGAGACGGAGAGAGAGAGAGAGACAGCACACTGACACAGAGAGAGAGAGAGACAGCACACTGAGACAGAGGGAGAGAGAGACAACACACTGAGACAGAGAGCGAGAGAGACAGCACACTGAGACAGAGAGAGAGAGAGAGACAGCACACTGAGACAGAGAGAGAGACAGCACACCGAGACAGAGAGAGAGAGACAGCACACTGAGACAGAGAGAGAGAGACAGCACACTGAGACACAGAGAGAGAGAGAGACAGCACACCGAGACAGAGAGAGAGAGAGAGAGACAGCACACTGAGACAGAGAGAGAGGCAGCGCACTGAGACAGAGAGAGAGAGACAGCACACTGAGACAGAGAGAGAGAGACAGCCCACTGAGACAGAGAGAGAGAGACAGCACACCGAGACACAGAGAGAGAGAGAGAGACAGCACACTGAGACAGAGAGAGAGGCAGCGCACTGAGACAGAGAGAGAGACAGCACACTGAGACAGAGAGAGGGAGAGAGACAGCACACTGAGACTGAGAGTGAGAGAGACAGCACACTGAGACGGAGAGAGAGAGAGAGACAGCACACTGAGACGGAGAGAGAGAGAGACAGCACACTGAGATGGAGAGAGAGAGAGACAGCACACTGACACAGAGAGAGACAGCACACTGAGACAGAGAGAGAGAGACAGCACACTGAGACAGAAACAGAGAGAGATCGCACACTGAGACAGAGAGAGAGTGACAGCACACTGAGACAGACAGAGAGACAGACCACACACTGAGACAGAGAGAGAGACAGCACACTGAGACAGAGAGAGAGAGAGAGAGACAGCACACTGAGACAGAGAGAGAGAGAGACAGCACACTGAGACAGAGAGAGAGAGGGAGCACACAGAGACAGAGAGAGAGAGACAACACACTGAGACAGAGTGAGAGAGAGAGAGACAGCACACTGAGACAGAGAGAGAGAGAGGCAGCGCACTGAGACAGAGAAAGAGACAGCACACTGAGACAGAGAGAGAGAGACAGCACACTGAGACAGAGAGAGAGAGAGAGAGAGACAGCACACTGAGACGGAGAGAGAGAGAGACAGCACACTGAGATGGAGAGAGAGAGAGACAGCACACTGACACAGAGAGAGACAGCACACTGAGACAGAGAGAGAGAGACAGCACACTGAGACAGACACAGAGAGAGACCGCACACTGAGACAAAGAGAGAGTGACAGCACACTGAGACAGACAGAGAGACAGACCACACACTGAGACAGAGAGAGAGACAGCACACTGAGACAGAGAGAGAGAGAGACAGCACACTGAGACAGAGAGAGAGAGAGACAGCACACCGAGACAGAGAGAGAGAGACAACACACTGAGACAGAGAGAGAGAGAGACAGCACACTGAGACAGAGAGAGAGAGACAGCACACTGAGACGGAGAGAGAGACAGCACACTGAGACAGAGAGAGAGAGAGACAAAAAACTGAGACACAGAGAGAGAAAGACAGCACCCTGAGAGAGAGAGAGAGAGACAGCACACTGAGACAGAGAGAGAAAGGCAGCACACTAAGACAGAGAGAGATACAGCACACTGAGACAGAGAGAGAGAGAGACAGCACACTCAGACACAGAGAGAGAGTCAACACACTGAGACAGAGAGAGAGAGACAGCACACTGAGACAGAGAGAGAGAGAGACAGCACACTGAGACAGAGGGAGAGAGAGACAGCTCACTGACACAGAGAGAGAGAGAGAGAGACAGCACACTGAGACAGAGAGAGAGAGAGAGACAGCACACTGAGACAGAGAGAGAGACAGCACACCGAGACAGACAGAGAGAGAGGCAGCACACTGAGACAGCGAGAGTGAGAGACAGCACACTGAGACAGAGAGAGAGACAGCACACCGAGACAGAGAGAGAGAGACAACACACTGAGACAGAGAGAGAGAGAGAGACAGCACACTGAGACAGAGAGAGAGAGACAGCACACTGAGACGGAGAGAGAGACAGCACGCTGGGACAGAGAGAGTGAATGCACACTGAGACAGAGAGAGAGAGACAGCACACTGAGACGGAGAGAGAGACAGCACACTGAGACAGAGAGAGACAGCACACTGAGACAGAGAGAGACAGCACACTGAGACAGAGAGAGACAGCACACTGAGACAGAGAGAGACAGCACACTGAGACAGAGAGAGACAGCACACTGAGACAGAGAGAGACAGCACACTGAGACAGAGAGAGAGAGCACACTGAGACAGAGAGAGAGAGAGACAGCACACTGAGACAGAGAGAAAGAGAGACAGCACACTGAGACAGAGAGAGAGAGACAGCACACTGAGACAGAGAGAGAGAGAGAGAGCACACTGAGACAGAGAGAGAGAGAGACAGAAAACTGAGACACAGAGAGAGAAAGACAGCACCCTGAGAGAGAGAGAGAGAGAGAGACAGCACACTGAGACAGAGAGAGAGAAAGGCAGCACACTGAGACAGAGAGAGAGAGACAGCACACTGAGACAGAGAGAGAGAGAGACAGCACACTGAGACAGAGGGAGAGAGAGACAGCTCACTGACACAGAGAGAGAGAGAGAGAGAGACAGCACTCTGAGACAGAGAGAGAGACAGCACACTGAGACAGAGAGAGAGACAGCACACCGAGACGGACAGAGAGAGAGACAGCACACTGAGACAGCGAGAGTGAGAGACAGCACACTGAGACAGAGGGAGAGAGAGACAGCTCACTGACACAGAGAGAGAGAGAGAGACAGCACACTGAGACACAGAGAGAGAGAGACAGCACACTGAGACAGACAGAGAGACAGCACACCGAGACAGACAGAGAGAGATACAGCACACTGAGACAGAGAGAGAGACAGCACACCGAGACAGAGAGAGAGAGACAACACACTGAGACAGAGAAAGAGAGAGAGACAGCACACTGAGACAGAGAGAGAGAGAGACAGCACACTGAGACAGAGAGAGAGAGGGAGCACACAGAGACAGAGAGAGAGAGACAACACACAGAGACAGAGAGAGAGAGAGAGAGACAGCACACTGAGACAGAGAGAGAGAGAGGCAGCGCACTGAGACAGAGAAAGAGACAGCACACTGAGACAGAGAGAGAGAGACAGCACACTGAGACAGAGAGAGAGAGAGAGACAGCACACTGAGACGGAGAGAGAGAGAGACAGCACACTGAGATGGAGAGAGAGAGAGACAGCACACTGACACAGAGAGAGACAGCACACTGAGACAGAGGGAGAGAGAGACAACACACTGAGACAGAGAGCGAGAGAGACAGCACACTGAGACAGAGAGAGAGAGAGACAGCACACTGAGACAGAGAGAGAGACAGCACACCGAGACAGAGAGAGAGAGACAGCACACTGAGACAGACAGAGAGACAGACCACACACTGAGACAGAGAGAGAGACCGCACACTGAGATGGAGAGAGAGAGAGACAGCACACTGACACAGAGAGAGACAGCACACTGAGACAGAGAGAGAGAGACAGCACACTGAGACAGACACAGAGAGAGACCGCACACTGAGACAGAGAGAGAGTGACAGCACACTGAGACAGACAGAGAGACAGACCACACACTGAGACAGAGAGAGAGACAGCACACTGAGACAGAGAGAGAGTGACAGCACACTGAGACAGACAGAGAGACAGACCACACACTGAGACAGAGAGAGAGAGACAGCACACTGAGACTGAGAGAGACAGCACACTGACACAGGGAGAGAGAGAGACAGCACACTGAGACAGAGAGAGAGAGAGACAGCACACTGAGACAGACACAGAGAGAGACCGCACACAGAGACAGAGAGAGAGACCGCACACTGAGACAGAGAGAGAGACAGCACACTGAGACAGAGAGAGTGACAGCACACTGAGACAGAGAGAGACAGCACACTGAGACAGAGAGAGACAGCACACTGAGACAGAGAGAGACAGCACACTGAGACAGAGAGAGAGAGCACACTGAGACAGAGAGAGAGAGAGACAGCACACTGACACAGAGAGAGAGAGAGACAGCACACTGAGACAGAGGGAGAGAGAGACAACACACTGAGACAGAGAGCGAGAGAGACAGCACACTGAGACAGAGAGAGAGAGAGAGACAGCACACTGAGACAGAGAGAGAGACAGCACACCGAGACAGAGAGAGAGAGACAGCACACTGAGACAGAGAGAGAGAGACAGCACACTGAGACACAGAGAGAGAGAGAGACAGCACACCGAGACAGAGAGAGAGAGAGAGAGACAGCACACTGAGACAGAGAGAGAGGCAGCGCACTGAGACAGAGAGAGAGAGACAGCACACTGAGACAGAGAGAGAGAGACAGCCCACTGAGACAGAGAGAGAGAGACAGCACACCGAGACACAGAGAGAGAGAGAGAGACAGCACACTGAGACAGAGAGAGAGGCAGCGCACTGAGACAGAGAGAGAGACAGCACACTGAGACAGAGAGAGGGAGAGAGACAGCACACTGAGACTGAGAGTGAGAGAGACAGCACACTGAGACGGAGAGAGAGAGAGAGACAGCACACTGAGACGGAGAGAGAGAGAGACAGCACACTGAGATGGAGAGAGAGAGAGACAGCACACTGACACAGAGAGAGACAGCACACTGAGACAGAGAGAGAGAGACAGCACACTGAGACAGACACAGAGAGAGATCGCACACTGAGACAGAGAGAGAGTGACAGCACACTGAGACAGAGAGAGAGAGAGAGACAGCACACTGAGACAGAGAGAGAGAGAGACAGCACACTGAGACAGAGAGAGAGAGGGAGCACACAGAGACAGAGAGAGAGAGACAACACACTGAGACAGAGTGAGAGAGAGAGAGACAGCACACTGAGACAGAGAGAGAGAGAGGCAGCGCACTGAGACAGAGAAAGAGACAGCACACTGAGACAGAGAGAGAGAGACAGCACACTGAGACAGAGAGAGAGAGAGAGAGAGACAGCACACTGAGACGGAGAGAGAGAGAGACAGCACACTGAGATGGAGAGAGAGAGAGACAGCACACTGACACAGAGAGAGACAGCACACTGAGACAGAGAGAGAGAGACAGCACACTGAGACAGACACAGAGAGAGACCGCACACTGAGACAAAGAGAGAGTGACAGCACACTGAGACAGACAGAGAGACAGACCACACACTGAGACAGAGAGAGAGACAGCACACTGAGACAGAGAGAGAGAGAGACAGCACACTGAGACAGAGAGAGAGAGAGACAGCACACCGAGACAGAGAGAGAGAGACAACACACTGAGACAGAGAGAGAGAGAGACAGCACACTGAGACAGAGAGAGAGAGACAGCACACTAAGACAGAGAGAGATACAGCACACTGAGACAGAGAGAGAGAGAGACAGCACACTCAGACACAGAGAGAGAGTCAACACACTGAGACAGAGAGAGAGAGACAGCACACTGAGACAGAGAGAGAGAGAGACAGCACACTGAGACAGAGGGAGAGAGAGACAGCTCACTGACACAGAGAGAGAGAGAGAGAGACAGCACACTGAGACAGAGAGAGAGAGAGAGACAGCACACTGAGACAGAGAGAGAGACAGCACACCGAGACAGACAGAGAGAGAGGCAGCACACTGAGACAGCGAGAGTGAGAGACAGCACACTGAGACAGAGAGAGAGACAGCACACCGAGACAGAGAGAGAGAGACAACACACTGAGACAGAGAGAGAGAGAGAGACAGCACACTGAGACAGAGAGAGAGAGACAGCACACTGAGACGGAGAGAGAGACAGCACGCTGGGACAGAGAGAGTGAATGCACACTGAGACAGAGAGAGAGAGACAGCACACTGAGACGGAGAGAGAGACAGCACACTGAGACAGAGAGAGACAGCACACTGAGACAGAGAGAGACAGCACACTGAGACAGAGAGAGACAGCACACTGAGACAGAGAGAGACAGCACACTGAGACAGAGAGAGACAGCACACTGAGACAGAGAGAGACAGCACACTGAGACAGAGAGAGAGAGCACACTGAGACAGAGAGAGAGAGAGACAGCACACTGAGACAGAGAGAAAGAGAGACAGCACACTGAGACAGAGAGAGAGAGACAGCACACTGAGACAGAGAGAGAGAGAGAGAGCACACTGAGACAGAGAGAGAGAGAGACAGAAAACTGAGACACAGAGAGAGAAAGACAGCACCCTGAGAGAGAGAGAGAGAGAGAGACAGCACACTGAGACAGAGAGAGAGAAAGGCAGCACACTGAGACAGAGAGAGAGAGACAGCACACTGAGACAGAGAGAGAGAGAGACAGCACACTGAGACAGAGGGAGAGAGAGACAGCTCACTGACACAGAGAGAGAGAGAGAGAGAGACAGCACTCTGAGACAGAGAGAGAGACAGCACACTGAGACAGAGAGAGAGACAGCACACCGAGACGGACAGAGAGAGAGACAGCACACTGAGACAGCGAGAGTGAGAGACAGCACACTGAGACAGAGGGAGAGAGAGACAGCTCACTGACACAGAGAGAGAGAGAGAGACAGCACACTGAGACACAGAGAGAGAGAGACAGCACACTGAGACAGACAGAGAGACAGCACACCGAGACAGACAGAGAGAGATACAGCACACTGAGACAGAGAGAGAGACAGCACACCGAGACAGAGAGAGAGAGACAACACACTGAGACAGAGAAAGAGAGAGAGACAGCACACTGACACAGGGAGAGAGAGAGACAGCACACTGAGACAGAGAGAGAGAGAGACAGCACACTGAGACAGACACAGAGAGAGACCGCACACAGAGACAGAGAGAGAGACCGCACACTGAGACAGAGAGAGAGACAGCACACTGAGACAGAGAGAGTGACAGCACACTGAGACAGAGAGAGACAGCACACTGAGACAGAGAGAGACAGCACACTGAGACAGAGAGAGACAGCACACTGAGACAGAGAGAGAGAGCACACTGAGACAGAGAGAGAGAGAGACAGCACACTGACACAGAGAGAGAGAGAGACAGCACACTGAGACAGAGGGAGAGAGAGACAACACACTGAGACAGAGAGCGAGAGAGACAGCACACTGAGACAGAGAGAGAGAGAGAGACAGCACACTGAGACAGAGAGAGAGACAGCACACCGAGACAGAGAGAGAGAGACAGCACACTGAGACAGAGAGAGAGAGACAGCACACTGAGACACAGAGAGAGAGAGAGACAGCACACCGAGACAGAGAGAGAGAGAGAGAGACAGCACACTGAGACAGAGAGAGAGGCAGCGCACTGAGACAGAGAGAGAGAGACAGCACACTGAGACAGAGAGAGAGAGACAGCCCACTGAGACAGAGAGAGAGAGACAGCACACCGAGACACAGAGAGAGAGAGAGAGAGACAGCACACTGAGACAGAGAGAGAGGCAGCGCACTGAGACAGAGAGAGAGACAGCACACTGAGACAGAGAGAGGGAGAGAGACAGCACACTGAGACTGAGAGTGAGAGAGACAGCACACTGAGACGGAGAGAGAGAGAGAGACAGCACACTGAGACGGAGAGAGAGAGAGACAGCACACTGAGATGGAGAGAGAGAGAGACAGCACACTGACACAGAGAGAGACAGCACACTGAGACAGAGAGAGAGAGACAGCACACTGAGACAGACACAGAGAGAGATCGCACACTGAGACAGAGAGAGAGTGACAGCACACTGAGACAGACAGAGAGACAGACCACACACTGAGACAGAGAGAGAGACAGCACACTGAGACAGAGAGAGAGAGAGAGACAGCACACTGAGACAGAGAGAGAGAGAGACAGCACACTGAGACAGAGAGAGAGAGGGAGCACACAGAGACAGAGAGAGAGAGACAACACACTGAGACAGAGTGAGAGAGAGAGAGACAGCACACTGAGACAGAGAGAGAGAGAGGCAGCGCACTGAGACAGAGAAAGAGACAGCACACTGAGACAGAGAGAGAGAGACAGCACACTGAGACAGAGAGAGAGAGAGAGAGAGACAGCACACTGAGACGGAGAGAGAGAGAGACAGCACACTGAGATGGAGAGAGAGAGAGACAGCACACTGACACAGAGAGAGACAGCACACTGAGACAGAGAGAGAGAGACAGCACACTGAGACAGACACAGAGAGAGACCGCACACTGAGACAAAGAGAGAGTGACAGCACACTGAGACAGACAGAGAGACAGACCACACACTGAGACAGAGAGAGAGACAGCACACTGAGACAGAGAGAGAGAGAGACAGCACACTGAGACAGAGAGAGAGAGAGACAGCACACCGAGACAGAGAGAGAGAGACAACACACTGAGACAGAGAGAGAGAGAGACAGCACACTGAGACAGAGAGAGAGAGACAGCACACTAAGACAGAGAGAGATACAGCACACTGAGACAGAGAGAGAGAGAGACAGCACACTCAGACACAGAGAGAGAGTCAACACACTGAGACAGAGAGAGAGAGACAGCACACTGAGACAGAGAGAGAGAGAGACAGCACACTGAGACAGAGGGAGAGAGAGACAGCTCACTGACACAGAGAGAGAGAGAGAGAGACAGCACACTGAGACAGAGAGAGAGAGAGAGACAGCACACTGAGACAGAGAGAGAGACAGCACACTGAGACAGAGAGAGAGAGACAACACACTGAGACAGAGAGAGAGAGAGAGACAGCACACTGAGACAGAGAGAGAGAGACAGCACACTGAGACGGAGAGAGAGACAGCACGCTGGGACAGAGAGAGTGAATGCACACTGAGACAGAGAGAGAGAGACAGCACACTGAGACGGAGAGAGAGACCGCACACAGAGACAGAGAGAGAGACCGCACACTGAGACAGAGAGAGAGACAGCACACTGAGACAGAGAGAGTGACAGCACACTGAGACAGAGAGAGACAGCACACTGAGACAGAGAGAGACAGCACACTGAGACAGAGAGAGACAGCACACTGAGACAGAGAGAGAGAGCACACTGAGACAGAGAGAGAGAGAGACAGCACACTGACACAGAGAGAGAGAGAGACAGCACACTGAGACAGAGGGAGAGAGAGACAACACACTGAGACAGAGAGCGAGAGAGACAGCACACTGAGACAGAGAGAGAGAGAGAGACAGCACACTGAGACAGAGAGAGAGACAGCACACCGAGACAGAGAGAGAGAGACAGCACACTGAGACAGAGAGAGAGAGACAGCACACTGAGACAGACAGAGAGACAGACCACACACTGAGACAGAGAGAGAGACCGCACACTGAGATGGAGAGAGAGAGAGACAGCACACTGACACAGAGAGAGACAGCACACTGAGACAGAGAGAGAGAGACAGCACACTGAGACAGACACAGAGAGAGACCGCACACTGAGACAGAGAGAGAGTGACAGCACACTGAGACAGACAGAGAGACAGACCACACACTGAGACAGAGAGAGAGACAGCACACTGAGACAGAGAGAGAGTGACAGCACACTGAGACAGACAGAGAGACAGACCACACACTGAGACAGAGAGAGAGAGACAGCACACTGAGACTGAGAGAGACAGCACACTGACACAGGGAGAGAGAGAGACAGCACACTGAGACAGAGAGAGAGAGAGACAGCACACTGAGACAGACACAGAGAGAGACCGCACACAGAGACAGAGAGAGAGACCGCACACTGAGACAGAGAGAGAGACAGCACACTGAGACAGAGAGAGTGACAGCACACTGAGACAGAGAGAGACAGCACACTGAGACAGAGAGAGACAGCACACTGAGACAGAGAGAGACAGCACACTGAGACAGAGAGAGAGAGCACACTGAGACAGAGAGAGAGAGAGACAGCACACTGACACAGAGAGAGAGAGAGACAGCACACTGAGACAGAGGGAGAGAGAGACAACACACTGAGACAGAGAGCGAGAGAGACAGCACACTGAGACAGAGAGAGAGAGAGAGACAGCACACTGAGACAGAGAGAGAGACAGCACACCGAGACAGAGAGAGAGAGACAGCACACTGAGACAGAGAGAGAGAGACAGCACACTGAGACACAGAGAGAGAGAGAGACAGCACACCGAGACAGAGAGAGAGAGAGAGAGACAGCACACTGAGACAGAGAGAGAGGCAGCGCACTGAGACAGAGAGAGAGAGACAGCACACTGAGACAGAGAGAGAGAGACAGCCCACTGAGACAGAGAGAGAGAGACAGCACACCGAGACACAGAGAGAGAGAGAGAGACAGCACACTGAGACAGAGAGAGAGGCAGCGCACTGAGACAGAGAGAGAGACAGCACACTGAGACAGAGAGAGGGAGAGAGACAGCACACTGAGACTGAGAGTGAGAGAGACAGCACACTGAGACGGAGAGAGAGAGAGAGACAGCACACTGAGACGGAGAGAGAGAGAGACAGCACACTGAGATGGAGAGAGAGAGAGACAGCACACTGACACAGAGAGAGACAGCACACTGAGACAGAGAGAGAGAGACAGCACACTGAGACAGACACAGAGAGAGATCGCACACTGAGACAGAGAGAGAGTGACAGCACACTGAGACAGACAGAGAGACAGACCACACACTGAGACAGAGAGAGAGACAGCACACTGAGACAGAGAGAGAGAGAGAGACAGCACACTGAGACAGAGAGAGAGAGAGACAGCACACTGAGACAGAGAGAGAGAGGGAGCACACAGAGACAGAGAGAGAGAGACAACACACTGAGACAGAGTGAGAGAGAGAGAGACAGCACACTGAGACAGAGAGAGAGAGAGGCAGCGCACTGAGACAGAGAAAGAGACAGCACACTGAGACAGAGAGAGAGAGACAGCACACTGAGACAGAGAGAGAGAGAGAGAGAGACAGCACACTGAGACGGAGAGAGAGAGAGACAGCACACTGAGATGGAGAGAGAGAGAGACAGCACACTGACACAGAGAGAGACAGCACACTGAGACAGAGAGAGAGAGACAGCACACTGAGACAGACACAGAGAGAGACCGCACACTGAGACAGAGAGAGAGACCGCACACTGAGATGGAGAGAGAGAGAGACAGCACACTGACACAGAGAGAGACAGCACACTGAGACAGAGAGAGAGAGACAGCACACTGAGACAGACACAGAGAGAGACCGCACACTGAGACAGAGAGAGAGTGACAGCACACTGAGACAGACAGAGAGACAGACCACACACTGAGACAGAGAGAGAGACAGCACACTGAGACAGAGAGAGAGTGACAGCACACTGAGACAGACAGAGAGACAGACCACACACTGAGACAGAGAGAGAGAGACAGCACACTGAGACTGAGAGAGACAGCACACTGACACAGGGAGAGAGAGAGACAGCACACTGAGACAGAGAGAGAGAGAGACAGCACACTGAGACAGACACAGAGAGAGACCGCACACAGAGACAGAGAGAGAGACCGCACACTGAGACAGAGAGAGAGACAGCACACTGAGACAGAGAGAGTGACAGCACACTGAGACAGAGAGAGACAGCACACTGAGACAGAGAGAGACAGCACACTGAGACAGAGAGAGACAGCACACTGAGACAGAGAGAGAGAGCACACTGAGACAGAGAGAGAGAGAGACAGCACGCTGAGACAGAGAGAAAGAGAGACAGCACACTGAGAGAGAGAGAGAGAGACACCACACTGTGACAGAGAGAGAGTGACAGCACACTGAGACCGAGAGAGAGAGAGACAGAAAACTGAGACACAGAGAGAGAGAGACAGCACCCTGAGAGAGAGAGAGCGAGACAGCACACTGAGACAGAGAGAGAGAAAGGCAGCACACTAAGACAGAGAGAGAGAGATACAGCACACTGAGACAGAGAGAGAGAGACAGCACAGTGAGACAGCGAGAGAGAGAGACAGCACACTCAGACACAGAGAGAGAGTCAACACACTGAGACAGAGAGAGAGAGACAGCACACTGAGACAGAGAGAGAGAGAGACAGCACACTCAGACACAGAGAGAGAGTCAACACACTGAGACAGAGAGCGAGAGACAGCACACTGAGACAGAGAGAGAGAGAGACAGCACACTGAGACAGAGGGAGAGAGAGACAGCTCACTGACACAGAGAGAGAGAGAGAGACAGCACACTGAGACAGAGAGAGAGAGAGACAGCACACTGAGACAGAGAGAGAGACAGCACACCGAGACAGACAGAGAGAGAGACAGCACACTGAGACAGCGAGAGTGAGAGACAGCACACTGAGACAGAGAGAGAGACAGCACACCGAGACAGAGAGAGAGAGACAACACACTGAGACAGAGAGAGAGAGAGAGACAGCACACTGAGACAGAGAGAGAGAGACAGCACACTGAGACGGAGAGAGAGACAGCACACTGAGACAGAGAGAGAGAGAGACAGAAAACTGAGACAGAGAGAGAAAGGCAGCACACTAAGACAGAGAGAGAGAGATACAGCACACTGAGACAGAGAGAGAGAGAGACAGCACACTGAGACAGAGAGAGAGAGAGACAGCACACTGAGACAGAGGGAGAGAGAGACAGCTCACTGACACAGACAGAGAGAGAGAGACAGCACACTGAGACAGAGAGAGAGAGAGAGACAGCACACTGAGACAGAGAGAGAGAGAGACAGAAAACTGAGACACAGAGAGAGAAAGACAGCACCCTGAGAGAGAGAGAGAGAGAGACAGCACACTGAGACAGAGAGAGAAAGGCAGCACACTAAGACAGAGAGAGAGAGATACAGCACACTGAGACAGAGAGAGAGAGAGACAGCACACTGAGACAGAGAGAGAGAGAGACAGCACACTGAGACAGAGGGAGAGAGAGACAGCTCACTGACACAGACAGAGAGAGAGAGACAGCACACTGAGACAGAGAGAGAGAGAGACAGCACACTGAGACAGAGAGAGAGACAGCACACCGAGACAGACAGAGAGAGAGACAGCACACTGAGACAGCGAGAGTGAGAGACAGCACACTGAGACAGAGAGAGAGACAGCACACCGAGACAGAGAGAGAGAGACAACACACTGAGACAGAGAGAGAGAGAAAGACAGCACACTGAGACAGAGAGAGAGAGACAGCACACTGAGACGGAGAGAGAGACAGCACGCTGAGACAGAGAGAGTGACAGCACACTGAGACAGAGAGAGACAGCACACTGAGACAGAGAGAGAGAGACAGCACACTGAGACGGAGAGAGAGACAGCACACTGAGACAGAGAGAGACAGCACACTGAGACAGAGAGAGAGAGCACACTGAGACAGAGAGAGAGAGAGACAGCACACTGAGACAGAGAGAAAGAGAGACAGCACACTGAGACAGAGAGAGAGACACCACACTGTGACAGAGAGAGAGTGACAGCACACTGAGACAGAGAGAGAGAGACAGCACACTGAGACAGAGAGAGAGAGAGAGCACACAGACAGAGAGAGAGAGAGACAGAAAACTGAGACACAGAGAGAGAAAGACAGCACCCTGAGAGAGAGAGAGAGAGAGACAGCACACTGAGACAGAGAGAGAGAAAGGCAGCACACTGAGACAGAGAGAGAGAGACAGCACACTGAGACAGAGAGAGAGAGAGACAGCACACTGAGACAGAGGGAGAGAGAGACAGCTCACTGACACAGAGAGAGAGAGAGAGAGACAGCACACTGAGACAGAGAGAGAGAGAGACAGCACACTGAGACAGAGAGAGAGACAGCACACCGAGACAGACAGAGAGAGAGACAGCACACTGAGACAGCGAGAGTGAGAGACAGCACACTGAGACAGCGAGAGTGAGAGACAGCACACTGAGACAGAGAGAGAGACAGCACACCGAGACAGAGACAGAGAGACAACACACTGAGACAGAGAGAGAGAGAGAGACAGCACACTGAGACGGAGAGAGAGAGAGACAGCACACTGACACAGAGAGAGAGAGAGACAGCACACTGAGACAGAGGGAGACAGCACACTGAGACAGAGAGAGACAGCACACTGAGACAGAGAGAGAGACAGCACACTGAGACAGAGAGAGAGAGACAGCACACTGAGACGGAGAGAGAGAGAGACAGCACACTGACACAGAGAGAGAGAGAGACAGCACACTGAGACGGAGAGAGACAGCACACTGACACAGAGAGAGAGAGAGACAACACACTGAGACAGAGAGCGAGAGAGACAGCACACTGAGACAGAGAGAGAGAGAGACAGCACACTGAGACAGAGAGAGAGACAGCACACCGAGACAGAGAGAGAGAGACAGCACACTGAGACACAGAGAGAGAGAGAGAGACAGCACACTGAGACAGAGAGAGACAGCACACTGAGACAGAGAGAGAGGCAGCGCACTGAGACAGAGAGAGAGACAGCACACTGAGACAGAGAGAGTGAGACAGCACACTGAGACAGAGAGAGAGGCAGCGCACTGAGACAGAGAGAGAGACAGCACACTGAGACAGAGAGAGAGAGACAGCACACTGAGACAGAGAGAGAGAGAGACAGCACACTGAGACGGAGAGAGAGAGAGACAGCACACTGACACAGAGAGAGAGACAGCACACTGAGACAGAGGGAGAGAGAGACAACACACTGAGACAGAGAGCGAGAGAGACAGCACACTGAGACAGAGAGAGAGAGAGACAGCACACTGAGACAGAGAGAGGGACAGCACACCGAGACAGAGAGAGAGAGACAGCACACTGAGACAGACAGAGAGACAGACCACACACTGAGACAGAGAGAGAGACAGCACACTGAGACAGAGAGAGTGACAGCACACTGAGACAGAGAGAGACAGCACACTGAGAGAGAGAGACAGCACACTGAGACAGAGAGAGAGAGAGAGAGACAGCACACTGAGACGGAGAGAGAGAGAGACAGCACACTGAGACAGAGAGAGAGACAGCACACCGAGACAGAGAGAGAGAGACAGCACACTGAGACTGAGAGAGACAGCACACTGACACAGAGAGAGAGAGAGAGAGACAGCACACTGAGACAGAGAGATAGAGAGAGACAGCACACTGAGACAGACACAGAGAGAGACCGCACACAGAGACAGAGAGAGAGTGACAGCACACTGAGACATACAGAGAGACAGACCGCACACTGAGACAGAGAGAGAGACCGCACACTGAGACAGAGAGAGAGACAGCACACTGAGACAGAGAGAGTGACAGCACACTGAGACAGAGAGAGTGACAGCACACTGAGACAGAGAGAGACAGCACACTGAGACAGAGAGAGAGAGAGAGACAGCACACTGAGACAGAGAGAGACAGCACACTGAGACAGAGAGAGACAGCACACTGAGACAGAGAGAGAGAGCACACTGAGACATACAGAGAGACAGACCGCACACTGAGACAGAGAGAGAGACCACACACTGAGACAGAGAGAGAGACAGCACACTGAGACAGAGAGAGTGACAGCACACTGAGACAGAGAGAGACAGCACACTGAGACAGAGAGAGTGACAGCACACTGAGACAGAGAGAGACAGCACACTGAGACAGAGAGAGACAGCACACTGAGACAGAGAGAGACAGCACACTGAGACAGAGAGAGACAGCACACTGAGACAGAGAGAGACAGCACACTGAGACAGAGAGAGAGAGCACACTGAGACAGAGAGAGAGAGAGAGCACACTGAGACAGGGAGAGAGAGAGACAGAAAACTGAGACACAGAGAGAGAAAGACAGCACCCTGAGAGAGAGAGAGAGAGAGAGAGACAGCACACTGAGACAGAGAGAGAGAAAGGCAGCACACTAAGACAGAGAGAGAGAGATACAGCACACTGAGACAGAGAGAGAGAGAGACAGCACACTGAGACATCAGAGAGAGAGTCAACACACTGAGACAGAGAGAGAGAGACAGCACACTGAGACAGAGAGAGAGAGAGACAGCACACTGAGACAGAGGGAGAGAGAGACAGCTCACTGACACAGAGAGAGAGAGAGAGACAGCACACTGAGACAGATAGAGAGACAGCACACCGAGACAGACAGAGAGAGAGACAGCACACTGAGACAGCGAGAGTGAGAGACAGCACACTGAGACAGAGAGAGAGACAGCACACCGAGACAGAGAGAGAGAGACAACACACTGAGACAGAGAGAGAGAGAGAGACAGCACACTGAGACAGAGAGAGAGAGAGACAGCACACTGAGACAGAGAGAGAGAGGGAGCACACAGAGACAGAGAGAGAGAGACAGCACACTGAGACAGAGAGAGAGACAGCACACCGAGACAGAGAGAGAGAGACAACACACTGAGACAGAGAGAGAGAGAGAGACAGCACACTGAGACAGAGAGAGAGAGAGACAGCACACTGAGACGGAGAGAGAGAGAGACAGCACACTGACACAGAGAGAGAGACAGACAGCACACTGAGACAGAGGGAGCAAGAGACAACACACTGAGACAGAGAGCGAGAGAGACAGCACACTGAGACAGAGAGAGAGAGAGACAGCACACTGAGACAGAGAGAGAGACAGCACACCGAGACAGAGAGAGAGAGACAGCACACTGAGACAGAGAGAGAGTGGGACAGCACACTGAGACGGAGAGAGAGAGAGAGAGAGACAGCACACTGACACAGAGAGAGAGAGAGACAGCACACTGAGACAGAGAGAGAGAGAGACAGCCCACCGAGACAGAGAGAGAGAGAGAGAGACAGCACACTGAGACAGAGAGAGACAGCACACTGAGACAGAGAGAGAGAGAGAGACAGCACACTGAGACAGAGAGAGAGGCAGCGCACTGAGACAGAGAGAGAGACAGCACACTGAGACAGAGAGAGACAGCACACTGAGACAGAGAGAGAGAGCACACTGAGACATACAGAGAGACAGACCGCACACTGAGACAGAGAGAGAGACCGCACACTGAGACAGAGAGAGAGACATCACACTGAGACAGAGAGAGAGGCAGCGCACTGAGACAGAGAGAGAGACAGCACACTGAGACAGAGAGAGAGAGAGACAGCACACTGAGACAGAGAGAGAGTGAGACAGCACACTGAGACGGAGAGAGAGAGAGAGAGAGAGACAGCACACTGACACAGAGAGAGAGAGAGATAGCACACTGAGACAGAGGGAGAGAGAGACAACACACTGAGACAGAGAGCGAGAGAGACAGCACACTGAGACAGAGAGAGAGAGAGAGAGACAGCACACTGAGACAGAGAGAGAGAGACAGCACACTGAGACAGAGAGAGAGAGACAGCACACTGAGACACAGAGAGAGAGAGAGACAGCACACTGAGACAGAGAGAGAGAGAGACAGCCCACCGAGACAGAGAGAGAGAGAGAGAGACAGCACACTGAGACAGAGAGAGACAGCACACTGAGACAGAGAGAGAGAGAGAGACAGCACACTGAGACAGAGAGAGAGGCAGCGCACTGAGACAGAGAGAGAGACAGCACACTGAGACAGAGACAGACCGCTCACTGAGACAGAGAGAGAGACAGCACACTGAGACAGAGAGAGTGACAGCACACTGAGACAGAGAGAGACAGCACACTGAGACAGAGAGAGTGACAGCACACTGAGACAGAGAGAGACAGCACACTGAGACAGAGAGAGACAGCACACTGATACAGAGAGAGAGAGCACACTGAGACAGAGAGAGAGAGCACACTGAGACAGAGAGAGAGAAAGGCAGCACACAAAGACAGAGAGAGAGAGATACAGCACACTGAGACAGAGAGAGAGAGAGACAGCACACTGAGACAGAGGGAGAGAGAGACAGCTCACTGACACAGAGAGAGAGAGAGAGACAGCACACCGAGACAGACAGAGAGAGAGACAGCACACTGAGACAGCGAGAGTGAGAGACAGCACACTGAGACAGAGAGAGAGACAGCACACCGAGACAGAGAGAGAGAGACAACACACTGAGACAGAGAGAGAGAGAGAGACAGCACACTGAGACAGAGAGAGAGAGAGACAGCACACTGAGACAGAGAGAGAGAGGGAGCACACAGAGACAGAGAGAGAGAGACAGCACACTGAGACAGAGAGAGAGACAGCACACTGAGACAGAGAGAGAGACAGCACACCGAGACAGAGAGAGAGAGACAACACACTGAGACAGAGAGAGAGAGAGAGAGACAGCACACTGAGACAGAGAGAGAGAGAGACAGCACACTGAGACGGAGAGAGAGAGAGACAGCACACTGACACAGAGAGAGAGACAGACAGCAGACTGAGACAGAGGGAGCGAGAGACAACACACTGAGACAGAGAGCGAGAGAGACAGCACACTGAGACAGAGAGAGAGAGAGACAGCACACTGAGACAGAGAGAGAGAGAGACAGCACACTGAGACAGAGAGAGAGACAGCACACCGAGACAGAGAGAGAGAGACAGCACACTGAGACACAGAGAGAGAGAGAGAGACAGCACACTGAGACAGAGAGAGAGGCAGCGCACTGAGACAGAGAGAGAGACAGCACACTGAGACAGAGAGAGAGAGAGACAGCACACTGAGACAGAGAGAGAGTGAGACAGCACACTGAGACGGAGAGAGAGAGAGAGACAGCACACTGACACAGAGAGAGAGAGAGACAGCACACTGAGACAGAGGGAGAGAGAGACAACACACTGAGACAGAGAGCGAGAGAGACAGCACACTGAGACAGAGAGAGAGAGAGAGACAGCACACTGAGACAGAGAGAGAGACAGCACACCGAGACAGAGAGAGAGAGACAGCACACTGAGACAGAGAGAGACAGCACACTGAGACAGAGAGAGACAGCACACTGAGACAGAGAGAGACAGCACACTGAGACAGAGAGAGACAGCACACTGAGACAGAGAGAGACAGCACACTGAGACAGAGAGAGAGAGCACACTGAGACAGAGAGAGAGAGAGAGCACACTGAGACAGGGAGAGAGAGAGACAGAAAACTGAGACACAGAGAGAGAAAGACAGCACCCTGAGAGAGAGAGAGAGAGAGAGAGACAGCACACTGAGACAGAGAGAGAGAAAGGCAGCACACTAAGACAGAGAGAGAGAGATACAGCACACTGAGACAGAGAGAGAGAGAGACAGCACACTGAGACATCAGAGAGAGAGTCAACACACTGAGACAGAGAGAGAGAGACAGCACACTGAGACAGAGAGAGAGAGAGACAGCACACTGAGACAGAGGGAGAGAGAGACAGCTCACTGACACAGAGAGAGAGAGAGAGATAGCACACTGAGACAGAGAGAGAGAGAGACAGCACACTGAGACAGATAGAGAGACAGCACACCGAGACAGACAGAGAGAGAGACAGCACACTGAGACAGCGAGAGTGAGAGACAGCACACTGAGACAGAGAGAGAGACAGCACACCGAGACAGAGAGAGAGAGACAACACACTGAGACAGAGAGAGAGAGAGAGACAGCACACTGAGACAGAGAGAGAGAGAGACAGCACACTGAGACAGAGAGAGAGAGGGAGCACACAGAGACAGAGAGAGAGAGACAGCACACTGAGACAGAGAGAGAGACAGCACACCGAGACAGAGAGAGAGAGACAACACACTGAGACAGAGAGAGAGAGAGAGACAGCACACTGAGACAGAGAGAGAGAGAGACAGCACACTGAGACGGAGAGAGAGAGAGACAGCACACTGACACAGAGAGAGAGACAGACAGCACACTGAGACAGAGGGAGCAAGAGACAACACACTGAGACAGAGAGCGAGAGAGACAGCACACTGAGACAGAGAGAGAGAGAGACAGCACACTGAGACAGAGAGAGAGACAGCACACCGAGACAGAGAGAGAGAGACAGCACACTGAGACAGAGAGAGAGTGGGACAGCACACTGAGACGGAGAGAGAGAGAGAGAGAGACAGCACACTGACACAGAGAGAGAGAGAGACAGCACACTGAGACAGAGAGAGAGAGAGACAGCCCACCGAGACAGAGAGAGAGAGAGAGAGACAGCACACTGAGACAGAGAGAGACAGCACACTGAGACAGAGAGAGAGAGAGAGACAGCACACTGAGACAGAGAGAGAGGCAGCGCACTGAGACAGAGAGAGAGACAGCACACTGAGACAGAGAGAGACAGCACACTGAGACAGAGAGAGAGAGCACACTGAGACATACAGAGAGACAGACCGCACACTGAGACAGAGAGAGAGACCGCACACTGAGACAGAGAGAGAGACATCACACTGAGACAGAGAGAGAGGCAGCGCACTGAGACAGAGAGAGAGACAGCACACTGAGACAGAGAGAGAGAGAGACAGCACACTGAGACAGAGAGAGAGTGAGACAGCACACTGAGACGGAGAGAGAGAGAGAGAGAGACAGCACACTGACACAGAGAGAGAGAGAGATAGCACACTGAGACAGAGGGAGAGAGAGACAACACACTGAGACAGAGAGCGAGAGAGACAGCACACTGAGACAGAGAGAGAGAGAGAGAGACAGCACACTGAGACAGAGAGAGAGAGACAGCACACTGAGACAGAGAGAGAGAGACAGCACACTGAGACACAGAGAGAGAGAGAGACAGCCCACCGAGACAGAGAGAGAGAGAGAGAGACAGCACACTGAGACAGAGAGAGACAGCACACTGAGACAGAGAGAGAGAGAGAGACAGCACACTGAGACAGAGAGAGAGGCAGCGCACTGAGACAGAGAGAGAGACAGCACACTGAGACAGAGACAGACCGCTCACTGAGACAGAGAGAGAGACAGCACACTGAGACAGAGAGAGTGACAGCACACTGAGACAGAGAGAGACAGCACACTGAGACAGAGAGAGTGACAGCACACTGAGACAGAGAGAGACAGCACACTGAGACAGAGAGAGACAGCACACTGATACAGAGAGAGACAGCACACTGAGACAGAGAGAGAGAGCACACTGAGACAGAGAGAGAGAGCACACTGAGACAGAGAGAGAGAAAGGCAGCACACAAAGACAGAGAGAGAGAGATACAGCACACTGAGACAGAGAGAGAGAGAGACAGCACACTGAGACAGAGGGAGAGAGAGACAGCTCACTGACACAGAGAGAGAGAGAGAGACAGCACACCGAGACAGACAGAGAGAGAGACAGCACACTGAGACAGCGAGAGTGAGAGACAGCACACTGAGACAGAGAGAGAGACAGCACACCGAGACAGAGAGAGAGAGACAACACACTGAGACAGAGAGAGAGAGAGAGACAGCACACTGAGACAGAGAGAGAGAGAGACAGCACACTGAGACAGAGAGAGAGAGGGAGCACACAGAGACAGAGAGAGAGAGACAGCACACTGAGACAGAGAGAGAGACAGCACACCGAGACAGAGAGAGAGAGACAACACACTGAGACAGAGAGAGAGAGAGAGAGACAGCACACTGAGACAGAGAGAGAGAGAGACAGCACACTGAGACGGAGAGAGAGAGAGACAGCACACTGACACAGAGAGAGAGACAGACAGCACACTGAGACAGAGGGAGCGAGAGACAACACACTGAGACAGAGAGCGAGAGAGACAGCACACTGAGACAGAGAGAGAGAGAGACAGCACACTGAGACAGAGAGAGAGAGAGACAGCACACTGAGACAGAGAGAGAGACAGCACACCGAGACAGAGAGAGAGAGACAGCACACTGAGACACAGAGAGAGAGAGAGAGACAGCACACTGAGACAGAGAGAGAGGCAGCGCACTGAGACAGAGAGAGAGACAGCACACTGAGACAGAGAGAGAGAGAGACAGCACACTGAGACAGAGAGAGAGTGAGACAGCACACTGAGACGGAGAGAGAGAGAGAGACAGCACACTGACACAGAGAGAGAGAGAGACAGCACACTGAGACAGAGGGAGAGAGAGACAACACACTGAGACAGAGAGCGAGAGAGACAGCACACTGAGACAGAGAGAGAGAGAGAGACAGCACACTGAGACAGAGAGAGAGACAGCACACCGAGACAGAGAGAGAGAGACAGCACACTGAGACAGAGAGAGAGAGACAGCACACTGAGACACAGAGAGAGAGAGAGACAGCACACCGAGACAGAGAGAGAGAGAGAGAGACAGCACACTGAGACAGAGAGAGAGGCAGCGCACTGAGACAGAGAGAGAGAGACAGCACACTGAGACAGAGAGAGAGAGACAGCCCACTGAGACAGAGAGAGAGAGACAGCACACCGAGACACAGAGAGAGAGAGAGAGACAGCCCACTGAGACAGAGAGAGAGAGACAGCACACCGAGACACAGAGAGAGAGAGAGAGACAGCACACAGACAGAGAGAGAGGCAGCGCACTGAGACAGAGAGAGAGACAGCACACTGAGACAGAGAGAGGGAGAGAGACAGCACACTGAGACTGAGAGTGAGAGAGACAGCACACTGAGACGGAGAGAGAGAGAGAGACAGCACACTGAGACGGAGAGAGAGAGAGACAGCACACTGAGATGGAGAGAGAGAGAGACAGCACACTGACACAGAGAGAGACAGCACACTGAGACAGAGAGAGAGAGACAGCACACTGAGACAGACACAGAGAGAGACAGCACACTGAGACAGAGAGAGAGTGACAGCACACTGAGACAGACAGAGAGACAGACCACACACTGAGACAGAGAGAGAGACAGCACACTGAGACAGAGAGAGAGAGAGAGACAGCACACTGAGACAGAGAGAGAGAGAGACAGCACACTGAGACAGAGAGAGAGAGGGAGCACACAGAGACAGAGAGAGAGAGACAACACACTGAGACAGAGTGAGAGAGAGAGAGACAGCACACTGAGACAGAGAGAGCGAGAGGCAGCGCACTGAGACAGAGAAAGAGACAGCACACTGAGACAGAGAGAGAGAGACAGCACACTGAGACAGAGAGAGAGAGAGAGAGACAGCACACTGAGACGGAGAGAGAGAGAGACAGCGCACTGAGATGGAGAGAGAGAGAGACAGCACACTGACACAGAGAGAGACAGCACACTGAGACAGAGAGAGAGAGACAGCACACTGAGACAGACAGAGAGACAGACCACACACTGAGACAGAGAGAGAGACAGCACACTGAGACAGAGAGAGAGAGAGACAGCACACTGAGACAGAGAGAGAGAGAGACAGCACACCGAGACAGAGAGAGAGAGACAACACACTGAGACAGAGAGAGAGAGAGACAGCACACTGAGACGGAGAGAGAGACAGCACACTGAGACAGAGAGAGAGAGAGACAAAAAACTGAGACACAGAGAGAGAAAGACAGCACCCTGAGAGAGAGAGAGAGAGATAGCACACTGAGACAGAGAGAGAAAGGCAGCACACTAAGACAGAGAGAGATACAGCACACTGAGACAGAGAGAGAGAGAGACAGCACACTCAGACACAGAGAGAGAGAGACAGCACACTGAGACAGAGGGAGAGAGAGACAGCTCACTGACACAGAGAGAGAGAGAGAGACAGCACACTGAGACAGAGAGAGAGAGAGAGACAGCACACTGAGACAGAGAGAGAGACAGCACACCGAGACAGACAGAGAGAGAGGCAGCACACTGAGACAGCGAGAGTGAGAGACAGCACACTGAGACAGAGAGAGAGACAGCACACCGAGACAGAGAGAGAGAGACAACACACTGAGACAGAGAGAGAGAGAGAGACAGCACACTGAGACAGAGAGAGAGAGACAGCACACTGAGACGGAGAGAGAGACAGCACGCTGGGACAGAGAGAGTGACAGCACACTGAGACAGAGAGAGACAGCACACTGAGACAGAGAGAGAGAGACAGCACACTGAGACGGAGAGAGAGACAGCACACTGAGACAGAGAGAGACAGCACACTGAGACAGAGAGAGACAGCACACTGAGACAGAGAGAGACAGCACACTGAGACAGAGAGAGACAGCACACTGAGACAGAGAGAGACAGCACACTGAGACAGAGAGAGACAGCACACTGAGACAGAGAGAGACAGCACACTGAGACAGAGAGAGAGAGCACACTGAGACAGAGAGAGAGAGAGACAGCACACTGAGACAGAGAGAAAGAGAGACAGCACACTGAGACAGAGAGAGAGAGACAGCACACTGAGACAGAGAGAGAGAGAGAGAGCACACTGAGACAGAGAGAGAGAGAGACAGAAAACTGAGACACAGAGAGAGAAAGACAGCACCCTGAGAGAGAGAGAGAGAGAGACAGCACACTGAGACAGAGAGAGAGAAAGGCAGCACACTGAGACAGAGAGAGAGAGACAGCACACTGAGACAGAGAGAGAGAGAGACAGCACACTGAGACAGAGGGAGAGAGAGACAGCTCACTGACACAGAGAGAGAGAGAGAGAGAGACAGCACTCTGAGACAGAGAGAGAGACAGCACACTGAGACAGAGAGAGAGACAGCACACCGAGACGGACAGAGAGAGAGACAGCACACCGAGACGGACAGAGAGAGAGACAGCACACTGAGACAGCGAGAGTGAGAGACAGCACACTGAGACAGAGGGAGAGAGAGACAGCTCACTGACACAGAGAGAGAGAGAGAGACAGCACACTGAGACACAGAGAGAGAGAGACAGCACACTGAGACAGACAGAGAGACAGCACACCGAGACAGACAGAGAGAGAGACAGCACACTGAGACAGAGAGAGAGACAGCACACCGAGACAGAGAGAGAGAGACAACACACTGAGACAGAGAGAGAGAGAGAGACAGCACACTGAGACAGAGAGAGAGAGAGACAGCACACTGAGACAGAGAGAGAGTGAGACAGCACACTGAGACGGAGAGAGAGAGAGAGACAGCACACTGACACAGAGAGAGAGAGAGACAGCACACTGAGACAGAGGGAGAGAGAGACAACACACTGAGACAGAGAGCGAGAGAGACAGCACACTGAGACAGAGAGAGAGAGAGAGACAGCACACTGAGACAGAGAGAGAGACAGCACACCGAGACAGAGAGAGAGAGACAGCACACTGAGACAGAGAGAGACAGCACACTGAGACAGAGAGAGACAGCACACTGAGACAGAGAGAGACAGCACACTGAGACAGAGAGAGACAGCACACTGAGACAGAGAGAGACAGCACACTGAGACAGAGAGAGAGAGCACACTGAGACAGAGAGAGAGAGAGAGCACACTGAGACAGGGAGAGAGAGAGACAGAAAACTGAGACACAGAGAGAGAAAGACAGCACCCTGAGAGAGAGAGAGAGAGAGAGAGACAGCACACTGAGACAGAGAGAGAGAAAGGCAGCACACTAAGACAGAGAGAGAGAGATACAGCACACTGAGACAGAGAGAGAGAGAGACAGCACACTGAGACATCAGAGAGAGAGTCAACACACTGAGACAGAGAGAGAGAGACAGCACACTGAGACAGAGAGAGAGAGAGACAGCACACTGAGACAGAGGGAGAGAGAGACAGCTCACTGACACAGAGAGAGAGAGAGAGATAGCACACTGAGACAGAGAGAGAGAGAGACAGCACACTGAGACAGATAGAGAGACAGCACACCGAGACAGACAGAGAGAGAGACAGCACACTGAGACAGCGAGAGTGAGAGACAGCACACTGAGACAGAGAGAGAGACAGCACACCGAGACAGAGAGAGAGAGACAACACACTGAGACAGAGAGAGAGAGAGAGACAGCACACTGAGACAGAGAGAGAGAGAGACAGCACACTGAGACAGAGAGAGAGAGGGAGCACACAGAGACAGAGAGAGAGAGACAGCACACTGAGACAGAGAGAGAGACAGCACACCGAGACAGAGAGAGAGAGACAACACACTGAGACAGAGAGAGAGAGAGAGACAGCACACTGAGACAGAGAGAGAGAGAGACAGCACACTGAGACGGAGAGAGAGAGAGACAGCACACTGACACAGAGAGAGAGACAGACAGCACACTGAGACAGAGGGAGCAAGAGACAACACACTGAGACAGAGAGCGAGAGAGACAGCACACTGAGACAGAGAGAGAGAGAGACAGCACACTGAGACAGAGAGAGAGACAGCACACCGAGACAGAGAGAGAGAGACAGCACACTGAGACAGAGAGAGAGTGGGACAGCACACTGAGACGGAGAGAGAGAGAGAGAGAGACAGCACACTGACACAGAGAGAGAGAGAGACAGCACACTGAGACAGAGAGAGAGAGAGACAGCCCACCGAGACAGAGAGAGAGAGAGAGAGACAGCACACTGAGACAGAGAGAGACAGCACACTGAGACAGAGAGAGAGAGAGAGACAGCACACTGAGACAGAGAGAGAGGCAGCGCACTGAGACAGAGAGAGAGACAGCACACTGAGACAGAGAGAGACAGCACACTGAGACAGAGAGAGAGAGCACACTGAGACATACAGAGAGACAGACCGCACACTGAGACAGAGAGAGAGACCGCACACTGAGACAGAGAGAGAGACATCACACTGAGACAGAGAGAGAGGCAGCGCACTGAGACAGAGAGAGAGACAGCACACTGAGACAGAGAGAGAGAGAGACAGCACACTGAGACAGAGAGAGAGTGAGACAGCACACTGAGACGGAGAGAGAGAGAGAGAGAGACAGCACACTGACACAGAGAGAGAGAGAGATAGCACACTGAGACAGAGGGAGAGAGAGACAACACACTGAGACAGAGAGCGAGAGAGACAGCACACTGAGACAGAGAGAGAGAGAGAGAGACAGCACACTGAGACAGAGAGAGAGAGACAGCACACTGAGACAGAGAGAGAGAGACAGCACACTGAGACACAGAGAGAGAGAGAGACAGCACACTGAGACAGAGAGAGAGAGAGACAGCCCACCGAGACAGAGAGAGAGAGAGAGAGACAGCACACTGAGACAGAGAGAGACAGCACACTGAGACAGAGAGAGAGAGAGAGACAGCACACTGAGACAGAGAGAGAGGCAGCGCACTGAGACAGAGAGAGAGACAGCACACTGAGACAGAGACAGACCGCTCACTGAGACAGAGAGAGAGACAGCACACTGAGACAGAGAGAGTGACAGCACACTGAGACAGAGAGAGACAGCACACTGAGACAGAGAGAGTGACAGCACACTGAGACAGAGAGAGACAGCACACTGAGACAGAGAGAGACAGCACACTGATACAGAGAGAGACAGCACACTGAGACAGAGAGAGAGAGCACACTGAGACAGAGAGAGAGAGCACACTGAGACAGAGAGAGAGAAAGGCAGCACACAAAGACAGAGAGAGAGAGATACAGCACACTGAGACAGAGAGAGAGACAGCACACTGAGACAGAGGGAGAGAGAGACAGCTCACTGACACAGAGAGAGAGAGAGAGACAGCACACCGAGACAGACAGAGAGAGAGACAGCACACTGAGACAGCGAGAGTGAGAGACAGCACACTGAGACAGAGAGAGAGACAGCACACCGAGACAGAGAGAGAGAGACAACACACTGAGACAGAGAGAGAGAGAGAGACAGCACACTGAGACAGAGAGAGAGAGAGACAGCACACTGAGACAGAGAGAGAGAGGGAGCACACAGAGACAGAGAGAGAGAGACAGCACACTGAGACAGAGAGAGAGACAGCACACCGAGACAGAGAGAGAGAGACAACACACTGAGACAGAGAGAGAGAGAGAGAGACAGCACACTGAGACAGAGAGAGAGAGAGACAGCACACTGAGACGGAGAGAGAGAGAGACAGCACACTGACAGAGAGAGAGAGACAGACAGCACACTGAGACAGAGGGAGCGAGAGACAACACACTGAGACAGAGAGCGAGAGAGACAGCACACTGAGACAGAGAGAGAGAGAGACAGCACACTGAGACAGAGAGAGAGAGAGACAGCACACTGAGACAGAGAGAGAGACAGCACACCGAGACAGAGAGAGAGAGACAGCACACTGAGACACAGAGAGAGAGAGAGAGACAGCACACTGAGACAGAGAGAGAGGCAGCGCACTGAGACAGAGAGAGAGACAGCACACTGAGACAGAGAGAGAGAGAGACAGCACACTGAGACAGAGAGAGAGTGAGACAGCACACTGAGACGGAGAGAGAGAGAGAGACAGCACACTGACACAGAGAGAGAGAGAGACAGCACACTGAGACAGAGGGAGAGAGAGACAACACACTGAGACAGAGAGCGAGAGAGACAGCACACTGAGACAGAGAGAGAGAGAGAGACAGCACACTGAGACAGAGAGAGAGACAGCACACCGAGACAGAGAGAGAGAGACAGCACACTGAGACAGAGAGAGAGAGACAGCACACTGAGACACAGAGAGAGAGAGAGACAGCACACCGAGACAGAGAGAGAGAGAGAGAGACAGCACACTGAGACAGAGAGAGAGGCAGCGCACTGAGACAGAGAGAGAGAGACAGCACACTGAGACAGAGAGAGAGAGACAGCCCACTGAGACAGAGAGAGAGAGACAGCACACCGAGACACAGAGAGAGAGAGAGAGACAGCCCACTGAGACAGAGAGAGAGAGACAGCACACCGAGACACAGAGAGAGAGAGAGAGACAGCACACAGACAGAGAGAGAGGCAGCGCACTGAGACAGAGAGAGAGACAGCACACTGAGACAGAGAGAGGGAGAGAGACAGCACACTGAGACTGAGAGTGAGAGAGACAGCACACTGAGACGGAGAGAGAGAGAGAGACAGCACACTGAGACGGAGAGAGAGAGAGACAGCACACTGAGATGGAGAGAGAGAGAGACAGCACACTGACACAGAGAGAGACAGCACACTGAGACAGAGAGAGAGAGACAGCACACTGAGACAGACACAGAGAGAGATCGCACACTGAGACAGAGAGAGAGTGACAGCACACTGAGACAGACAGAGAGACAGACCACACACTGAGACAGAGAGAGAGACAGCACACTGAGACAGAGAGAGAGAGAGAGACAGCACACTGAGACAGAGAGAGAGAGAGACAGCACACTGAGACAGAGAGAGAGAGGGAGCACACAGAGACAGAGAGAGAGAGACAACACACTGAGACAGAGTGAGAGAGAGAGAGACAGCACACTGAGACAGAGAGAGCGAGAGGCAGCGCACTGAGACAGAGAAAGAGACAGCACACTGAGACAGAGAGAGAGAGACAGCACACTGAGACAGAGAGAGAGAGAGAGAGACAGCACACTGAGACGGAGAGAGAGAGAGACAGCGCACTGAGATGGAGAGAGAGAGAGACAGCACACTGACACAGAGAGAGACAGCACACTGAGACAGAGAGAGAGAGACAGCACACTGAGACAGACAGAGAGACAGACCACACACTGAGACAGAGAGAGAGACAGCACACTGAGACAGAGAGAGAGAGAGACAGCACACTGAGACAGAGGGAGAGAGAGACAACACACTGAGACAGAGAGCGAGAGAGACAGCACACTGAGACAGAGAGAGAGAGAGAGACAGCACACTGAGACAGAGAGAGAGACAGCACACCGAGACAGAGAGAGAGAGACAGCACACTGAGACAGAGAGAGACAGCACACTGAGACAGAGAGAGACAGCACACTGAGACAGAGAGAGACAGCACACTGAGACAGAGAGAGACAGCACACTGAGACAGAGAGAGACAGCACACTGAGACAGAGAGAGAGAGCACACTGAGACAGAGAGAGAGAGAGAGCACACTGAGACAGGGAGAGAGAGAGACAGAAAACTGAGACACAGAGAGAGAAAGACAGCACCCTGAGAGAGAGAGAGAGAGAGACAGCACACTGAGACAGAGAGAGAGAAAGGCAGCACACTAAGACAGAGAGAGAGAGATACAGCACACTGAGACAGAGAGAGAGAGAGACAGCACACTGAGACATCAGAGAGAGAGTCAACACACTGAGACAGAGAGAGAGAGACAGCACACTGAGACAGAGAGAGAGAGAGACAGCACACTGAGACAGAGGGAGAGAGAGACAGCTCACTGACACAGAGAGAGAGAGAGAGATAGCACACTGAGACAGAGAGAGAGAGAGACAGCACACTGAGACAGATAGAGAGACAGCACACCGAGACAGACAGAGAGAGAGACAGCACACTGAGACAGCGAGAGTGAGAGACAGCACACTGAGACAGAGAGAGAGACAGCACACCGAGACAGAGAGAGAGAGACAACACACTGAGACAGAGAGAGAGAGAGAGACAGCACACTGAGACAGAGAGAGAGAGGGAGCACACAGAGACAGAGAGAGAGAGACAGCACACTGAGACAGAGAGAGAGACAGCACACCGAGACAGAGAGAGAGAGACAACACACTGAGACAGAGAGAGAGAGAGAGACAGCACACTGAGACAGAGAGAGAGAGAGACAGCACACTGAGACGGAGAGAGAGAGAGACAGCACACTGACACAGAGAGAGAGACAGACAGCACACTGAGACAGAGGGAGCAAGAGACAACACACTGAGACAGAGAGCGAGAGAGACAGCACACTGAGACAGAGAGAGAGAGAGACAGCACACTGAGACAGAGAGAGAGACAGCACACCGAGACAGAGAGAGAGAGACAGCACACTGAGACAGAGAGAGAGTGGGACAGCACACTGAGACGGAGAGAGAGAGAGAGAGAGACAGCACACTGACACAGAGAGAGAGAGAGACAGCACACTGAGACAGAGAGAGAGAGAGACAGCCCACCGAGACAGAGAGAGAGAGAGAGAGACAGCACACTGAGACAGAGAGAGACAGCACACTGAGACAGAGAGAGAGAGAGAGACAGCACACTGAGACAGAGAGAGAGGCAGCGCACTGAGACAGAGAGAGAGACAGCACACTGAGACAGAGAGAGACAGCACACTGAGACAGAGAGAGAGAGCACACTGAGACATACAGAGAGACAGACCGCACACTGAGACAGAGAGAGAGACCGCACACTGAGACAGAGAGAGAGACATCACACTGAGACAGAGAGAGAGGCAGCGCACTGAGACAGAGAGAGAGACAGCACACTGAGACAGAGAGAGAGAGAGACAGCACACTGAGACAGAGAGAGAGTGAGACAGCACACTGAGACGGAGAGAGAGAGAGATAGCACACTGAGACAGAGGGAGAGAGAGACAACACACTGAGACAGAGAGCGAGAGAGACAGCACACTGAGACAGAGAGAGAGAGAGAGAGACAGCACACTGAGACAGAGAGAGAGAGACAGCACACTGAGACAGAGAGAGAGAGACAGCACACTGAGACACAGAGAGAGAGAGAGACAGCACACTGAGACAGAGAGAGAGAGAGACAGCCCACCGAGACAGAGAGAGAGAGAGAGAGACAGCACACTGAGACAGAGAGAGACAGCACACTGAGACAGAGAGAGAGAGAGAGACAGCACACTGAGACAGAGAGAGAGGCAGCGCACTGAGACAGAGAGAGAGACAGCACACTGAGACAGAGACAGACCGCTCACTGAGACAGAGAGAGAGACAGCACACTGAGACAGAGAGAGTGACAGCACACTGAGACAGAGAGAGACAGCACACTGAGACAGAGAGAGTGACAGCACACTGAGACAGAGAGAGACAGCACACTGAGACAGAGAGAGACAGCACACTGAGACAGAGAGAGACAGCACACTGATACAGAGAGAGACAGCACACTGAGACAGAGAGAGAGAGCACACTGAGACAGAGAGAGAGAGCACACTGAGACAGAGAGAGAGAAAGGCAGCACACAAAGACAGAGAGAGAGAGATACAGCACACTGAGACAGAGAGAGAGACAGCACACTGAGACAGAGGGAGAGAGAGACAGCTCACTGACACAGAGAGAGAGAGAGAGACAGCACACCGAGACAGACAGAGAGAGAGACAGCACACTGAGACAGCGAGAGTGAGAGACAGCACACTGAGACAGAGAGAGAGACAGCACACCGAGACAGAGAGAGAGAGACAACACACTGAGACAGAGAGAGAGAGAGAGACAGCACACTGAGACAGAGAGAGAGAGAGACAGCACACTGAGACAGAGAGAGAGAGGGAGCACACAGAGACAGAGAGAGAGAGACAGCACACTGAGACAGAGAGAGAGACAGCACACCGAGACAGAGAGAGAGAGACAACACACTGAGACAGAGAGAGAGAGAGAGAGACAGCACACTGAGACAGAGAGAGAGAGAGACAGCACACTGAGACGGAGAGAGAGAGAGACAGCACACTGACACAGAGAGAGAGACAGACAGCACACTGAGACAGAGGGAGCGAGAGACAACACACTGAGACAGAGAGCGAGAGAGACAGCACACTGAGACAGAGAGAGAGAGAGACAGCACACTGAGACAGAGAGAGAGAGAGACAGCACACTGAGACAGAGAGAGAGACAGCACACCGAGACAGAGAGAGAGAGACAGCACACTGAGACACAGAGAGAGAGAGAGAGACAGCACACTGAGACAGAGAGAGAGGCAGCGCACTGAGACAGAGAGAGAGACAGCACACTGAGACAGAGAGAGAGAGAGACAGCACACTGAGACAGAGAGAGAGTGAGACAGCACACTGAGACGGAGAGAGAGAGAGAGACAGCACACTGACACAGAGAGAGAGAGAGACAGCACACTGAGACAGAGGGAGAGAGAGACAACACACTGAGACAGAGAGCGAGAGAGACAGCACACTGAGACAGAGAGAGAGAGAGAGACAGCACACTGAGACAGAGAGAGAGACAGCACACCGAGACAGAGAGAGAGAGACAGCACACTGAGACAGAGAGAGAGAGACAGCACACTGAGACACAGAGAGAGAGAGAGACAGCACACCGAGACAGAGAGAGAGAGAGAGAGACAGCACACTGAGACAGAGAGAGAGGCAGCGCACTGAGACAGAGAGAGAGAGACAGCACACTGAGACAGAGAGAGAGAGACAGCCCACTGAGACAGAGAGAGAGAGACAGCACACCGAGACACAGAGAGAGAGAGAGAGACAGCCCACTGAGACAGAGAGAGAGAGACAGCACACCGAGACACAGAGAGAGAGAGAGAGACAGCACACAGACAGAGAGAGAGGCAGCGCACTGAGACAGAGAGAGAGACAGCACACTGAGACAGAGAGAGGGAGAGAGACAGCACACTGAGACTGAGAGTGAGAGAGACAGCACACTGAGACGGAGAGAGAGAGAGAGACAGCACACTGAGACGGAGAGAGAGAGAGACAGCACACTGAGATGGAGAGAGAGAGAGACAGCACACTGACACAGAGAGAGACAGCACACTGAGACAGAGAGAGAGAGACAGCACACTGAGACAGACACAGAGAGAGATCGCACACTGAGACAGAGAGAGAGTGACAGCACACTGAGACAGACAGAGAGACAGACCACACACTGAGACAGAGAGAGAGACAGCACACTGAGACAGAGAGAGAGAGAGAGACAGCACACTGAGACAGAGAGAGAGAGAGACAGCACACTGAGACAGAGAGAGAGAGGGAGCACACAGAGACAGAGAGAGAGAGACAACACACTGAGACAGAGTGAGAGAGAGAGAGACAGCACACTGAGACAGAGAGAGCGAGAGGCAGCGCACTGAGACAGAGAAAGAGACAGCACACTGAGACAGAGAGAGAGAGACAGCACACTGAGACAGAGAGAGAGAGAGAGAGACAGCACACTGAGACGGAGAGAGAGAGAGACAGCGCACTGAGATGGAGAGAGAGAGAGACAGCACACTGACACAGAGAGAGACAGCACACTGAGACAGAGAGAGAGAGACAGCACACTGAGACAGACAGAGAGACAGACCACACACTGAGACAGAGAGAGAGACAGCACACTGAGACAGAGAGAGAGAGAGACAGCACACTGAGACAGAGAGAGAGAGAGACAGCACACCGAGACAGAGAGAGAGAGACAACACACTGAGACAGAGAGAGAGAGAGACAGCACACTGAGACGGAGAGAGAGACAGCACACTGAGACAGAGAGAGAGAGAGACAAAAAACTGAGACACAGAGAGAGAAAGACAGCACCCTGAGAGAGAGAGAGAGAGATAGCACACTGAGACAGAGAGAGAAAGGCAGCACACTAAGACAGAGAGAGATACAGCACACTGAGACAGAGAGAGAGAGAGACAGCACACTCAGACACAGAGAGAGAGAGACAGCACACTGAGACAGAGGGAGAGAGAGACAGCTCACTGACACAGAGAGAGAGAGAGAGACAGCACACTGAGACAGAGAGAGAGAGAGAGACAGCACACTGAGACAGAGAGAGAGACAGCACACCGAGACAGACAGAGAGAGAGGCAGCACACTGAGACAGCGAGAGTGAGAGACAGCACACTGAGACAGAGAGAGAGACAGCACACCGAGACAGAGAGAGAGAGACAACACACTGAGACAGAGAGAGAGAGAGAGACAGCACACTGAGACAGAGAGAGAGAGACAGCACACTGAGACGGAGAGAGAGACAGCACGCTGGGACAGAGAGAGTGACAGCACACTGAGACAGAGAGAGACAGCACACTGAGACAGAGAGAGAGAGACAGCACACTGAGACGGAGAGAGAGACAGCACACTGAGACAGAGAGAGACAGCACACTGAGACAGAGAGAGACAGCACACTGAGACAGAGAGAGACAGCACACTGAGACAGAGAGAGACAGCACACTGAGACAGAGAGAGACAGCACACTGAGACAGAGAGAGACAGCACACTGAGACAGAGAGAGACAGCACACTGAGACAGAGAGAGAGAGCACACTGAGACAGAGAGAGAGAGAGACAGCACACTGAGACAGAGAGAAAGAGAGACAGCACACTGAGACAGAGAGAGAGAGACAGCACACTGAGACAGAGAGAGAGAGAGAGAGCACACTGAGACAGAGAGAGAGAGAGACAGAAAACTGAGACACAGAGAGAGAAAGACAGCACCCTGAGAGAGAGAGAGAGAGAGACAGCACACTGAGACAGAGAGAGAGAAAGGCAGCACACTGAGACAGAGAGAGAGAGACAGCACACTGAGACAGAGAGAGAGAGAGACAGCACACTGAGACAGAGGGAGAGAGAGACAGCTCACTGACACAGAGAGAGAGAGAGAGAGAGACAGCACTCTGAGACAGAGAGAGAGACAGCACACTGAGACAGAGAGAGAGACAGCACACCGAGACGGACAGAGAGAGAGACAGCACACCGAGACGGACAGAGAGAGAGACAGCACACTGAGACAGCGAGAGTGAGAGACAGCACACTGAGACAGAGGGAGAGAGAGACAGCTCACTGACACAGAGAGAGAGAGAGAGACAGCACACTGAGACACAGAGAGAGAGAGACAGCACACTGAGACAGACAGAGAGACAGCACACCGAGACAGACAGAGAGAGAGACAGCACACTGAGACAGAGAGAGAGACAGCACACCGAGACAGAGAGAGAGAGACAACACACTGAGACAGAGAGAGAGAGAGAGACAGCACACTGAGACAGAGAGAGAGAGAGACAGCACACTGAGACAGAGAGAGAGAGGGAGCACACAGAGACAGAGAGAGAGAGACAACACACAGAGACAGAGAGAGAGAGAGAGAGAGACAGCACACTGAGACAGAGAGAGAGAGAGGCAGCGCACTGAGACAGAGAAAGAGACAGCACACTGAGACAGAGAGAGAGAGACAGCACACTGAGACAGAGAGAGAGAGAGAGACAGCACACTGAGACGGAGAGAGAGAGAGACAGCACACTGAGATGGAGAGAGAGAGAGACAGCACCATGACACAGAGAGAGACAGCACACTGAGACAGAGGGAGAGAGAGACAACACACTGAGACAGAGAGCGAGAGAGACAGCACACTGAGACAGAGAGAGAGAGAGACAGCACACTGAGACAGAGAGAGAGACAGCACACCGAGACAGAGAGAGAGAGACAGCACACTGAGACAGACAGAGAGACAGACCACACACTGAGACAGAGAGAGAGACAGCACACTGAGACAGAGAGAGTGACAGCACACTGAGACAGAGAGAGACAGCACACTGAGACAGAGAGACAGCACACTGAGACAGAGAGAGAGAGAGAGACAGCACACTGAGACGGAGAGAGAGAGAGACAGCATACTGAGACAGAGAGAGAGACAGCACACCGAGGCAGAGAGAGAGAGACAGCACACTGAGACAGAGAGAGAGAGACAGCACACTGAGACAGAGAGAGAGAGACAGCACACTGAGACAGAGAGAGAGTGACAGCACACTGAGACATACAGAGGGACAGACCGCACACTGAGACAGAGAGAGAGACCGCACACTGAGACAGAGAGAGAGAGACAGCACACTGAGACAGAGAGAGTGACAGCACACTGAGACAGAGAGAGACAGCACACTGAGACAGAGAGAGAGAGAGAGACAGCACACTGAGACAGAGAGAGACAGCACACTGAGACAGAGAGACACAGCACACAGACAGAGAGAGACAGCACACTGAGACAGAGAGAGAGAGAGAGACAGCACACTGAGACAGAGAGAGAGAGCACACTGAGACAGAGAGAGAGAGAGACAGCACACTGAGACAGAGAGAAAGAGAGACAGCACACTGAGACAGAGAGAGAGTGACAGCACACTGAGACAGAGAGAGAGAGCACACTGAGACAGAGAGAGAGAGAGACAGCACACTGAGACAGAGAGAAAGAGAGACAGCACACTGAGACAGAGAGAGAGTGACAGCACACTGAGACAGAGAGAGAGAGACAGAAAACTGAGACACAGAGAGAGAAAGACAGCACCCTGAGAGAGAGAGAGAGAGAGAGAGAGACAGCACACTGAGACAGAGAGAGAGAAAGGCAGCACACTAAGACAGAGAGAGAGAGATACAGCACACTGAGACAGAGAGAGAGAGAGACAGCACACTCAGACACAGAGAGAGAGTCAACACACTGAGACAGAGAGAGACAGCACACAGAGAGAGAGAGAGAGAGACAGCACACTGAGACAGAGAGAGAGAGAGACAGCTCACTGACACAGAGAGAGAGAGAGAGACAGCACACTGAGACAGAGAGAGAGAGAGACAGCACACTGAGACAGATAGAGAGAAAGCACACCGAGACAGACAGAGAGAGAGACAGCACACTGAGACAGCGAGAGTGAGAGACAGCACACTGAGACAAAGAGAGAGACAGCACACCGAGACAGAGAGAGAGAGACAACACACTGAGACAGAGAGAGAGAGAGAGAGACAGCACACTGAGACAGAGAGAGAGAGAGACAGCACACTGAGACAGAGAGAGAGAGGGAGCACACAGAGACAGAGAGAGAGAGACAACACACTGAGACAGAGAGAGAGAGAGAGAGACAGCACACTGAGGCAGAGAGAGAGAGAGGCAGTGCACTGAGACAGAGAAAGAGACAGCACACTGAGACAGAGAGAGAGAGACAGCACACTGAGACAGAGAGAGAGAGAGAGACAGCACACTGAGACGGAGAGAGAGAGAGACAGCACACTGAGATGGAGAGAGAGAGAGACAGCACACTGACACAGAGAGAGACAGCACACTGAGACAGAGAGAGAGAGACAGCACACTGAGACAGACACAGAGAGAGACCGCACACTGAGACAGAGAGAGAGTGACAGCACACTGAGACAGACAGAGAGACAGCACACTGAGACAGAGAGAGTGACAGCACACTGAGACAGAGAGAGACAGCACACTGAGACAGAGAGAGACAGCACACTGAGACAGAGAGAGAGAGAGAGACAGCACACTGAGACGGAGAGAGAGAGAGACAGCACACTGAGACAGAGAGAGAGACAGCACACCGAGACAGAGAGAGAGGGACAGCACACTGAGACTGAGAGAGACAGCACTCTGAGACAGAGAGAGAGAGACAGCACACTGAGACAGAGAGAGAGAGAGACAGCACACTGAGACAGACACAGAGAGAGACCGCACACAGAGACAGAGAGAGAGTGACAGCACACTGAGACATACAGAGAGAGAGACCGCACACTGAGACAGAGAGAGAGACAGAACACTGAGACAGAGAGAGTGACAGCACACTGAGACAGAGAGAGACAGCACACTGAGACAGAGAGAGACAGCACACTGAGACAGAGAGAGACAGCACACTGAGACAGAGAGAGACAGCACACTGAGACAGAGAGAGACAGCACACTGAGACAGAGAGAGACAGCACACTGAGACAGAGAGAGAGAGCACCCTGAGACAGAGAGAGAGAGCACACTGAGACAGAGAGAGAGAGAGACAGCACACTGAGACAGAGAGAGAGACAGCACACCGAGACAGAGAGAGAGGGACAGCACACTGAGACTGAGAGAGACAGCACACTGAGACAGAGAGAGACAGCACACTGAGACAGAGAGAGACAGCACACTGAGACAGAGAGAGACAGCACACTGAGACAGAGAGAGACAGCACACTGAGACAGAGAGAGAGAGCACACTGAGACAGAGAGAGAGAGCACACTGAGACAGAGAGAGAGAGAGACAGCACGCTGAGACAGAGAGAAAGAGAGACAGCACACTGAGACAGAGAGAGAGAGACACCACACTGTGACAGAGAGAGAGTGACAGCACACTGAGACAGAGAGAGAGAGAGACAGAAAACTGAGACACAGAGAGAGAGAGACAGCACCCTGAGAGAGAGAGAGAGAGACAGCACACTGAGACACAGAGAGAGAAAGGCAGCACACTAAGACAGAGAGAGAGAGATACAGCACACTGAGACAGAGAGAGAGAGACAGCACACTGAGACAGAGAGAGAGACAGCACACTCAGACACAGAGAGAGAGTCAACACACTGAGACAGAGAGAGAGAGACAGCACACTGAGACAGAGAGAGAGAGAGACAGCACACTGAGACAGAGGGAGAGAGAGACAGCTCACTGACACAGAGAGAGAGAGAGAGACAGCACACTGAGACAGAGAGAGAGAGAGACAGCACACTGAGACAGAGAGAGAGACAGCACACCGAGACAGACAGAGAGAGAGACAGCACACTGAGACAGCGAGAGTGAGAGACAGCACACTGAGACAGAGAGAGAGACAGCACACCGAGACAGAGAGAGAGAGAGAGAGACAGCACACTGAGACAGAGAGAGAGAGACAGCACACTGAGACGGAGAGAGAGACAGCACACTGAGACAGAGAGAGAGAGAGACAGAAAACTGAGACACAGAGAGAGAAAGACAGCACCCTGAGAGAGAGAGAGAGAGAGACAGCACACTGAGACAGAGAGAGAAAGGCAGCACACTAAGACAGAGAGAGAGAGAGATACAGCACACTGAGACAGAGAGAGAGAGAGACAGCACACTGAGACGGAGAGAGAGAGAGACAGCACACTGAGACAGAGGGAGAGAGAGACAGCTCACTGACACAGACAGAGAGAGAGAGACAGCACACTGAGACAGAGAGAGAGAGAGACAGCACACTCAGACACAGAGAGAGAGAGACAGCACACTGAGACAGAGGGAGAGAGAGACAGCTCACTGACACAGAGAGAGAGAGAGAGACAGCACACTGAGACAGAGAGAGAGAGAGAGACAGCACACTGAGACAGAGAGAGAGACAGCACACCGAGACAGACAGAGAGAGAGGCAGCACACTGAGACAGCGAGAGTGAGAGACAGCACACTGAGACAGAGAGAGAGACAGCACACCGAGACAGAGAGAGAGAGACAACACACTGAGACAGAGAGAGAGAGAGAGACAGCACACTGAGACAGAGAGAGAGAGACAGCACACTGAGACGGAGAGAGAGACAGCACGCTGGGACAGAGAGAGTGACAGCACACTGAGACAGAGAGAGACAGCACACTGAGACAGAGAGAGAGAGACAGCACACTGAGACGGAGAGAGAGACAGCACACTGAGACAGAGAGAGACAGCACACTGAGACAGAGAGAGACAGCACACTGAGACAGAGAGAGACAGCACACTGAGACAGAGAGAGACAGCACACTGAGACAGAGAGAGACAGCACACTGAGACAGAGAGAGACAGCACACTGAGACAGAGAGAGACAGCACACTGAGACAGAGAGAGAGAGCACACTGAGACAGAGAGAGAGAGAGACAGCACACTGAGACAGAGAGAAAGAGAGACAGCACACTGAGACAGAGAGAGAGAGACAGCACACTGAGACAGAGAGAGAGAGAGAGAGCACACTGAGACAGAGAGAGAGAGAGACAGAAAACTGAGACACAGAGAGAGAAAGACAGCACCCTGAGAGAGAGAGAGAGAGAGACAGCACACTGAGACAGAGAGAGAGAAAGGCAGCACACTGAGACAGAGAGAGAGAGACAGCACACTGAGACAGAGAGAGAGAGAGACAGCACACTGAGACAGAGGGAGAGAGAGACAGCTCACTGACACAGAGAGAGAGAGAGAGAGAGACAGCACTCTGAGACAGAGAGAGAGACAGCACACTGAGACAGAGAGAGAGACAGCACACCGAGACGGACAGAGAGAGAGACAGCACACCGAGACGGACAGAGAGAGAGACAGCACACTGAGACAGCGAGAGTGAGAGACAGCACACTGAGACAGAGGGAGAGAGAGACAGCTCACTGACACAGAGAGAGAGAGAGAGACAGCACACTGAGACACAGAGAGAGAGAGACAGCACACTGAGACAGACAGAGAGACAGCACACCGAGACAGACAGAGAGAGAGACAGCACACTGAGACAGAGAGAGAGACAGCACACCGAGACAGAGAGAGAGAGACAACACACTGAGACAGAGAGAGAGAGAGAGACAGCACACTGAGACAGAGAGAGAGAGAGACAGCACACTGAGACAGAGAGAGAGAGGGAGCACACAGAGACAGAGAGAGAGAGACAACACACAGAGACAGAGAGAGAGAGAGAGAGAGACAGCACACTGAGACAGAGAGAGAGAGAGGCAGCGCACTGAGACAGAGAAAGAGACAGCACACTGAGACAGAGAGAGAGAGACAGCACACTGAGACAGAGAGAGAGAGAGAGACAGCACACTGAGACGGAGAGAGAGAGAGACAGCACACTGAGATGGAGAGAGAGAGAGACAGCACCATGACACAGAGAGAGACAGCACACTGAGACAGAGGGAGAGAGAGACAACACACTGAGACAGAGAGCGAGAGAGACAGCACACTGAGACAGAGAGAGAGAGAGACAGCACACTGAGACAGAGAGAGAGACAGCACACCGAGACAGAGAGAGAGAGACAGCACACTGAGACAGACAGAGAGACAGACCACACACTGAGACAGAGAGAGAGACAGCACACTGAGACAGAGAGAGTGACAGCACACTGAGACAGAGAGAGACAGCACACTGAGACAGAGAGACAGCACACTGAGACAGAGAGAGAGAGAGAGACAGCACACTGAGACGGAGAGAGAGAGAGACAGCATACTGAGACAGAGAGAGAGACAGCACACCGAGGCAGAGAGAGAGAGACAGCACACTGAGACAGAGAGAGAGAGACAGCACACTGAGACAGAGAGAGAGAGACAGCACACTGAGACAGAGAGAGAGTGACAGCACACTGAGACATACAGAGGGACAGACCGCACACTGAGACAGAGAGAGAGACCGCACACTGAGACAGAGAGAGAGAGACAGCACACTGAGACAGAGAGAGTGACAGCACACTGAGACAGAGAGAGACAGCACACTGAGACAGAGAGAGAGAGAGAGACAGCACACTGAGACAGAGAGAGACAGCACACTGAGACAGAGAGACACAGCACACAGACAGAGAGAGACAGCACACTGAGACAGAGAGAGAGAGAGAGACAGCACACTGAGACAGAGAGAGAGAGCACACTGAGACAGAGAGAGAGAGAGACAGCACACTGAGACAGAGAGAAAGAGAGACAGCACACTGAGACAGAGAGAGAGTGACAGCACACTGAGACAGAGAGAGAGAGCACACTGAGACAGAGAGAGAGAGAGACAGCACACTGAGACAGAGAGAAAGAGAGACAGCACACTGAGACAGAGAGAGAGTGACAGCACACTGAGACAGAGAGAGAGAGACAGAAAACTGAGACACAGAGAGAGAAAGACAGCACCCTGAGAGAGAGAGAGAGAGAGAGAGAGACAGCACACTGAGACAGAGAGAGAGAAAGGCAGCACACTAAGACAGAGAGAGAGAGATACAGCACACTGAGACAGAGAGAGAGAGAGACAGCACACTCAGACACAGAGAGAGAGTCAACACACTGAGACAGAGAGAGACAGCACACAGAGAGAGAGAGAGAGAGACAGCACACTGAGACAGAGAGAGAGAGAGACAGCTCACTGACACAGAGAGAGAGAGAGAGACAGCACACTGAGACAGAGAGAGAGAGAGACAGCACACTGAGACAGATAGAGAGAAAGCACACCGAGACAGACAGAGAGAGAGACAGCACACTGAGACAGCGAGAGTGAGAGACAGCACACTGAGACAAAGAGAGAGACAGCACACCGAGACAGAGAGAGAGAGACAACACACTGAGACAGAGAGAGAGAGAGAGAGACAGCACACTGAGACAGAGAGAGAGAGAGACAGCACACTGAGACAGAGAGAGAGAGGGAGCACACAGAGACAGAGAGAGAGAGACAACACACTGAGACAGAGAGAGAGAGAGAGAGACAGCACACTGAGGCAGAGAGAGAGAGAGGCAGTGCACTGAGACAGAGAAAGAGACAGCACACTGAGACAGAGAGAGAGAGACAGCACACTGAGACAGAGAGAGAGAGAGAGACAGCACACTGAGACGGAGAGAGAGAGAGACAGCACACTGAGATGGAGAGAGAGAGAGACAGCACACTGACACAGAGAGAGACAGCACACTGAGACAGAGAGAGAGAGACAGCACACTGAGACAGACACAGAGAGAGACCGCACACTGAGACAGAGAGAGAGTGACAGCACACTGAGACAGACAGAGAGACAGCACACTGAGACAGAGAGAGTGACAGCACACTGAGACAGAGAGAGACAGCACACTGAGACAGAGAGAGACAGCACACTGAGACAGAGAGAGAGAGAGAGACAGCACACTGAGACGGAGAGAGAGAGAGACAGCACACTGAGACAGAGAGAGAGACAGCACACCGAGACAGAGAGAGAGGGACAGCACACTGAGACTGAGAGAGACAGCACTCTGAGACAGAGAGAGAGAGACAGCACACTGAGACAGAGAGAGAGAGAGACAGCACACTGAGACAGACACAGAGAGAGACCGCACACAGAGACAGAGAGAGAGTGACAGCACACTGAGACATACAGAGAGAGAGACCGCACACTGAGACAGAGAGAGAGACAGAACACTGAGACAGAGAGAGTGACAGCACACTGAGACAGAGAGAGACAGCACACTGAGACAGAGAGAGACAGCACACTGAGACAGAGAGAGACAGCACACTGAGACAGAGAGAGACAGCACACTGAGACAGAGAGAGACAGCACACTGAGACAGAGAGAGACAGCACACTGAGACAGAGAGAGAGAGCACCCTGAGACAGAGAGAGAGAGCACACTGAGACAGAGAGAGAGAGAGACAGCACACTGAGACAGAGAGAGAGACAGCACACCGAGACAGAGAGAGAGGGACAGCACACTGAGACTGAGAGAGACAGCACACTGAGACAGAGAGAGACAGCACACTGAGACAGAGAGAGACAGCACACTGAGACAGAGAGAGACAGCACACTGAGACAGAGAGAGACAGCACACTGAGACAGAGAGAGAGAGCACACTGAGACAGAGAGAGAGAGCACACTGAGACAGAGAGAGAGAGAGACAGCACGCTGAGACAGAGAGAAAGAGAGACAGCACACTGAGACAGAGAGAGAGAGACACCACACTGTGACAGAGAGAGAGTGACAGCACACTGAGACAGAGAGAGAGAGAGACAGAAAACTGAGACACAGAGAGAGAGAGACAGCACCCTGAGAGAGAGAGAGAGAGACAGCACACTGAGACACAGAGAGAGAAAGGCAGCACACTAAGACAGAGAGAGAGAGATACAGCACACTGAGACAGAGAGAGAGAGACAGCACACTGAGACAGAGAGAGAGACAGCACACTCAGACACAGAGAGAGAGTCAACACACTGAGACAGAGAGAGAGAGACAGCACACTGAGACAGAGAGAGAGAGAGACAGCACACTGAGACAGAGGGAGAGAGAGACAGCTCACTGACACAGAGAGAGAGAGAGAGACAGCACACTGAGACAGAGAGAGAGAGAGACAGCACACTGAGACAGAGAGAGAGACAGCACACCGAGACAGACAGAGAGAGAGACAGCACACTGAGACAGCGAGAGTGAGAGACAGCACACTGAGACAGAGAGAGAGACAGCACACCGAGACAGAGAGAGAGAGAGAGAGACAGCACACTGAGACAGAGAGAGAGAGACAGCACACTGAGACGGAGAGAGAGACAGCACACTGAGACAGAGAGAGAGAGAGACAGAAAACTGAGACACAGAGAGAGAAAGACAGCACCCTGAGAGAGAGAGAGAGAGAGACAGCACACTGAGACAGAGAGAGAAAGGCAGCACACTAAGACAGAGAGAGAGAGAGATACAGCACACTGAGACAGAGAGAGAGAGAGACAGCACACTGAGACGGAGAGAGAGAGAGACAGCACACTGAGACAGAGGGAGAGAGAGACAGCTCACTGACACAGACAGAGAGAGAGAGACAGCACACTGAGACAGAGAGAGAGAGAGACAGCACACTGAGACAGAGAGAGAGACAGCACACCGAGACAGACAGAGAGAGAGACAGCACACTGAGACAGCGAGAGTGAGAGACAGCACACTGAGACAGAGAGAGAGACAGCACACTGAGACAGAGAGAGACAGCACACTGAGACAGAGAGAGAGAGCACACTGAGACAGAGAGAGAGAGCACACTGAGACAGAGAGAGAGAGAGACAGCACGCTGAGACAGAGAGAAAGAGAGACAGCACACTGAGACAGAGAGAGAGAGACACCACACTGTGACAGAGAGAGAGTGACAGCACACTGAGACAGAGAGACAGAGAGACAGAAAACTGAGACACAGAGAGAGAGAGACAGCACCCTGAGAGAGAGAGAGAGAGACAGCACACAGACAGAGAGAGAGGCAGCGCACTGAGACAGAGAGAGAGACAGCACACTGAGACAGAGAGAGGGAGAGAGACAGCACACTGAGACTGAGAGTGAGAGAGACAGCACACTGAGACGGAGAGAGAGAGAGAGACAGCACACTGAGACGGAGAGAGAGAGAGACAGCACACTGAGATGGAGAGAGAGAGAGACAGCACACTGACACAGAGAGAGACAGCACACTGAGACAGAGAGAGAGAGACAGCACACTGAGACAGACACAGAGAGAGATCGCACACTGAGACAGAGAGAGAGTGACAGCACACTGAGACAGACAGAGAGACAGACCACACACTGAGACAGAGAGAGAGACAGCACACTGAGACAGAGAGAGAGAGAGAGACAGCACACTGAGACAGAGAGAGAGAGAGAGACAGCACACTGAGACAGAGAGAGAGAGAGACAGCACACTGAGACAGAGAGAGACAGCACACTGAGACAGAGAGAGACAGCACACTGAGACAGAGAGAGACAGCACACTGAGACAGAGAGAGACAGCACACTGAGACAGAGAGAGAGAGCACACTGAGACAGAGAGAGAGAGAGACAGCACACTGAGACAGAGAGAAAGAGAGACAGTACACTGAGACAGAGAGAGAGAGACAGCACACTGAGACAGAGAGAGAGAGAGAGAGCACACTGAGACAGAGAGAGAGAGAGACAGAAAACTGAGACACAGAGAGAGAAAGACAGCACCCTGAGAGAGAGAGAGAGAGAGACAGCACACTGAGACAGAGAGAGAGAAAGGCAGCACACTGAGACAGAGAGAGAGAGACAGCACACTGAGACAGAGAGAGAGAGAGACAGCACACTGAGACAGAGGGAGAGAGAGACAGCTCACTGACACAGAGAGAGAGAGAGAGAGAGACAGCACTCTGAGACAGAGAGAGAGACAGCACACTGAGACAGAGAGAGAGACAGCACACCGAGACGGACAGAGAGAGAGACAGCACACCGAGACGGACAGAGAGAGAGACAGCACACTGAGACAGCGAGAGTGAGAGACAGCACACTGAGACAGAGGGAGAGAGAGACAGCTCACTGACACAGAGAGAGAGAGAGAGACAGCACACTGAGACACAGAGAGAGAGAGACAGCACACTGAGACAGACAGAGAGACAGCACACCGAGACAGACAGAGAGAGAGACAGCACACTGAGACAGAGAGAGAGACAGCACACCGAGACAGAGAGAGAGAGACAACACACTGAGACAGAGAGAGAGAGAGAGACAGCACACTGAGACAGAGAGAGAGAGAGACAGCACACTGAGACAGAGAGAGAGAGGGAGCACACAGAGACAGAGAGAGAGAGACAACACACAGAGACAGACAGAGAGAGAGAGAGAGACAGCACACTGAGACGGAGAGAGAGAGAGACAGCACACTGAGATGGAGAGAGAGAGAGACAGCACACTGACACAGAGAGAGACAGCACACTGAGACAGAGGGAGAGAGAGACAACACACTGAGACAGAGAGCGAGAGAGACAGCACACTGAGACAGAGAGAGAGAGAGACAGCACACTGAGACAGAGAGAGAGACAGCACACCGAGACAGAGAGAGAGAGACAGCACACTGAGACAGACAGAGAGACAGACCACACACTGAGACAGAGAGAGAGACAGCACACTGAGACAGAGAGAGTGACAGCACACTGAGACAGAGAGAGACAGCACACTGAGACAGAGAGACAGCACACTGAGACAGAGAGAGAGAGAGAGACAGCACACTGAGACGGAGAGAGAGAGAGACAGCATACTGAGACAGAGAGAGAGACAGCACACCGAGGCAGAGAGAGAGAGACAGCACACTGAGACAGAGAGAGAGAGACAGCACACTGAGACAGAGAGAGAGAGACAGCACACTGAGACAGAGAGAGAGTGACAGCACACTGAGACATACAGAGGGACAGACCGCACACTGAGACAGAGAGAGAGACCGCACACTGAGACAGAGAGAGAGAGACAGCACACTGAGACAGAGAGAGTGACAGCACACTGAGACAGAGAGAGACAGCACACTGAGACAGAGAGAGAGAGAGAGACAGCACACTGAGACAGAGAGAGACAGCACACTGAGACAGAGAGACACAGCACACAGACAGAGAGAGACAGCACACTGAGACAGAGAGAGAGAGAGAGACAGCACACTGAGACAGAGAGAGAGAGCACACTGAGACAGAGAGAGAGAGAGACAGCACACTGAGACAGAGAGAAAGAGAGACAGCACACTGAGACAGAGAGAGAGTGACAGCACACTGAGACAGAGAGAGAGAGCACACTGAGACAGAGAGAGAGAGAGACAGCACACTGAGACAGAGAGAAAGAGAGACAGCACACTGAGACAGAGAGAGAGTGACAGCACACTGAGACAGAGAGAGAGAGACAGAAAACTGAGACACAGAGAGAGAAAGACAGCACCCTGAGAGAGAGAGAGAGAGAGACAGCACACTGAGACAGAGAGAGAGAAAGGCAGCACACTAAGACAGAGAGAGAGAGACACAGCACACTGAGACAGAGAGAGAGAGAGACAGCACACTCAGACACAGAGAGAGAGTCAACACACTGAGACAGAGAGAGACAGCACACAGAGAGAGAGAGAGAGAGACAGCACACTGAGACAGAGAGAGAGAGAGACAGCTCACTGACACAGAGAGAGAGAGAGAGAGACAGCACACTGAGACAGAGAGAGAGAGAGACAGCACACTGAGACAGATAGAGAGAAAGCACACCGAGACAGACAGAGAGAGAGACAGCACACTGAGACAGCGAGAGTGAGAGACAGCACACTGAGACAAAGAGAGAGACAGCACACCGAGACAGAGAGAGAGAGACAACACACTGAGACAGAGAGAGAGAGAGAGAGACAGCACACTGAGACAGAGAGAGAGAGAGACAGCACACTGAGACAGAGAGAGAGAGGGAGCACACAGAGACAGAGAGAGAGAGACAACACACTGAGACAGAGAGAGAGAGAGAGAGACAGCACACTGAGGCAGAGAGAGAGAGAGGCAGTGCACTGAGACAGAGAAAGAGACAGCACACTGAGACAGAGAGAGAGAGACAGCACACTGAGACAGAGAGAGAGAGAGAGACAGCACACTGAGACGGAGAGAGAGAGAGACAGCACACTGAGATGGAGAGAGAGAGAGACAGCACACTGACACAGAGAGAGACAGCACACTGAGACAGAGAGAGAGAGACAGCACACTGAGACAGACACAGAGAGAGACCGCACACTGAGACAGAGAGAGAGTGACAGCACACTGAGACAGACAGAGAGACAGCACACTGAGACAGAGAGAGTGACAGCACACTGAGACAGAGAGAGACAGCACACTGAGACAGAGAGAGACAGCACACTGAGACAGAGAGAGAGAGAGAGACAGCACACTGAGACGGAGAGAGAGAGAGACAGCACACTGAGACAGAGAGAGAGACAGCACACCGAGACAGAGAGAGAGGGACAGCACACTGAGACTGAGAGAGACAGCACTCTGAGACAGAGAGAGAGAGACAGCACACTGAGACAGAGAGAGAGAGAGAGACAGCACACTGAGACAGACACAGAGAGAGACCGCACACAGAGACAGAGAGAGAGTGACAGCACACTGAGACATACAGAGAGAGAGACCGCACACTGAGACAGAGAGAGAGACAGAACACTGAGACAGAGAGAGTGACAGCACACTGAGACAGAGAGAGACAGCACACTGAGACAGAGAGAGACAGCACACTGAGACAGAGAGAGACAGCACACTGAGACAGAGAGAGACAGCACACTGAGACAGAGAGAGACAGCACACTGAGACAGAGAGAGACAGCACACTGAGACAGAGAGAGAGAGCACACTGAGACAGAGAGAGAGAGCACACTGAGACAGAGAGAGAGAGAGACAGCACACTGAGACAGAGAGAGAGACAGCACACCGAGACAGAGAGAGAGGGACAGCACACTGAGACTGAGAGAGACAGCACACTGAGACAGAGAGAGACAGCACACTGAGACAGAGAGAGACAGCACACTGAGACAGAGAGAGACAGCACACTGAGACAGAGAGAGACAGCACACTGAGACAGAGAGAGAGAGCACACTGAGACAGAGAGAGAGAGCACACTGAGACAGAGAGAGAGAGAGACAGCACGCTGAGACAGAGAGAAAGAGAGACAGCACACTGAGACAGAGAGAGAGAGACACCACACTGTGACAGAGAGAGAGTGACAGCACACTGAGACAGAGAGAGAGAGAGACAGAAAACTGAGACACAGAGAGAGAGAGACAGCACCCTGAGAGAGAGAGAGAGAGACAGCACACTGAGACACAGAGAGAGAAAGGCAGCACACTAAGACAGAGAGAGAGAGATACAGCACACTGAGACAGAGAGAGAGAGACAGCACACTGAGACAGAGAGAGAGACAGCACACTCAGACACAGAGAGAGAGTCAACACACTGAGACAGAGAGAGAGAGACAGCACACTGAGACAGAGAGAGAGAGAGACAGCACACTGAGACAGAGGGAGAGAGAGACAGCTCACTGACACAGAGAGAGAGAGAGAGAGACAGCACACTGAGACAGAGAGAGAGAGAGACAGCACACTGAGACAGAGAGAGAGACAGCACACCGAGACAGACAGAGAGAGAGACAGCACACTGAGACAGCGAGAGTGAGAGACAGCACACTGAGACAGAGAGAGAGACAGCACACCGAGACAGAGAGAGAGAGAGAGAGACAGCACACTGAGACAGAGAGAGAGAGACAGCACACTGAGACGGAGAGAGAGACAGCACACTGAGACAGAGAGAGAGAGAGACAGAAAACTGAGACACAGAGAGAGAAAGACAGCACCCTGAGAGAGAGAGAGAGAGAGACAGCACACTGAGACAGAGAGAGAAAGGCAGCACACTAAGACAGAGAGAGAGAGAGATACAGCACACTGAGACAGAGAGAGAGAGAGACAGCACACTGAGACAGAGAGAGAGAGAGACAGCACACTGAGACAGAGGGAGAGAGAGACAGCTCACTGACACAGACAGAGAGAGAGAGACAGCACACTGAGACAGAGAGAGAGAGAGACAGCACACTGAGACAGAGAGAGAGACAGCACACCGAGACAGACAGAGAGAGAGACAGCACACTGAGACAGCGAGAGTGAGAGACAGCACACTGAGACAGAGAGAGAGACAGCACACTGAGACAGAGAGAGACAGCACACTGAGACAGAGAGAGAGAGCACACTGAGACAGAGAGAGAGAGCACACTGAGACAGAGAGAGAGAGAGACAGCACGCTGAGACAGAGAGAAAGAGAGACAGCACACTGAGACAGAGAGAGAGTGACAGCACACTGAGACAGAGAGACAGAGAGACAGAAAACTGAGACACAGAGAGAGAGAGACAGCACCCTGAGAGAGAGAGAGAGAGACAGCACACAGACAGAGAGAGAGGCAGCGCACTGAGACAGAGAGAGAGACAGCACACTGAGACAGAGAGAGGGAGAGAGACAGCACACTGAGACTGAGAGTGAGAGAGACAGCACACTGAGACGGAGAGAGAGAGAGAGACAGCACACTGAGACGGAGAGAGAGAGAGACAGCACACTGAGATGGAGAGAGAGAGAGACAGCACACTGACACAGAGAGAGACAGCACACTGAGACAGAGAGAGAGAGACAGCACACTGAGACAGACACAGAGAGAGATCGCACACTGAGACAGAGAGAGAGTGACAGCACACTGAGACAGACAGAGAGACAGACCACACACTGAGACAGAGAGAGAGACAGCACACTGAGACAGAGAGAGAGAGAGAGACAGCACACTGAGACAGAGAGAGAGAGAGACAGCACACTGAGACAGAGAGAGAGAGGGAGCACACAGAGACAGAGAGAGAGAGACAACACACTGAGACAGAGTGAGAGAGAGAGAGACAGCACACTGAGACAGAGAGAGCGAGAGGCAGCGCACTGAGACAGAGAAAGAGACAGCACACTGAGACAGAGAGAGAGAGACAGCACACTGAGACAGAGAGAGAGAGAGAGACAGCACACTGAGACGGAGAGAGAGAGAGACAGCACACTGAGATGGAGAGAGAGAGAGACAGCACACTGACACAGAGAGAGAGGCAGCGCACTGAGACAGAGAGAGAGACAGCACACTGAGACAGAGAGAGGGAGAGAGACAGCACACTGAGACTGAGAGTGAGAGAGACAGCACACTGAGACGGAGAGAGAGAGAGAGACAGCACACTGAGACGGAGAGAGAGAGAGACAGCACACTGAGATGGAGAGAGAGAGAGACAGCACACTGACACAGAGAGAGACAGCACACTGAGACAGAGAGAGAGAGACAGCACACTGAGACAGACACAGAGAGTGATCGCACACTGAGACAGAGAGAGAGTGACAGCACACTGAGACAGACAGAGAGACAGACCACACACTGAGACAGAGAGAGAGACAGCACACTGAGACAGAGAGAGAGAGAGAGACAGCACACTGAGACAGAGAGAGAGAGAGACAGCACACTGAGACAGAGAGAGAGAGGGAGCACACAGAGACAGAGAGAGAGAGACAACACACTGAGACAGAGTGAGAGAGAGAGAGACAGCACACTGAGACAGAGAGAGCGAGAGGCAGCGCACTGAGACAGAGAAAGAGACAGCACACTGAGACAGAGAGAGAGAGACAGCACACTGAGACAGAGAGAGAGAGAGAGAGAGACAGCACACTGAGACGGAGAGAGAGAGAGACAGCGCACTGAGATGGAGAGAGAGAGAGACAGCACACTGACACAGAGAGAGACAGCACACTGAGACAGAGAGAGAGAGACAGCACACTGAGACAGACAGAGAGACAGACCACACACTGAGACAGAGAGAGAGACAGCACACTGAGACAGAGAGAGAGAGAGACAGCACACTGAGACAGAGAGAGAGAGAGACAGCACACCGAGACAGAGAGAGAGAGACAACACACTGAGACAGAGAGAGAGAGAGACAGCACACTGAGACGGAGAGAGAGACAGCACACTGAGACAGAGAGAGAGAGAGACAAAAAACTGAGACACAGAGAGAGAAAGACAGCACCCTGAGAGAGAGAGAGAGAGATAGCACACTGAGACAGAGAGAGAAAGGCAGCACACTAAGACAGAGAGAGATACAGCACACTGAGACAGAGAGAGAGAGAGACAGCACACTCAGACACAGAGAGAGAGTCAACACACTGAGACAGAGAGAGAGAGACAGCACACTGAGACAGAGAGAGAGAGAGACAGCACACTGAGAGAGAGGGAGAGAGAGACAGCTCACTGACACAGAGAGAGAGAGAGAGACAGCACACTGAGACAGAGAGAGAGAGAGAGACAGCACACTGAGACAGAGAGAGAGACAGCACACCGAGACAGACAGAGAGAGAGGCAGCACACTGAGACAGCGAGAGTGAGAGACAGCACACTGAGACAGAGAGAGAGACAGCACACCGAGACAGAGAGAGAGAGACAACACACTGAGACAGAGAGAGAGAGAGAGACAGCACACTGAGACAGAGAGAGAGAGACAGCACACTGAGACGGAGAGAGAGACAGCACGCTGGGACAGAGAGAGTGACAGCACACTGAGACAGAGAGAGACAGCACACTGAGACAGAGAGAGAGAGACAGCACACTGAGACGGAGAGAGAGACAGCACACTGAGACAGAGAGAGACAGCACACTGAGACAGAGAGAGACAGCACACTGAGACAGAGAGAGACAGCACACTGAGACAGAGAGAGACAGCACACTGAGACAGAGAGAGACAGCACACTGAGACAGAGAGAGACAGCACACTGAGACAGAGAGAGAGAGCACACTGAGACAGAGAGAGAGAGAGACAGCACACTGAGACAGAGAGAAAGAGAGACAGCACACTGAGACAGAGAGAGAGAGACAGCACACTGAGACAGAGAGAGAGAGAGAGAGCACACTGAGACAGAGAGAGAGAGAGACAGAAAACTGAGACACAGAGAGAGAAAGACAGCACCCTGAGAGAGAGAGAGAGAGAGACAGCACACTGAGACAGAGAGAGAGAAAGGCAGCACACTGAGACAGAGAGAGAGAGACAGCACACTGAGACAGAGAGAGAGAGAGACAGCACACTGAGACAGAGGGAGAGAGAGACAGCTCACTGACACAGAGAGAGAGAGAGAGAGAGACAGCACTCTGAGACAGAGAGAGAGACAGCACACTGAGACAGAGAGAGAGACAGCACACCGAGACGGACAGAGAGAGAGACAGCACACCGAGACGGACAGAGAGAGAGACAGCACACTGAGACAGCGAGAGTGAGAGACAGCACACTGAGACAGAGGGAGAGAGAGACAGCTCACTGACACAGAGAGAGAGAGAGAGACAGCACACTGAGACACAGAGAGAGAGAGACAGCACACTGAGACAGACAGAGAGACAGCACACCGAGACAGACAGAGAGAGAGACAGCACACTGAGACAGAGAGAGAGACAGCACACCGAGACAGAGAGAGAGAGACAACACACTGAGACAGAGAGAGAGAGAGAGACAGCACACTGAGACAGAGAGAGAGAGAGACAGCACACTGAGACAGAGAGAGAGAGGGAGCACACAGAGACAGAGAGAGAGAGACAACACACAGAGACAGAGAGAGAGAGAGAGAGAGACAGCACACTGAGACAGAGAGAGAGAGAGGCAGCGCACTGAGACAGAGAAAGAGACAGCACACTGAGACAGAGAGAGAGAGACAGCACACTGAGACAGAGAGAGAGAGAGAGACAGCACACTGAGACGGAGAGAGAGAGAGACAGCACACTGAGATGGAGAGAGAGAGAGACAGCACACTGACACAGAGAGAGACAGCACACTGAGACAGAGGGAGAGAGAGACAACACACTGAGACAGAGAGCGAGAGAGACAGCACACTGAGACAGAGAGAGAGAGAGACAGCACACTGAGACAGAGAGAGAGACAGCACACCGAGACAGAGAGAGAGAGACAGCACACTGAGACAGACAGAGAGACAGACCACACACTGAGACAGAGAGAGAGACAGCACACTGAGACAGAGAGAGTGACAGCACACTGAGACAGAGAGAGACAGCACACTGAGACAGAGAGACAGCACACTGAGACAGAGAGAGAGAGAGAGACAGCACACTGAGACGGAGAGAGAGAGAGACAGCATACTGAGACAGAGAGAGAGACAGCACACCGAGGCAGAGAGAGAGAGACAGCACACTGAGACAGAGAGAGAGAGACAGCACACTGAGACAGAGAGAGAGAGACAGCACACTGAGACAGAGAGAGAGTGACAGCACACTGAGACATACAGAGGGACAGACCGCACACTGAGACAGAGAGAGAGACCGCACACTGAGACAGAGAGAGAGAGACAGCACACTGAGACAGAGAGAGTGACAGCACACTGAGACAGAGAGAGACAGCACACTGAGACAGAGAGAGAGAGAGAGACAGCACACTGAGACAGAGAGAGACAGCACACTGAGACAGAGAGACACAGCACACAGACAGAGAGAGACAGCACACTGAGACAGAGAGAGAGAGAGAGACAGCACACTGAGACAGAGAGAGAGAGCACACTGAGACAGAGAGAGAGAGAGACAGCACACTGAGACAGAGAGAAAGAGAGACAGCACACTGAGACAGAGAGAGAGTGACAGCACACTGAGACAGAGAGAGAGAGCACACTGAGACAGAGAGAGAGAGAGACAGCACACTGAGACAGAGAGAAAGAGAGACAGCACACTGAGACAGAGAGAGAGTGACAGCACACTGAGACAGAGAGAGAGAGACAGCACACTGAGACAGAGAGAGAGAGAGAGCACACTGAGACAGAGAGAGAGAGAGACAGAAAACTGAGACACAGAGAGAGAAAGACAGCACCCTGAGAGAGAGAGAGAGAGAGAGAGAGACAGCACACTGAGACAGAGAGAGAGAAAGGCAGCACACTAAGACAGAGAGAGAGAGATACAGCACACTGAGACAGAGAGAGAGAGAGACAGCACACTCAGACACAGAGAGAGAGTCAACACACTGAGACAGAGAGAGACAGCACACAGAGAGAGAGAGAGAGAGACAGCACACTGAGACAGAGAGAGAGAGAGACAGCTCACTGACACAGAGAGAGAGAGAGAGACAGCACACTGAGACAGAGAGAGAGAGAGACAGCACACTGAGACAGATAGAGAGAAAGCACACCGAGACAGACAGAGAGAGAGACAGCACACTGAGACAGCGAGAGTGAGAGACAGCACACTGAGACAAAGAGAGAGACAGCACACCGAGACAGAGAGAGAGAGACAACACACTGAGACAGAGAGAGAGAGAGAGAGACAGCACACTGAGACAGAGAGAGAGAGAGACAGCACACTGAGACAGAGAGAGAGAGGGAGCACACAGAGACAGAGAGAGAGAGACAACACACTGAGACAGAGAGAGAGAGAGAGAGACAGCACACTGAGGCAGAGAGAGAGAGAGGCAGTGCACTGAGACAGAGAAAGAGACAGCACACTGAGACAGAGAGAGAGAGACAGCACACTGAGACAGAGAGAGAGAGAGAGACAGCACACTGAGACGGAGAGAGAGAGAGACAGCACACTGAGATGGAGAGAGAGAGAGACAGCACACTGACACAGAGAGAGACAGCACACTGAGACAGAGAGAGAGAGACAGCACACTGAGACAGACACAGAGAGAGACCGCACACTGAGACAGAGAGAGAGTGACAGCACACTGAGACAGACAGAGAGACAGCACACTGAGACAGAGAGAGTGACAGCACACTGAGACAGAGAGAGACAGCACACTGAGACAGAGAGAGACAGCACACTGAGACAGAGAGACAGAGAGAGACAGCACACTGAGACGGAGAGAGAGAGAGACAGCACACTGAGACAGAGAGAGAGACAGCACACCGAGACAGAGAGAGAGGGACAGCACACTGAGACTGAGAGAGACAGCACTCTGAGACAGAGAGAGAGAGACAGCACACTGAGACAGAGAGAGAGAGAGACAGCACACTGAGACAGACACAGAGAGAGACCGCACACAGAGACAGAGAGAGAGTGACAGCACACTGAGACATACAGAGAGAGAGACCGCACACTGAGACAGAGAGAGAGACAGAACACTGAGACAGAGAGAGTGACAGCACACTGAGACAGAGAGAGACAGCACACTGAGACAGAGAGAGACAGCACACTGAGACAGAGAGAGACAGCACACTGAGACAGAGAGAGACAGCACACTGAGACAGAGAGAGACAGCACACTGAGACAGAGAGAGACAGCACACTGAGACAGAGAGAGAGAGCACACTGAGACAGAGAGAGAGAGCACACTGAGACAGAGAGAGAGAGAGACAGCACACTGAGACAGAGAGAGAGACAGCACACCGAGACAGAGAGAGAGGGACAGCACACTGAGACTGAGAGAGACAGCACACTGAGACAGAGAGAGACAGCACACTGAGACAGAGAGAGACAGCACACTGAGACAGAGAGAGACAGCACACTGAGACAGAGAGAGACAGCACACTGAGACAGAGAGAGAGAGCACACTGAGACAGAGAGAGAGAGCACACTGAGACAGAGAGAGAGAGAGACAGCACGCTGAGACAGAGAGAAAGAGAGACAGCACACTGAGACAGAGAGAGAGAGACACCACACTGTGACAGAGAGAGAGTGACAGCACACTGAGACAGAGAGAGAGAGAGACAGAAAACTGAGACACAGAGAGAGAGAGACAGCACCCTGAGAGAGAGAGAGAGAGACAGCACACTGAGACACAGAGAGAGAAAGGCAGCACACTAAGACAGAGAGAGAGAGATACAGCACACTGAGACAGAGAGAGAGAGACAGCACACTGAGACAGAGAGAGAGACAGCACACTCAGACACAGAGAGAGAGTCAACACACTGAGACAGAGAGAGAGAGACAGCACACTGAGACAGAGAGAGAGAGAGACAGCACACTGAGACAGAGGGAGAGAGAGACAGCTCACTGACACAGAGAGAGAGAGAGAGACAGCACACTGAGACAGAGAGAGAGAGAGACAGCACACTGAGACAGAGAGAGAGACAGCACACCGAGACAGACAGAGAGAGAGACAGCACACTGAGACAGCGAGAGTGAGAGACAGCACACTGAGACAGAGAGAGAGACAGCACACCGAGACAGAGAGAGAGAGAGAGAGACAGCACACTGAGACAGAGAGAGAGAGACAGCACACTGAGACGGAGAGAGAGACAGCACACTGAGACAGAGAGAGAGAGAGACAGAAAACTGAGACACAGAGAGAGAAAGACAGCACCCTGAGAGAGAGAGAGAGAGAGACAGCACACTGAGACAGAGAGAGAAAGGCAGCACACTAAGACAGAGAGAGAGAGAGATACAGCACACTGAGACAGCGAGAGTGAGAGACAGCACACTGAGACAGAGAGAGAGACAGCACACTGAGACAGAGAGAGACAGCACACTGAGACAGAGAGAGAGAGCACACTGAGACAGAGAGAGAGAGCACACTGAGACAGAGAGAGAGAGAGACAGCACGCTGAGACAGAGAGAAAGAGAGACAGCACACTGAGACAGAGAGAGAGAGACACCACACTGTGACAGAGAGAGAGTGACAGCACACTGAGACAGAGAGACAGAGAGACAGAAAACTGAGACACAGAGAGAGAGAGACAGCACCCTGAGAGAGAGAGAGAGAGACAGCACACTGAGACAGAGAGAGAGAAAGGCAGCACACTAAGACAGAGAGAGAGAGATACAGCACACTGAGACAGAGAGAGAGAGACAGCACACTGAGACAGAGAGAGAGAGAGACAGCACACTCAGACACAGAGAGAGAGTCAACACACTGAGACAGAGAGAGAGAGACAGCACACTGAGACAGAGAGAGAGAGAGACAGCACACTGAGACAGAGGGAGAGAGAGACAGCTCACTGACACAGAGAGAGAGAGAGAGACAGCACACTGAGACAGAGAGGGAGAGAGACAGCACACTGAGACAGAGAGAGAGACAGCACACCGAGACAGACAGAGAGAGAGACAGCACACTGAGACAGCGAGAGTGAGAGACAGCACACTGAGACAGAGAGAGAGACAGCACACCGAGACAGAGAGAGAGAGAGAGAGACAGCACACTGAGACAGAGAGAGAGAGACAGCACACTGAGACGGAGAGAGAGACAGCACACTGAGACAGAGAGAGAAAGGCAGCACACTAAGACAGAGAGAGAGAGAGATACAGCACACTGAGACAGAGAGAGAGAGAGACAGCACACTGAGACAGAGAGAGAGAGAGACAGCACACTGAGACAGAGGGAGAGAGAGACAGCTCACTGACACAGACAGAGAGAGAGAGACAGCACACTGAGACAGAGAGAGAGAGAGACAGCACACTGAGACAGAGAGAGAGACAGCACACCGAGACAGACAGAGAGAGAGACAGCACACTGAGACAGCGAGAGTGAGAGACAGCACACTGAGACAGAGAGAGAGACAGCACACCGAGACAGAGAGAGAGAGACAACACACTGAGACAGAGAGAGAGAGAGAGACAGCACACTGAGACAGAGAGAGAGAGACAGCACACTGAGACGGAGAGAGAGACAGCACGCTGAGACAGAGAGAGTGACAGCACACTGAGACAGAGAGAGACAGCACACTGAGACAGAGAGAGAGAGACAGCACACTGAGACGGAGAGAGAGACAGCACGCTGAGACAGAGAGAGTGACAGCACACTGAGACAGAGAGAGACAGCACACTGAGACAGAGAGAGAGAGACAGCACACTGAGACGGAGAGAGAGACAGCACACTGAGACGGAGAGAGACAGCACACTGAGACAGAGAGAGAGAGCACACTGAGACAGAGAGAGAGAGACAGCACACTGAGACAGAGAGAAAGAGAGACAGCACACTGAGACAGAGAGAGAGACACCACACTGTGACAGAAAGAGAGTGACAGCACACTGAGACAGAGAGAGAGAGAGCACACTGAGACAGAGAGAGAGAGAGAGCACACTGAGACAGAGAGAGAGAGAGACAGAAAACTGAGACAGAGGGAGAGAGAGACAGCACACTGAGACAGAGAGAGAGAAAGGCAGCACACTGAGACAGAGAGAGAGAGACAGCACACTGAGACAGAGAGAGAGAGAGACAGCACACTGAGACAGAGGGAGAGAGAGACAGCTCACTGACACAGAGAGAGAGAGAGAGAGACAGCACACTGAGACAGAGAGAGAGAGAGACAGCACACCGAGACAGACAGAGAGAGAGACAGCACACTGAGACAGCGAGAGTGAGAGACAGCACACTGAGACAGCGAGAGTGAGAGACAGCACACTGAGACAGAGAGAGAGACAGCACACCGAGACAGAGAGAGAGAGACAACACACTGAGACAGAGAGAGAGAGAGAGACAGCACACTGAGACAGAGAGAGAGAGAGAGAGCACACTGAGACGGAGAGAGAGAGACAGCACACTGACACAGAGAGAGAGAGAGACAGCACACTGAGACAGAGGGAGACAGCACACTGAGACAGAGAGAGACAGCACACTGAGACAGAGAGAGAGAGACAGCACACTGAGACGGAGAGAGAGAGAGACAGCACACTGACACAGAGAGAGAGAGAGACAGCACACTGAGACGGAGAGAGAGAGACAGCACACTGACAGAGAGAGAGAGAGAGACAACACACTGAGACAGAGAGCGAGAGAGGCAGCACACTGAGACAGAGAGAGAGAGAGACAGCACACTGAGACAGAGAGAGAGACAGCACACCGAGACAGAGAGAGAGAGACAGCACACTGAGACACAGAGAGAGAGAGAGAGACAGCACACTGAGAGAGAGAGAGACAGCACACTGAGACAGAGAGAGAGGCAGCGCACTGAGACAGAGAGAGAGACAGCACACTGAGACAGAGAGAGTGAGACAGCACACTGAGACAGAGAGAGAGGCAGCGCACTGAGACAGAGAGAGAGACAGCACACTGAGACAGAGAGAGAGAGACAGCACACTGAGACAGAGAGAGAGAGAGACAGCACACTGAGACGGAGAGAGAGAGAGACAGCACACTGACACAGAGAGAGAGAGAGACAGCACACTGAGACAGAGGGAGTGAGAGACAACACACTGAGACAGAGAGCGAGAGAGACAGCACACTGAGACAGAGAGAGAGAGAGACAGCACACTGAGACAGAGAGAGAGACAGCACACCGAGACAGAGAGAGAGAGACAGCACACTGAGACAGACAGAGAGACAGACCACACACTGAGACAGAGAGAGAGACAGCACACTGAGACAGAGAGAGTGACAGCACACTGAGACAGAGAGAGACAGCACACTGAGACAGAGAGACAGCACACTGAGACGGAGAGAGAGAGAGAGAGAAAGCACACTGAGACGGAGAGAGAGAGAGACAGCACACTGAGACAGAGAGAGAGACAGCACACCGAGACAGAGAGAGAGAGACAGCACACTGAGACTGAGAGAGACAGCACACTGACACAGAGAGAGAGAGAGAGACAGCACACTGAGACAGACACAGAGAGAGACCGCACACAGAGACAGAGAGAGAGTGACAGCACACTGAGACATACAGAGAGACAGACCGCACACTGAGACAGAGAGAGAGACCGCACACTGAGACAGAGAGAGAGACAGCACACTGAGACAGAGAGAGTGACAGCACACTGAGACAGAGAGAGACAGCACACTGAGACAGAGAGAGACAGCACACTGAGACAGATAGAGAGAGAGAGACAGCACACTGAGACAGAGGTGGACAGCACACTGAGACAGAGAGAGAGAGCACACTGAGACATACAGAGAGACAGACCGCACACTGAGACAGAGAGAGAGACAGCACACGGAGACAGAGAGAGAGAGAGACAGCACACTGAGACAGAGAGAGAGAGAGACAGCACACCAAGACAGAGAGAGAGAGACAACACACTGAGACAGAGAGAGAGAGAGACAGCACACTGAGACAGAGAGAGAGAGACAGCACACTGAGACGGAGAGAGAGACAGCACACTGAGACAGAGAGAGAGAGAGACAGAAAACTGAGACACAGAGAGAGAAAGACAGCACCCTGAGAGAGAGAGAGAGAGACAGCACACTGAGACAGAGAGAGAAAGGCAGCACACTAAGACAGAGAGAGATACAGCACACTGAGACAGAGAGAGAGAGAGACAGCACACTCAGACACAGAGAGAGAGTCAACACACTGAGACAGAGAGAGAGAGACAGCACACTGAGACAGAGAGAGAGAGAGACAGCACACTGAGACAGAGGGAGAGAGAGACAGCTCACTGACACAGAGAGAGAGAGAGAGACAGCACACTGAGACAGAGAGAGAGAGAGAGACAGCACACTGAGACAGAGAGAGAGACAGCACACCGAGACAGACAGAGAGAGAGGCAGCACACTGAGACAGCGAGAGTGAGAGACAGCACACTGAGACAGAGAGAGAGACAGCACACCGAGACAGAGAGAGAGAGACAACACACTGAGACAGAGAGAGAGAGACAGCACACTGAGATGGAGAGAGAGACAGCACGCTGGGACAGAGAGAGTGACAGCACACTGAGACAGAGAGAGACAGCACACTGAGACAGAGAGAGAGAGACAGCACACTGAGACGGAGAGAGAGACAGCACACTGAGACAGAGAGAGACAGCACACTGAGACAGAGAGAGACAGCACACTGAGACAGAGAGAGACAGCACACTGAGACAGAGAGAGAGAGCACACTGAGACAGAGAGAGAGAGAGAGACAGCACACTGAGACAGAGAGAAAGAGAGACAGCACACTGAGACAGAGAGAGAGACACCACACTGTGACAGAGAGAGAGTGACAGCACACTGAGACAGAGAGAGAGAGACAGCACACTGAGACAGAGAGAGAGAGAGAGCACACTGAGACAGAGAGAGAGAGAGACAGAAAACTGAGACACAGAGAGAGAAAGACAGCACCCTGAGAGAGAGAGAGAGAGAGACAGCACACTGAGACAGAGAGAGAGAAAGGCAGCACACTGAGACAGAGAGAGAGAGACAGCACACTGAGACAGAGAGAGAGAGAGACAGCACACTGAGACAGAGGGAGAGAGAGACAGCTCACTGACACAGAGAGAGAGAGAGAGAGAGAGAGACAGCACTCTGAGACAGAGAGAGAGAGAGACAGCACACTGAGACAGAGAGAGAGACAGCACACCGAGACGGACAGAGAGAGAGACAGCACACTGAGACAGCGAGAGTGAGAGACAGCACACTGAGACAGAGGGAGAGAGATACAGCTCACTGACACAGAGAGAGAGAGAGAGACAGCACACTGAGACACAGAGAGAGAGAGACAGCACACTGAGACAGACAGAGAGACAGCACACCGAGACAGACAGAGAGAGAGACAGCACACTGAGACAGAGAGAGAGACAGCACACCGAGACAGAGAGAGAGAGACAACACACTGAGACAGAGAGAGAGAGAGAGACAGCACACTGAGACAGAGAGAGAGAGAGACAGCACACTGAGACAGAGAGAGAGAGGGAGCACACAGAGACAGAGAGAGAGAGACAACACACAGAGACAGAGAGAGAGAGAGAGAGAGACAGCACACTGAGACAGAGAGAGAGAGAGGCAGCGCACTGAGACAGAGAAAGAGACAGCACACTGAGACAGAGAGAGAGAGACAGCACACTGAGACAGAGAGAGAGAGAGAGACAGCACACTGAGACAGAGAGAGAGAGAGACAGCACACTGAGACGGAGAGAGAGAGAGACAGCACACTGACACAGAGAGAGAGAGAGAGACAGCACACTGAGACAGAGGGAGACAGTACACTGAGACAGAGAGAGACAGCACACTGAGACAGAGAGAGAGAGACAGCACACTGAGAGGGAGAGAGAGAGAGACAGCACACTGACAGAGAGAGAGAGAGACAGCACACTGAGACGGAGAGAGAGAGACAGCACACTGACACAGAGAGAGAGAGAGACAACACACTGAGACAGAGAGCGAGAGAGGCAGCACACTGAGACAGAGAGAGAGAGAGACAGCACACTGAGACAGAGAGAGAGACAGCACACCGAGACAGAGAGAGAGAGACAGCACACTGAGACACAGAGAGAGAGAGAGACAGCACACTGAGAGAGAGAGAGACAGCACACTGAGACAGAGAGAGAGGCAGCGCACTGAGACAGAGAGAGAGACAGCACACTGAGACAGAGAGAGTGAGACAGCACACTGAGACAGAGAGAGAGGCAGCGCACTGAGACAGAGAGAGAGACAGCACACTGAGACAGAGAGAGAGAGAGACAGCACACTGAGACAGAGAGAGAGAGAGACAGCACACTGAGACGGAGAGAGAGAGAGACAGCACACTGAGACAGAGAGAGAGAGAGACAGCACACTGAGACAGAGAGAGAGACAGCACACTGAGACAGAGAGAGTGACAGCACACTGAGACAGAGAGAGACAGCACACTGACACAGAGAGACAGCACACTGAGACGGAGAGAGAGAGAGAGAGACAGCACACTGAGACGGAGAGAGAGAGACAGCACACTGAGACTGAGAGAGACAGCACACTGACACAGAGAGAGAGAGAGAGACAGCACACTGAGACAGAGAGAGAGAGAGAGACAGCACACTGAGACAGACACAGAGAGAGACCGCACACAGAGACAGAGAGAGAGTGACAGCACACTGAGACATACAGAGAGACAGACCGCACACTGAGACAGAGAGAGAGACCGCACACTGAGACAGAGAGAGACAGCACACTGAGACAGAGAGAGACAGCACACTGAGACAGATAGAGAGAGAGAGACAGCACACTGAGACAGAGAGAGACAGCACACTGAGACAGAGAGAGACAGCACACTGAGACAGAGAGAGAGAGCACACTGAGACATACAGAGAGACAGACCGCACACTGAGACAGAGAGAGAGACAGCACACTGAGACAGAGAGAGAGAGAGACAGCATACTGAGACAGAGAGAGAGAGAGACAGCACACCGAGACAGAGAGAGAGAGACAACACACTGAGACAGAGAGAGAGAGAGACAGCACACTGAGACAGAGAGAGAGAGACAGCACACTGAGACGGAGAGAGAGACAGCACACTGAGACAGAGGGAGAGAGAGACAACACACTGAGACAGAGAGCGAGAGAGACAGCACACTGAGACAGAGAGAGAGAGAGACAGCACACTGAGACAGAGAGAGAGACAGCACACCGAGACAGAGAGAGAGAGACAGCACACTGAGACAGACAGAGAGACAGACCACACACTGAGACAGAGAGAGAGACAGCACACTGAGACAGAGAGAGAGACAGCACACTGAGACAGAGAGACAGCACACTGAGACGGAGAGAGAGAGAGAGAGACAGCACACTGAGACGGAGAGAGAGAGAGACAGCACACTGAGACAGAGAGAGAGACAGCACACCGAGACAGAGAGAGAGAGACAGCACACTGAGACAGAGAGAGAGAGACAGCACACTGAGACAGAGAGAGAGAGAGAGACAGCACACTGAGACAGACACAGAGAGAGAGAGAGAGACAGCACACTGAGACAGAGAGAGAGAGAGAGAGACAGCACACTGAGACAGACACAGAGAGAGACCGCACACAGAGACAGAGAGAGAGTGACAGCACACTGAGACATACAGAGGGACAGACCGCACACTGAGACAGAGAGAGAGACCGCACACTGAGACAGAGAGAGAGAGACAGCACACTGAGACAGAGAGAGAGAGAGAGACAGCACACTGAGACAGAGAGAGACAGCACACTGAGACAGAGAAAGACAGCACACTGAGACAGAGAGAGACAGCACACTGAGACAGAGAGAGAGAGAGAGAGCACACTGAGACAGAGAGAGAGAGCACACTGAGACAGAGAGAGAGAGAGACAGCACACTGAGACAGAGAGAAAGAGAGACAGCACACTGAGACAGAGAGAGAGTGAGAGCACACTGAGACAGAGAGAGAGAGCACACTGAGACAGAGAGAGAGAGAGACAGCACACTGAGACAGAGAGAAAGAGAGACAGCACACTGAGACAGAGAGAGAGTGACAGCACACTGAGACAGAGAGAGAGAGACAGCACACTGAGACAGAGAGAGAGAGAGAGCACACTGAGACAGAGAGAGAGAGAGACAGAAAACTGAGACACAGAGAGAGAAAGACAGCACCCTGAGAGAGAGAGAGAGAGAGAGACAGCACACTGAGACAGAGAGAGAGAAAGGCAGCACACGAAGACAGAGAGAGAGAGATACAGCACACTGAGACAGAGAGAGAGAGAGACAGCACACTCAGACACAGAGAGAGAGTCAACACACTGAGACAGAGAGAGACAGCACACTGAGACAGAGAGAGAGAGAGACAGCTCACTGACACAGAGAGAGAGAGAGAGACAGCACACTGAGACAGAGAGAGAGACAGCACACCAAGACAGAGAGAGAGAGACAGCACACTGAGACAGACAGAGAGACAGACCACACACTGAGACAGAGAGAGAGACAGCACACTGAGACAGAGAGAGTGACAGCACACTGAGACAGAGAGAGACAGCACACTGAGACAGAGAGACAGCACACTGAGACGGAGAGAGAGAGAGAGAGACAGCACACTGAGACGGAGAGAGAGAGAGACAGCACACCGAGACAGAGAGAGAGACAGCACACCGAGACAGAGAGAGAGAGACAGCACACTGAGACTGAGAGAGACAGCACACTGACACAGAGAGAGAGAGAGAGACAGCACACTGAGACAGACACAGAGAGAGACCGCACACAGAGACAGAGAGAGAGTGACAGCACACTGAGACATACAGAGAGAGAGACAGCACACTGAGACAGAGAGAGTGACAGCACACTGAGACAGAGAGAGACAGCACACTGAGACAGAGAGAGACAGCACACTGAGACAGATAGAGAGAGAGAGACAGCACACTGAGACAGAGAGAGACAGCACACTGAGACAGAGGTGGACAGCACACTGAGACAGAGAGAGAGAGCACACTGAGACATACAGAGAGACAGACCGCACACTGAGACAGAGAGAGAGACAGCACACTGAGACAGAGAGAGAGAGAGACAGCACACCGAGACAGAGAGAGAGAGACAACACACTGAGACAGAGAGAGAGAGAGACAGCACACTGAGACAGAGAGAGAGAGACAGCACACTGAGACGGAGAGAGAGACAGCACACTGAGACGGAGAGAGAGAGAGACAGAAAACTGAGACACAGAGAGAGAAAGACAGCACCCTGAGAGAGAGAGAGAGAGACAGCACACTGAGACAGAGAGAGAAAGGCAGCACACTAAGACAGAGAGAGATACAGCACACTGAGACAGAGAGAGAGAGAGACAGCACACTCAGACACAGAGAGAGAGTCAACACACTGAGACAGAGAGAGAGAGACAGCACACTGAGACAGAGAGAGAGAGAGACAGCACACTGAGACAGAGGGAGAGAGAGACAGCTCACTGACACAGAGAGAGAGAGAGAGACAGCACACTGAGACAGAGAGAGAGAGACAGCACACTGAGACAGAGAGAGAGACAGCACACTGAGACAGAGAGAGAGAGAGAGACAGCACACTGAGACAGAGAGAGAGGCAGCGCACTGAGACAGAGAGAGAGACAGCACACTGAGACAGAGAGAGACAGCACACTGAGACAGAGAGAGAGAGAGAGCACACTGAGACAGAGAGAGAGAGAGACAGAAAACTGAGACACAGAGAGAGAAAGACAGCACCCTGAGAGAGAGAGAGAGAGAGACAGCACACTGAGACAGAGAGAGAGAAAGGCAGCACACTGAGACAGAGAGAGAGAGACAGCACACTGAGACAGAGAGAGAGGGAGACAGCACACTGAGACAGAGGGAGAGAGAGACAGCTCACTGACACAGAGAGAGAGAGAGACAGCACACTGAGACAGAGAGAGAGACAGCACACCGAGACGGACAGAGAGAGAGACAGCACACTGAGACAGCGAGAGTGAGAGACAGCACACTGAGACAGAGGGAGAGAGAGACAGCTCACTGACACAGAGAGAGAGAGAGAGACAGCACACTGAGACAGAGAGAGAGAGAGACAGCACACTGAGACAGAGAGAGACAGCACACTGAGACAGATAGAGAGAGAGAGACAGCACACTGAGACAGAGAGAGACAGCACACTGAGACAGAGGTGGACAGCACACTGAGACAGAGAGAGAGAGCACACTGAGACATACAGAGAGACAGACCGCACACTGAGACAGAGAGAGAGACAGCACACTGAGACAGAGAGAGAGAGAGACAGCACACTGAGACAGAGAGAGAGAGAGACAGCACACCGAGACAGAGAGAGAGAGACAACACACTGAGACAGAGAGAGAGAGAGACAGCACACTGAGACAGAGAGAGAGAGACAGCACACTGAGACGGAGAGAGAGACAGCACACTGAGACAGAGAGAGAGAGAGACAGAAAACTGAGACACAGAGAGAGAAAGACAGCACCCTGAGAGAGAGAGAGAGAGACAGCACACTGAGACAGAGAGAGAGACACCACACTGAGACAGAGAGAGAGACAGCACACCGAGACGGACAGAGAGAGAGACAGCACACTGAGACAGCGAGAGTGAGAGACAGCACACTGAGACAGACAGAGAGACAGCACACCGAGACAGACAGAGAGAGAGACAGCACACTGAGACAGAGAGAGAGACAGCACACCGAGACAGAGAGAGAGAGACAACACACTGAGACAGAGAGAGAGAGAGACAGCACACTGAGACAGAGAGAGAGAGAGACAGCACACTGAGACAGAGAGAGAGAGGGAGCACACAGAGACAGAGAGAGAGAGACAACACACAGAGACAGAGAGAGAGAGAGAGAGAGACAGCACACTGAGACAGAGAGAGAGAGAGGCAGCGCACTGAGACAGAGAAAGAGACAGCACACTGAGACAGAGAGAGAGAGACAGCACACTGAGACAGAGAGAGAGAGAGAGACAGCACACTGAGACAGAGAGAGAGAGAGACAGCACACTGAGACGGAGAGAGAGAGAGACAGCACACTGACACAGAGAGAGAGAGAGAGACAGCACACTGAGACAGAGGGAGACAGCACACTGAGACAGAGAGAGACAGCACACTGAGACAGAGAGAGAGAGACAGCACACTGAGACGGAGAGAGAGAGAGACAGCACACTGACAGAGAGAGAGAGAGACAGCACACTGAGACGGAGAGAGAGAGACAGCACACTGACACAGAGAGAGAGAGAGACAACACACTGAGACAGAGAGCGAGAGAGGCAGCACACTGAGACAGAGAGAGAGAGAGACAGCACACTGAGACAGAGAGAGAGACAGCACACCGAGACAGAGAGAGAGAGACAGCACACTGAGACACAGAGAGAGAGAGAGACAGCACACTGAGAGAGAGAGAGACAGCACACTGAGACAGAGAGAGAGGCAGCGCACTGAGACAGAGAGAGAGACAGCACACTGAGACAGAGAGAGTGAGACAGCACACTGAGACAGAGAGAGAGGCAGCGCACTGAGACAGAGAGAGAGACAGCACACTGAGACAGAGAGAGAGAGACAGCACACTGAGACAGAGAGAGAGAGAGACAGCACACTGAGACGGAGAGAGAGAGAGACAGCACACTGAGACAGAGAGAGAGAGAGACAGCACACTGAGACAGAGAGAGAGACAGCACACCGAGACAGAGAGAGAGAGACAGCACACTGAGACAGACAGAGAGACAGACCACACACTGAGACAGAGAGAGAGACAGCACACTGAGACAGAGAGAGTTACAGCACACTGAGACAGAGAGAGACAGCACACTGACACAGAGAGACAGCACACTGAGACGGAGAGAGAGAGAGAGAGACAGCACACTGAGACGGAGAGAGAGAGAGACAGCACACTGAGACAGAGAGAGAGACAGCACACCGAGACAGAGAGAGAGAGACAGCACACTGAGACTGAGAGAGACAGCACACTGACACAGAGAGAGAGAGAGAGACAGCACACTGAGACAGAGAGAGAGAGAGAGACAGCACACTGAGACAGACACAGAGAGAGACCGCACACAGAGACAGAGAGAGAGTGACAGCACACTGAGACATACAGAGAGACAGACCGCACACTGAGACAGAGAGAGAGACCGCACACTGAGACAGAGAGAGAGACAGCACACTGAGACAGAGAGAGTGACAGCACACTGAGACAGAGAGAGACAGCACACTGAGACAGAGAGAGACAGCACACTGAGACAGATAGAGAGAGACAGCACACTGAGACAGAGAGAGACAGCACACTGAGACAGAGAGAGACAGCACACTGAGACAGAGAGAGAGAGCACACTGAGACATACAGAGAGACAGACCGCACACTGAGACAGAGAGAGAGACAGCACACTGAGACAGAGAGAGAGAGAGACAGCACACTGAGACAGAGAGAGAGAGAGACAGCACACCGAGACAGAGAGAGAGAGACAACACACTGAGACAGAGAGAGAGAGAGACAGCACACTGAGACAGAGAGAGAGAGACAGCACACTGAGACGGAGAGAGAGACAGCACACTGAGACAGAGGGAGAGAGAGACAACACACTGAGACAGAGAGCGAGAGAGACAGCACACTGAGACAGAGAGAGAGAGAGACAGCACACTGAGACAGAGAGAGAGACAGCACACCGAGACAGAGAGAGAGACAGCACACTGAGACAGAGAGACAGCACACTGAGACGGAGAGAGAGAGAGAGAGACAGCACACTGAGACGGAGAGAGAGAGAGACAGCACACTGAGACAGAGAGAGAGACAGCACACCGAGACAGAGAGAGAGAGACAGCACACTGAGACAGAGAGAGAGAGACAGCACACTGAGACAGAGAGAGAGAGAGAGACAGCACACTGAGACAGACACAGAGAGAGAGAGAGAGACAGCACACTGAGACAGAGAGAGAGAGAGAGACAGCACACTGAGACAGACACAGAGAGAGACCGCACACAGAGACAGAGAGAGAGTGACAGCACACTGAGACATACAGAGGGACAGACCGCACACTGAGACAGAGAGAGAGACCGCACACTGAGACAGAGAGAGAGAGACAGCACACTGAGACAGAGAGAGTGACAGCACACTGAGACAGAGAGAGACAGCACACTGAGACAGAGAGAGAGAGAGAGACAGCACACTGAGACAGAGAGAGACAGCACACTGAGACAGAGAGAGACAGCACACTGAGACAGAGAGAGACAGCACACTGAGACAGAGAGAGACAGCACACTGAGACAGAGAGAGACAGCACACTGAGACAGAGAGAGAGAGAGTGACAGCACACTGAGACAGAGAGAGAGAGCACACTGAGACAGAGAGAGAGAGAGACAGCACACTGAGACAGAGAGAAAGAGAGACAGCACACTGAGACAGAGAGAGAGTGACAGCACACTGAGACAGAGAGAGAGAGACAGCACACTGAGACAGAGAGAGAGAGAGAGCACACTGAGACAGAGAGAGAGAGAGACAGAAAACTGAGACACAGAGAGAGAAAGACAGCACCCTGAGAGAGAGAGAGAGAGAGACAGCACACTGAGACAGAGAGAGAGAAAGGCAGCACACTAAGACAGAGAGAGAGAGATACAGCACACTGAGACAGAGAGAGAGAGAGACAGCACACTCAGACACAGAGAGAGAGTCAACACACTGAGACAGAGAGAGACAGCACACTGAGACAGAGAGAGAGAGAGACAGCTCACTGACACAGAGAGAGAGAGAGAGACAGCACACTGAGACAGAGAGAGAGACAGCACACCGAGACAGAGAGAGAGAGACAGCACACTGAGACAGACAGAGAGACAGACCACACACTGAGACAGAGAGAGAGACAGCACACTGAGACAGAGAGAGTGACAGCACACTGAGACAGAGAGAGACAGCACACTGAGACAGAGAGACAGCACACTGAGACGGAGAGAGAGAGAGAGAGACAGCACACTGAGACGGAGAGAGAGAGAGACAGCACACCGAGACAGAGAGAGAGACAGCACACCGAGACAGAGAGAGAGAGACAGCACACTGAGACTGAGAGAGACAGCACACTGACACAGAGAGAGAGAGAGAGACAGCACACTGAGACAGACACAGAGAGAGACCGCACACAGAGACAGAGAGAGAATGACAGCACAGTGAGACATACAGAGAGACAGACCGCACACTGAGACAGAGAGAGAGACCGCACACTGAGACAGAGAGAGAGACAGCACACTGAGACAGAGAGAGACAGCACACTGAGACAGATAGAGAGAGAGAGACAGCACACTGAGACAGAGAGAGACAGCACACTGAGACAGAGGTGGACAGCACACTGAGACAGAGAGAGAGAGCACACTGAGACATACAGAGAGACAGACCGCACACTGAGACAGAGAGAGAGACAGCACACTGAGACAGAGAGAGAGAGAGACAGCACACTGAGACAGAGAGAGAGAGAGACAGCACACCGAGACAGAGAGAGAGAGACAACACACTGAGACAGAGAGAGAGAGAGACAGCACACTGAGACAGAGAGAGAGAGACAGCACACTGAGACGGAGAGAGAGACAGCACACTGAGACAGAGAGAGAGAGAGACAGAAAACTGAGACACAGAGAGAGAAAGACAGCACCCTGAGAGAGAGAGAGAGAGACAGCACACTAAGACAGAGAGAGATACAGCACACTGAGACAGAGAGAGAGAGAGACAGCACACTCAGACACAGAGAGAGAGTCAACACACTGAGACAGAGAGAGAGAGACAGCACACTGAGACAGAGAGAGAGAGAGACAGCACACTGAGACAGAGGGAGAGAGAGACAGCTCACTGACACAGAGAGAGAGAGAGAGAGACAGCACACTGAGACAGAGAGAGAGAGAGAGAGACAGCACACTGAGACAGAGAGAGAGACAGCACACCGAGACAGACAGAGAGAGAGGCAGCACACTGAGACAGCGAGAGTGAGAGACAGCACACTGAGACAGAGAGAGAGACAGCACACCGAGACAGACAGAGAGAGAGACAGCACACTGAGACAGAGAGAGAGACAGCACACCGAGACAGACAGAGAGAGAGGCAGCACACTGAGACAGCGAGAGTGAGAGACAGCACACTGAGACGGAGAGAGAGACAGCACACTGAGACAGAGAGAGACAGCACACTGAGACAGAGAGAGACAGCACACTGAGACAGAGAGAGAGAGCACACTGAGACAGAGAGAGAGAGCACACTGAGACAGAGAGAGAGAGAGAGAGACAGCACACTGAGACAGAGAGAAAGAGAGACAGCACACTGAGACAGAGAGAGAGACACCACACTGTGACAGACAGAGAGTGACAGCACACTGAGACAGAGAGAGAGAGACAGCACACTGAGACAGAGAGAGAGAGAGACAGAAAACTGAGACACAGAGAGAGAAAGACAGCACCCTGAGAGAGAGAGAGAGAGAGAGACAGCACACTGAGACAGAGAGAGAGAAAGGCAGCACACTGAGACAGAGAGAGAGAGACAGCACACTGAGACAGAGAGAGAGAGAGACAGCACACTGAGACAGAGGGAGAGAGAGACAGCTCACTGACACAGAGAGAGAGAGAGAGAGAGACAGCACTCTGAGACAGAGAGAGAGAGAGACAGCACACTGAGACAGAGAGAGAGACAGCACACCGAGACGGACAGAGAGAGAGACAGCACACTGAGACAGCGAGAGTGAGAGACAGCACACTGAGACAGACAGAGAGACAGCACACCGAGACAGACAGAGAGAGAGACAGCACACTGAGACAGAGAGAGAGACAGCACACCGAGACAGAGAGAGAGAGAGACAGCACACTGAGACAGAGAGAGAGACAGCACACCGAGACAGAGAGAGAGAGACAACACACTGAGACAGAGAGAGAGAGAGAGAGAGAGACAGCACACTGAGACAGAGAGAGAGAGAGAGACAGCACACTGAGACAGAGAGAGAGAGAGACAGCACACTGAGACAGAGAGAGAGAGGGAGCACACAGAGACAGAGAGAGAGAGACAACACACAGAGACAGAGAGAGAGAGAGAGAGAGACAGCACACTGAGACAGAGAGAGAGAGAGGCAGCGCACTGAGACAGAGAAAGAGACAGCACACTGAGACAGAGAGAGAGAGACAGCACACTGAGACAGAGAGAGAGAGAGAGACAGCACACTGAGACAGAGAGAGAGAGAGACAGCACACTGAGACGGAGAGAGAGAGAGACAGCACACTGACACAGAGAGAGAGAGAGAGACAGCACACTGAGACAGAGGGAGACAGCACACTGAGACAGAGAGAGACAGCACACTGAGACGGAGAGAGAGAGACAGCACACTGACACAGAGAGAGAGAGAGACAACACACTGAGACAGAGAGCGAGAGAGGCAGCACACTGAGACAGAGAGAGAGAGAGACAGCACACTGAGACAGAGAGAGAGACAGCACACCGAGACAGAGAGAGAGAGACAGCACACTGAGACACAGAGAGAGAGAGAGAGAGACAGCACACAGAGAGAGAGAGACAGCACACTGAGACAGAGAGAGAGGCAGCGCACTGAGACAGAGAGAGAGACAGCACACTGAGACAGAGAGAGAGAGACAGCACACTGAGACAGAGAGAGAGAGACAGCACACTGAGACAGAGAGAGAGAGAGACAGCACACTGAGACGGAGAGAGAGAGAGACAGCACACTGAGACAGAGAGAGAGAGAGAGACAGCACACTGAGACAGAGAGAGAGACAGCACACCGAGACAGAGAGAGAGAGACAGCACACTGAGACAGACAGAGAGACAGACCACACACTGAGACAGAGAGAGAGACAGCACACTGAGACAGAGAGAGTGACAGCACACTGAGACAGAGAGAGACAGCACACTGAGACAGAGAGACAGCACACTGAGACGGAGAGAGAGAGAGAGAGAGACAGCACACTGAGACGGAGAGAGAGAGAGACAGCACACTGAGACAGAGAGAGAGACAGCACACCGAGACAGAGAGAGAGAGACAGCACACTGAGACTGAGAGAGACAGCACACTGACACAGAGAGAGAGAGAGAGACAGCACACTGAGACACAGAGAGAGAGAGACAGCACACTGAGACAGACAGAGAGACAGCACACCGAGACAGACAGAAAGAGAGACAGCACACTGAGACAGAGAGAGAGACAGCACACCGAGACAGAGAGAGAGAGACAACACACTGAGACAGAGAGAGAGAGAGAGACAGCACACTGAGACAGAGAGAGAGAGAGACAGCACACTGAGACAGAGAGAGAGAGGGAGCACACAGAGACAGAGAGAGAGAGACAACACACAGAGACAGAGAGAGAGAGAGAGAGAGACAGCACACTGAGACAGAGAGAGAGAGAGGCAGCGCACTGAGACAGAGAAAGAGACAGCACACTGAGACAGAGAGAGAGAGACAGCACACTGAGACAGAGAGAGAGAGAGAGACAGCACACTGAGACAGAGAGAGAGAGAGACAGCACACTGAGACGGAGAGAGAGAGAGACAGCACACTGACACAGAGAGAGAGAGAGAGACAGCACACTGAGACAGAGGGAGACAGCACACTGAGACAGAGAGAGACAGCACACTGAGACAGAGAGAGAGAGACAGCACACTGAGACGGAGAGAGAGAGACAGCACACTGACACAGAGAGAGAGAGAGACAACACACTGAGACAGAGAGCGAGAGAGGCAGCACACTGAGACAGAGAGAGAGAGAGACAGCACACTGAGACAGAGAGAGAGACAGCACACCGAGACAGAGAGAGAGAGACAGCACACCGAGACACAGAGAGAGAGAGAGAGAGACAGCACACTGAGAGAGAGAGAGACAGCACACTGAGACAGAGAGAGAGGCAGCGCACTGAGACAGAGAGAGAGGCAGCGCACTGAGACAGAGAGAGAGACAGCACACTGAGACAGAGAGAGAGAGAGACAGCACACTGAGACGGAGAGAGAGAGAGACAGCACACTGAGACAGAGAGAGAGAGAGACAGCACACTGAGACAGAGAGAGAGACAGCACACCGAGACAGAGAGAGAGAGACAGCACACTGAGACAGACAGAGAGACAGACCACACACAGACAGAGAGAGAGACAGCACACTGAGACAGAGAGAGTGACAGCACACTGAGACAGAGAGAGACAGCACACTGAGACAGAGAGACAGCACACTGAGACAGAGAGAGAGAGAGAGAGACAGCACACTGAGACGGAGAGAGAGAGAGACAGCACACTGAGACAGAGAGAGAGACAGCACAGCGAGACAGAGAGAGAGAGACAGCACACTGAGACTGAGAGAGACAGCACACTGACACAGAGAGAGAGATAGAGACAGCACACTGAGACAGAGAGAGAGAGAGAGACAGCACACTGAGACAGACACAGAGAGAGACCGCACACAGAGAGAGAGAGAGAGTGACAGCACACTGAGACATACAGAGAGACAGACCGCACACTGAGACAGAGAGAGAGACCGCACACTGAGACAGAGAGAGAGACAGCACACTGAGACAGAGAGAGTGACAGCACACTGAGACAGAGAGAGACAGCACACTGAGACAGAGAGAGACAGCACACTGAGACAGATAGAGAGAGAGAGACAGCACACTGAGACAGAGAGAGACAGCACACTGAGACAGAGAGAGACAGCACACTGAGACAGAGAGAGAGAGCACACTGAGACATACTGAGAGACAGACCGCACACTGAGACAGAGAGAGAGACAGCACACTGAGACAGAGAGAGAGAGAGACAGGACACTGAGACAGAGAGAGAGAGAGACAGCACACCGAGACAGAGAGAGAGAGACAACACACTGAGACAGAGAGAGAGAGAGAGACAGCACACTGAGACAGAGAGAGAGAGACAGCACACTGAGACGGAGAGAGAGACAGCACACTGAGACAGAGGGAGAGAGAGACAACACACTGAGACAGAGAGCGAGAGAGACAGCACACTGAGACAGAGAGAGAGAGAGACAGCACACTGAGACAGAGAGAGAGACAGCACACCGAGACAGAGAGAGAGAGACAGCACACTGAGACAGACAGAGAGACAGACCACACACTGAGACAGAGAGAGAGACAGCACACTGAGACAGAGAGAGAGACAGCACACTGAGACAGAGAGACAGCACACTGAGACGGAGAGAGAGAGAGAGAGACAGCACACTGAGACGGAGAGAGAGAGAGACAGCACACTGAGACAGAGAGAGAGACAGCACACCGAGACAGAGAGAGAGAGACAGCACACTGAGACAGAGAGAGAGAGACAGCACACTGAGACAGAGAGAGAGAGAGAGACAGCACACTGAGACAGACACAGAGAGAGACCGCACACAGAGACAGAGAGAGAGTGACAGCACACTGAGACATACAGAGGGACAGAGCGCACACTGAGACAGAGAGAGAGACAGCACACCGAGACAGAGAGAGAGAGACAGCACACTGAGACACAGAGAGAGAGAGAGAGAGACAGCACACTGAGAGAGAGAGAGACAGCACACTGAGACAGAGAGAGAGGCAGCGCACTGAGACAGAGAGAGAGACAGCACACTGAGACAGAGAGAGTGAGACAGCACACTGAGACAGAGAGAGAGGCAGCGCACTGAGACAGAGAGAGAGACAGCACACTGAGACAGAGAGAGAGAGACGGCACACTGAGACAGAGAGAGAGAGAGACAGCACACAGAGACGGAGAGAGAGAGAGACAGCACACTGAGACAGAGAGAGAGAGAGACAGCACACTGAGACAGAGAGAGAGACAGCACACCGAGACAGAGAGAGAGAGACAGCACACTGAGACAGACAGAGAGACAGACCACACACTGAGACAGAGAGAGAGACAGCACACTGAGACAGAGAGAGTGACAGCACACTGAGACAGAGAGAGACAGCACACTGAGACAGAGAGACAGCACACTGAGACGGAGAGAGAGAGAGAGAGACAGCACACTGAGACGGAGAGAGAGAGAGACAGCACACTGAGACAGAGAGAGAGACAGCACAGCGAGACAGAGAGAGAGAGACAGCACACTGAGACTGAGAGAGAGAGACAGCACACTGAGACAGAGAGAGAGAGACAGCACACTGAGACGGAGAGAGAGACAGCACGCTGGGACAGAGAGAGTGACAGCACACTGAGACAGAGAGAGACAGCACACTGAGACAGAGAGAGAGAGACAGCACACTGAGACGGAGAGAGAGACAGCACACTGAGACAGAGAGAGACAGCACACTGAGACAGAGAGAGACAGCACACTGAGACAGAGAGAGACAGCACACTGAGACAGAGAGAGAGAGCACACTGAGACAGAGAGAGAGAGAGAGACAGCACACTGAGACAGAGAGAAAGAGAGACAGCACACTGAGACAGAGAGAGAGACACCACACTGTGACAGAGAGAGAGTGACAGCACACTGAGACAGAGAGAGAGAGACAGCACACTGAGACAGAGAGAGAGAGAGAGCACACTGAGACAGAGAGAGAGAGAGACAGAAAACTGAGACACAGAGAGAGAAAGACAGCACCCTGAGAGAGAGAGAGAGAGAGACAGCACACTGAGACAGAGAGAGAGAAAGGCAGCACACTGAGACAGAGAGAGAGAGACAGCACACTGAGACAGAGAGAGAGAGAGAGACAGGACACTGAGACAGAGGGAGAGAGAGACAGCTCACTGACACAGAGAGAGAGAGAGAGAGAGACAGCACTCTGAGACAGAGAGAGAGAGAGACAGCACACTGAGACAGAGAGAGAGACAGCACACCGAGACGGACAGAGAGAGAGACAGCACACTGAGACAGCGAGAGTGAGAGACAGCACACTGAGACAGACAGAGAGACAGCACACCGAGACAGACAGAGAGAGAGACAGCACACTGAGACAGAGAGAGAGACAGCACACCGAGACAGAGAGAGAGAGAGACAGCACACTGAGACAGAGAGAGAGACAGCACACCGAGACAGAGAGAGAGAGACAACACACTGAGACAGAGAGAGAGAGAGAGAGAGACAGCACACTGAGACAGAGAGAGAGAGAGAGACAGCACACTGAGACAGACAGAGAGACAGCACACCGAGACAGACAGAGAGAGAGACAGCACACCGAGACAGAGAGAGAGAGACAACACACTGAGACAGAGAGAGAGAGAGAGACAGCACACTGAGACAGAGAGAGAGAGAGACAGCACACTGAGACAGAGAGAGAGAGGGAGCACACAGAGACAGAGAGAGAGAGACAACACACAGAGACAGAGAGAGAGAGAGAGAGAGACAGCACACTGAGACAGAGAGAGAGAGAGGCAGCGCACTGAGACAGAGAAAGAGACAGCACACTGAGACAGAGAGAGAGAGACAGCACACTGAGACAGAGAGAGAGAGAGAGACAGCACACTGAGACAGAGAGAGAGAGAGACAGCACACTGAGACGGAGAGAGAGAGAGACAGCACACTGACACAGAGAGAGAGAGAGAGACAGCACACTGAGACAGAGGGAGACAGCACACTGAGACAGAGAGAGACAGCACACTGAGACAGAGAGAGAGAGACAGCACACTGAGACGGAGAGAGAGAGACAGCACACTGACACAGAGAGAGAGAGAGACAACACACTGAGACAGAGAGCGAGAGAGGCAGCACACTGAGACAGAGAGAGAGAGAGACAGCACACTGAGACAGAGAGAGAGACAGCACACCGAGACAGAGAGAGAGAGACAGCACACTGAGACACAGAGAGAGAGAGAGAGAGACAGCACACTGAGAGAGAGAGAGACAGCACACTGAGACAGAGAGAGAGGCAGCGCACTGAGACAGAGAGAGAGGCAGCGCACTGAGACAGAGAGAGAGACAGCACACTGAGACAGAGAGAGAGAGACAGCACACTGAGACAGAGAGAGAGAGAGACAGCACACTGAGACGGAGAGAGAGAGAGACAGCACACTGAGACAGAGAGAGAGAGAGACAGCACACTGAGACAGAGAGAGAGACAGCACACCGAGACAGAGAGAGAGAGGGAGCACACAGAGACAGAGAGAGAGAGACAACACACAGAGACAGAGAGAGAGAGAGAGAGAGACAGCACACTGAGACAGAGAGAGAGAGGCAGCGCACTGAGACAGAGAAAGAGACAGCACACTGAGACAGAGAGAGAGAGACAGCACACTGAGACAGAGAGAGAGAGAGAGACAGCACACTGAGACAGAGAGAGAGAGAGAGACAGCACACTGAGACGGAGAGAGAGAGAGACAGCACACTGACACAGAGAGAGAGAGAGAGACAGCACACTGAGACAGAGGGAGACAGCACACTGAGACAGAGAGAGACAGCACACTGAGACAGAGAGAGAGAGACAGCACACTGAGACGGAGAGAGAGAGACAGCACACTGACACAGAGAGAGAGAGAGAGACAGCACACTGAGACAGACACAGAGAGAGACCGCACACAGAGACAGAGAGAGAGTGACAGCACACTGAGACATACAGAGAGACAGACCGCACACTGAGACAGAGAGAGAGACCGCACACTGAGACAGAGAGAGAGACAGCACACTGAGACAGAGAGAGTGACAGCACACTGAGACAGAGAGAGACAGCACACTGAGACAGAGAGAGACAGCACACTGAGACAGATAGAGAGAGAGAGACAGCACACTGAGACAGAGGTGGACAGCACACTGAGACAGAGAGAGAGAGCACACTGAGACATACAGAGAGACAGACCGCACACTGAGACAGAGAGAGAGACAGCACACGGAGACAGAGAGAGAGAGAGACAGCACACTGAGACAGAGAGAGAGAGAGACAGCACACCAAGACAGAGAGAGAGAGACAACACACTGAGACAGAGAGAGAGAGAGACAGCACACTGAGACAGAGAGAGAGAGACAGCACACTGAGACGGAGAGAGAGACAGCACACTGAGACAGACAGAGAGAGTGACAGCACACTGAGACAGAGAGAGACAGCACACTGAGACAGAGAGACAGCACACTGAGACAGAGAGAGAGAGAGAGAGACAGCACACTGAGACGGAGAGAGAGAGAGACAGCACACTGAGACAGAGAGAGAGACAGCACAGCGAGACAGAGAGAGAGAGACAGCACACTGAGACTGAGAGAGACAGCACACTGACACAGAGAGAGAGATAGAGACAGCACACTGAGACAGAGAGAGAGAGAGAGACAGCACACTGAGACAGACACAGAGAGAGACCGCACACAGAGACAGAGAGAGAGTGACAGCACACTGAGACATACAGAGAGACAGACCGCACACTGAGACAGAGAGAGAGACCGCACACTGAGACAGAGAGAGAGACAGCACACTGAGACAGAGAGAGTGACAGCACACTGAGACAGAGAGAGACAGCACACTGAGACAGAGAGAGACAGCACACTGAGACAGATAGAGAGAGAGAGACAGCACACTGAGACAGAGAGAGACAGCACACTGAGACAGAGAGAGACAGCACACTGAGACAGAGAGAGAGAGCACACTGAGACATACTGAGAGACAGACCGCACACTGAGACAGAGAGAGAGACAGCACACTGAGACAGAGAGAGAGAGAGACAGGACACTGAGACAGAGAGAGAGAGAGACAGCACACCGAGACAGAGAGAGAGAGACAACACACTGAGACAGAGAGAGAGAGAGAGACAGCACACTGAGACAGAGAGAGAGAGACAGCACACTGAGACGGAGAGAGAGACAGCACACTGAGACAGAGGGAGAGAGAGACAACACACTGAGACAGAGAGCGAGAGAGACAGCACACTGAGACAGAGAGAGAGAGAGACAGCACACTGAGACAGAGAGAGAGACAGCACACCGAGACAGAGAGAGAGAGACAGCACACTGAGACAGACAGAGAGACAGACCACACACTGAGACAGAGAGAGAGACAGCACACTGAGACAGAGAGAGAGACAGCACACTGAGACAGAGAGACAGCACACTGAGACGGAGAGAGAGAGAGAGAGACAGCACACTGAGACGGAGAGAGAGAGAGACAGCACACTGAGACAGAGAGAGAGACAGCACACCGAGACAGAGAGAGAGAGACAGCACACTGAGACAGAGAGAGAGAGACAGCACACTGAGACAGAGAGAGAGAGAGAGACAGCACACTGAGACAGAGAGAGAGAGAGAGACAGCACACTGAGACAGACACAGAGAGAGACCGCACACAGAGACAGAGAGAGAGTGACAGCACACTGAGACATACAGAGGGACAGAGCGCACACTGAGACAGAGAGAGAGACAGCACACCGAGACAGAGAGAGAGAGACAGCACACTGAGACACAGAGAGAGAGAGAGAGAGACAGCACACTGAGAGAGAGAGAGACAGCACACTGAGACAGAGAGAGAGGCAGCGCACTGAGAGAGAGAGAGAGACAGCACACTGAGACAGAGAGAGTGAGACAGCACACTGAGACAGAGAGAGAGGCAGCGCACTGAGACAGAGAGAGAGACAGCACACTGAGACAGAGAGAGAGAGACGGCACACTGAGACAGAGAGAGAGAGAGACAGCACACAGAGACGGAGAGAGAGAGAGACAGCACACTGAGACAGAGAGAGAGAGAGACAGCACACTGAGACAGAGAGAGAGACAGCACACCGAGACAGAGAGAGAGAGACAGCACACTGAGACAGACAGAGAGACAGACCACACACTGAGACAGAGAGAGAGACAGCACACTGAGACAGAGAGAGTGACAGCACACTGAGACAGAGAGAGACAGCACACTGAGACAGAGAGACAGCACACTGAGACGGAGAGAGAGAGAGAGAGACAGCACACTGAGACGGAGAGAGAGAGAGACAGCACACTGAGACAGAGAGAGAGACAGCACAGCGAGACAGAGAGAGAGAGACAGCACACTGAGACTGAGAGAGAGAGACAGCACACTGAGACAGAGAGAGAGAGACAGCACACTGAGACGGAGAGAGAGACAGCACGCTGGGACAGAGAGAGTGACAGCACACTGAGACAGAGAGAGACAGCACACTGAGACAGAGAGAGAGAGACAGCACACTGAGACGGAGAGAGAGACAGCACACTGAGACAGAGAGAGACAGCACACTGAGACAGAGAGAGACAGCACACTGAGACAGAGAGAGACAGCACACTGAGACAGAGAGAGAGAGCACACTGAGACAGAGAGAGAGAGAGAGACAGCACACTGAGACAGAGAGAAAGAGAGACAGCACACTGAGACAGAGAGAGAGACACCACACTGTGACAGAGAGAGAGTGACAGCACACTGAGACAGAGAGAGAGAGACAGCACACTGAGACAGAGAGAGAGAGAGAGCACACTGAGACAGAGAGAGAGAGAGACAGAAAACTGAGACACAGAGAGAGAAAGACAGCACCCTGAGAGAGAGAGAGAGAGAGACAGCACACTGAGACAGAGAGAGAGAAAGGCAGCACACTGAGACAGAGAGAGAGAGACAGCACACTGAGACAGAGAGAGAGAGAGAGACAGGACACTGAGACAGAGGGAGAGAGAGACAGCTCACTGACACAGAGAGAGAGAGAGAGAGAGACAGCACTCTGAGACAGAGAGAGAGAGAGACAGCACACTGAGACAGAGAGAGAGACAGCACACCGAGACGGACAGAGAGAGAGACAGCACACTGAGACAGCGAGAGTGAGAGACAGCACACTGAGACAGACAGAGAGACAGCACACCGAGACAGACAGAGAGAGAGACAGCACACTGAGACAGAGAGAGAGACAGCACACCGAGACAGAGAGAGAGAGAGACAGCACACTGAGACAGAGAGAGAGACAGCACACCGAGACAGAGAGAGAGAGACAACACACTGAGACAGAGAGAGAGAGAGAGAGAGACAGCACACTGAGACAGAGAGAGAGAGAGAGACAGCACACTGAGACAGACAGAGAGACAGCACACCGAGACAGACAGAGAGAGAGACAGCACACCGAGACAGAGAGAGAGAGACAACACACTGAGACAGAGAGAGAGAGAGAGACAGCACACTGAGACAGAGAGAGAGAGGGAGCACACAGAGACAGAGAGAGAGAGACAACACACAGAGACAGAGAGAGAGAGAGAGAGAGACAGCACACTGAGACAGAGAGAGAGAGAGGCAGCGCACTGAGACAGAGAAAGAGACAGCACACTGAGACAGAGAGAGAGAGACAGCACACTGAGACAGAGAGAGAGAGAGAGACAGCACACTGAGACAGAGAGAGAGAGAGACAGCACACTGAGACGGAGAGAGAGAGAGACAGCACACTGACACAGAGAGAGAGAGAGAGACAGCACACTGAGACAGAGGGAGACAGCACACTGAGACAGAGAGAGACAGCACACTGAGACAGAGAGAGAGAGACAGCACACTGAGACGGAGAGAGAGAGACAGCACACTGACACAGAGAGAGAGAGAGACAACACACTGAGACAGAGAGCGAGAGAGGCAGCACACTGAGACAGAGAGAGAGAGAGACAGCACACTGAGACAGAGAGAGAGACAGCACACCGAGACAGAGAGAGAGAGACAGCACACTGAGACACAGAGAGAGAGAGAGAGAGACAGCACACTGAGAGAGAGAGAGACAGCACACTGAGACAGAGAGAGAGGCAGCGCACTGAGACAGAGAGAGAGGCAGCGCACTGAGACAGAGAGAGAGACAGCACACTGAGACAGAGAGAGAGAGACAGCACACTGAGACAGAGAGAGAGAGAGACAGCACACTGAGACGGAGAGAGAGAGAGACAGCACACTGAGACAGAGAGAGAGAGAGACAGCACACTGAGACAGAGAGAGAGACAGCACACCGAGACAGAGAGAGAGAGGGAGCACACAGAGACAGAGAGAGAGAGACAACACACAGAGACAGAGAGAGAGAGAGAGAGAGACAGCACACTGAGACAGAGAGAGAGAGGCAGCGCACTGAGACAGAGAAAGAGACAGCACACTGAGACAGAGAGAGAGAGACAGCACACTGAGACAGAGAGAGAGAGAGAGACAGCACACTGAGACAGAGAGAGAGAGAGACAGCACACTGAGACGGAGAGAGAGAGAGACAGCACACTGACACAGAGAGAGAGAGAGAGACAGCACACTGAGACAGAGGGAGACAGCACACTGAGACAGAGAGAGACAGCACACTGAGACAGAGAGAGAGAGACAGCACACTGAGACGGAGAGAGAGAGACAGCACACTGACACAGAGAGAGAGAGAGACAACACACTGAGACAGAGAGCGAGAGAGGCAGCACACTGAGACAGAGAGAGAGAGAGACAGCACACTGAGACAGAGAGAGAGACAGCACACCGAGACAGAGAGAGAGAGACAGCACACTGAGACACAGAGAGAGAGAGAGAGAGACAGCACACTGAGAGAGAGAGAGACAGCACACTGAGACAGAGAGAGAGGCAGCGCACTGAGACAGAGAGAGAGGCAGCGCACTGAGTCAGAGAGAGAGACAGCACACTGAGACAGAGAGAGAGAGACAGCACACTGAGACAGAGAGAGAGAGAGACAGCACACTGAGACGGAGAGAGAGAGAGACAGCACACTGAGACAGAGAGAGAGAGAGACAGCACACTGAGACAGAGAGAGAGACAGCACACCGAGACAGAGAGAGAGAGACAGCACACTGAGACAGACAGAGAGACAGACCACACACTGAGACAGAGAGAGAGACAGCACACTGAGACAGAGAGAGTGACAGCACACTGAGACAGAGAGAGACAGCACACTGAGACAGAGAGACAGCACACTGAGACGGTGAGAGAGAGAGAGAGACAGCACACTGAGACGGAGAGAGAGAGAGACAGCACACTGAGACAGAGAGAGAGACAGCACAGCGAGACAGAGAGAGAGAGACAGCACACTGAGACTGAGAGAGACAGCACACTGACACAGAGAGAGAGAGAGAGACAGCACACTGAGACAGAGAGAGAGAGAGAGACAGCACACTGAGACAGACACAGAGAGAGACCGCACACAGAGACAGAGAGAGAGTGACAGCACACTGAGACATACAGAGAGACAGACCGCACACTGAGACAGAGAGAGAGACCGCACACTGAGACAGAGAGAGAGACAGCACACTGAGACAGAGAGAGTGACAGCACACTGAGACAGAGAGAGACAGCACACTGAGACAGATAGAGAGAGAGAGACAGCACACTGAGACAGAGAGAGACAGCACACTGAGACAGAGAGAGACAGCACACTGAGACAGAGAGAGAGAGCACACTGAGACATACAGAGAGACAGACCGCACACTGAGACAGAGAGAGAGACAGCACACTGAGACAGAGAGAGAGAGAGACAGCACACTGAGACAGAGAGAGAGAGAGACAGCACACCGAGACAGAGAGAGAGAGACAACACACTGAGACAGAGAGAGAGAGAGAGACAGCACACTGAGACAGAGAGAGAGAGACAGCACACTGAGACGGAGAGAGAGACAGCACACTGAGACAGAGGGAGAGAGAGACAACACACTGAGACAGAGAGCGAGAGAGACAGCACACTGAGACAGAGAGAGAGAGAGACAGCACACTGAGACAGAGAGAGAGACAGCACACCGAGACAGAGAGAGAGAGACAGCACACTGAGACAGACAGAGAGACAGACCACACACTGAGACAGAGAGAGAGACAGCACACTGAGACAGAGAGAGAGACAGCACACTGAGACAGAGAGACAGCACACTGAGACGGAGAGAGAGAGAGAGAGACAGCACACTGAGACGGAGAGAGAGAGAGACAGCACACTGAGACAGAGAGAGAGACAGCACACCGAGACAGAGAGAGAGAGACAGCACACTGAGACAGAGAGAGAGAGACAGCACACTGAGACAGAGAGAGAGAGAGAGACAGCACACTGAGACAGAGAGAGAGAGAGAGACAGCACACTGAGACAGACACAGAGAGAGACCGCACACAGAGACAGAGAGAGAGTGACAGCACACTGAGACATACAGAGGGACAGACCGCACACTGAGACAGAGAGAGAGACAGCACACCGAGACAGAGAGAGAGAGACAGCACACTGAGACACAGAGAGAGAGAGAGAGAGACAGCACACTGAGAGAGAGAGAGACAGCACACTGAGAGAGAGAGAGAGGCAGCGCACTGAGACAGAGAGAGAGACAGCACACTGAGACAGAGAGAGAGACAGCACACTGAGACAGAGAGAGTGAGACAGCACACTGAGACAGAGAGAGAGGCAGCGCACTGAGACAGAGAGAGAGACAGCACACTGAGACAGAGAGAGAGAGACAGCACACTGAGACAGAGAGAGAGAGAGACAGCACACTGAGACGGAGAGAGAGAGAGACAGCACACTGAGACAGAGAGAGAGAGAGACAGCACACTGAGACAGAGAGAGAGACAGCACACCGAGACAGAGAGAGAGAGACAGCACACTGAGACAGACAGAGAGACAGACCACACACTGAGACAGAGATAGAGACAGCACACTGAGACAGAGAGAGTGACAGCACACTGAGACAGAGAGAGACAGCACACTGAGACAGAAAGACAGCACACTGAGACGGAGAGAGAGAGAGAGAGACAGCACACTGAGACGGAGAGAGAGAGAGACAGCACACTGAGACAGAGAGAGAGACAGCACAGCGAGACAGAGAGAGAGAGACAGCACACTGAGACTGAGAGAGACAGCACACTGACACAGAGAGAGAGAGAGAGACAGCACACTGAGACAGAGAGAGAGAGAGAGACAGCACACTGAGACAGACACAGAGAGAGACCGCACACAGAGACAGAGAGAGAGTGACAGCACACTGAGACATACAGAGAGACAGACCGCACACTGAGACAGAGAGAGAGACCGCACACTGAGACAGAGAGAGACAGCACACTGAGACAGAGAGAGTGACAGCACACTGAGACAGAGAGAGACAGCACACTGAGACAGAGAGAGACAGCACACTGAGACAGATAGAGAGAGAGAGACAGCACACTGAGACAGAGAGAGACAGCACACTGAGACAGAGAGAGACAGCACACTGAGACAGAGAGAGAGAGCACACTGAGACATACAGAGAGACAGACCGCACACTGAGACAGAGAGAGAGACAGCACACTGAGACAGAGAGAGAGAGAGACAGCACACTGAGACAGAGAGAGAGAGAGACAGCACACCGAGACAGAGAGAGAGAGACAACACACTGAGACAGAGAGAGAGAGAGAGACAGCACACTGAGACAGAGAGAGAGAGACAGCACACTGAGACGGAGAGAGAGACAGCACACTGAGACAGAGGGAGAGAGAGACAACACACTGAGACAGAGAGCGAGAGAGACAGCACACTGAGACAGAGAGAGAGAGAGACAGCACACTGAGACAGAGAGAGAGACAGCACACCGAGACAGAGAGAGAGAGACAGCACACTGAGACAGACAGAGAGACAGACCACACACTGAGACAGAGAGAGAGACAGCACACTGAGACAGAGAGAGAGACAGCACACTGAGACAGAGAGACAGCACACTGAGACGGAGAGAGAGAGAGAGAGACAGCACACTGAGACGGAGAGAGAGAGAGACAGCACACTGAGACAGAGAGAGAGACAGCACACCGAGACAGAGAGAGAGAGACAGCACACTGAGACAGAGAGAGAGAGACAGCACACTGAGACAGAGAGAGAGAGAGAGAGAGACAGCACACTGAGACAGAGAGAGAGAGAGAGACAGCACACTGAGACAGACACAGAGAGAGACCGCACACAGAGACAGAGAGAGAGTGACAGCACACTGAGACATACAGAGGGACAGACCGCACACTGAGACAGAGAGAGAGACCGCACACTGAGACAGAGAGAGAGAGACAGCACACTGAGACAGAGAGAGTGACAGCACACTGAGACAGAGAGAGACAGCACACTGAGACAGAGAGAGACAGCACACTGAGACAGAGAGAGAGAGAGAGAGACAGCACACTGAGACAGAGAGAGACAGCACACTGAGACAGAGAGACAGCACACTGAGACAGAGAGAGACAGCACACTGAGACAGAGAGAGAGAGAGAGACAGCACACTGAGACAGAGAGAGAGAGCACACTGAGACAGAGAGAAAGAGAGACAGCAGACTGAGACAGAGAGAGAGTGACAGCACACTGAGACAGAGAGAGAGAGCACACTGAGACAGAGAGAGAGAGAGACAGCACACTGAGACAGAGAGAAAGAGAGACAGCACACTGAGACAGAGAGAGAGTGACAGCACACTGAGACAGAGAGAGAGAGACAGCACACTGAGACAGAGAGAGAGAGAGAGCACACTGAGACAGAGAGAGAGAGAGACAGAAAACTGAGACACAGAGAGAGAAAGACAGCACACTGAGACAGAGAGAGAGAGAGACAGCACACTGAGACACAGAGAGAGAGAGAGACAGCACACTGAGACAGAGGGAGAAAGGCAGCACACTAAGACAGAGAGAGAGAGATACAGCACACTGAGACAGAGAGAGAGTGAGACAGCACACTCAGACACAGAGAGAGAGTCAACACACTGAGACAGAGAGAGACAGCACACTGAGACAGAGAGAGAGAGAGACAGCACACTGAGACAGAGAGAGAGAGAGACAGCTCACTGACACAGAGAGAGAGAGAGAGACAGCACACTGAGCCAGAGAGAGAGAGAGACAGCACACTGAGACAGATAGAGAGAAAGCACACCGAGACAGACAGAGAGAGAGACAGCACACTGAGACAGCGAGAGTGAGAGACAGCACACTGAGACAAAGAGAGAGACAGCACACCGAGACAGAGAGAGAGAGACAACACACTGAGACAGAGAGAGAGAGAGAGACAGCACACTGAGACAGAGAGAGAGAGAGACAGCACACTGAGACAGAGAGAGAGAGGGAGCACACAGAGACAGAGAGAGAGAGACAACACACTGAGACAGAGAGAGAGAGAGAGAGACAGCACACTGAGGCAGAGAGAGAGAGAGGCAGTGCACTGAGACAGAGAAAGAGACAGCACACTGAGACAGAGAGAGAGAGACAGCACACTGAGACAGAGAGAGAGAGAGAGACAGCACACTGAGACGGAGAGAGAGAGAGACAGCACACTGAGATGGAGAGAGAGAGAGACAGCACACTGACACAGAGAGAGACAGCACACTGAGACAGAGAGAGAGAGACAGCACACTGAGACAGACACAGAGAGAGACCGCACACTGAGACAGAGAGAGAGTGACAGCACACTGAGACAGACAGAGAGACAGACCACACACTGAGACAGAGAGAGAGACAGCACACTGAGACAGAGAGAGAGACAGCACACTGAGACAGAGAGAGTGACAGCACACTGAGACAGAGAGAGACAGCACACTGAGACAGAGAGAGACAGCACACTGAGACAGAGAGAGAGAGAGAGACAGCACACTGAGACGGAGAGAGAGAGAGACAGCACACTGAGACAGAGAGAGAGACAGCACACCGAGACAGAGAGAGAGGGACAGCACACTGAGACTGAGAGAGACAGCACACTGAGACAGAGAGAGACAGCACACTGAGACAGAGAGAGAGAGAGACAGCACACTGAGACAGACACAGAGACAGACCGCACACTGAGACAGAGAGAGAGACCGCACACTGAGACAGAGAGAGAGAGAGACAGCACACTGAGACAGAGAGAGTGACAGCACACTGAGACAGAGAGAGACAGCACACTGAGACAGAGAGAGGCAGCACACTGAGACAGAGAGAGACAGCACACTGAGACAGAGAGAGACAGCACACTGAGACAGAGAGAGAGAGCACACTGAGACAGAGAGAGAGAGAGACAGCACGCTGAGACAGAGAGAAAGAGAGACAGCACACTGTGACAGAGAGAGAGAGACAGCACACTGAGACAGAGAGAGAGAGAGACAGAAAACTGAGACACAGAGAGAGAGAGACAGCACCCTGAGAGAGAGAGAGAGAGACAGCACACTGAGACAGAGAGAGAGAAAGGCAGCACACTAAGACAGAGAGAGAGAGATACAGCACACTGAGACAGAGAGAGAGAGACAGCACAGTGAGACAGCGAGAGAGAGAGACAGCACACTCAGACACAGAGAGAGAGTCAACACACTGAGACAGAGAGAGAGAGACAGCACACTGAGACAGAGAGAGAGAGAGACAGCACACTGAGACAGAGAGAGAGACAGCACACCGAGACAGAGAGAGAGAGACAGCACACTGAGACACAGAGAGAGAGAGACAGCACACTGAGAGAGAGAGAGACAGCACACTGAGACAGAGAGAGAGGCAGCGCGCTGAGACAGAGAGAGAGACAGCACACTGAGACAGAGAGAGTGAGACAGCACACTGAGACAGAGAGAGAGGCAGCGCACTGAGACAGAGAGAGAGACAGCACACTGAGACAGAGAGAGAGAGACAGCACACTGAGACAGAGAGAGAGAGAGACAGCACACTGAGACGGAGAGAGAGAGAGACAGCACACTGACACAGAGAGAGAGAGAGACAGCACACTGAGACAGAGGGAGTGAGAGACAACACACTGAGACAGAGAGCGAGAGAGACAGCACACTGAGACAGAGAGAGAGAGAGACAGCACACTGAGACAGAGAGAGAGACAGCACACCGAGACAGAGAGAGAGAGACAGCACACTGAGACAGACAGAGAGACAGACCACACACTGAGACAGAGAGAGAGACAGCACACTGAGACAGAGAGAGTGACAGCACACTGAGACAGAGAGAGACAGCACACTGAGACAGAGAGACAGCACACTGAGACGGAGAGAGAGAGAGAGACAGCACACTGAGACGGAGAGAGAGAGAGACAGCACACTGAGACAGAGAGAGAGACAGCACACCGAGACAGAGAGAGAGAGACAGCACACTGAGACTGAGAGAGACAGCACACTGACACAGAGAGAGAGAGAGAGACAGCACACTGAGACAGAGAGAGAGAGAGAGACAGCACTGAGACAGACACAGAGAGAGACCGCACACAGAGACAGAGAGAGAGTGACAGCACACTGAGACATACAGAGAGACAGACCGCACACTGAGACAGAGAGAGAGACCGCACACTGAGACAGAGAGAGAGACAGCACACTGAGACAGAGAGAGTGACAGCACACTGAGACAGAGAGAGACAGCACACTGAGACAGAGAGAGAGAGACAGCACACTGAGACAGAGAAAGACAGCACACTGAGACAGAGATGAACAGCACACTGAGACAGAGAGAGAGAGCACACTGAGACATACAGAGAGACAGACCGCACACTGAGACAGAGAGAGAGACCGCACACTGAGACAGAGAGAGAGACCGCACACTGAGACAGAGAGAGAGACAGCACACTGAGACAGAGAGAGTGACAGCACACTGAGACAGAGAGAGACAGCACACTGAGACAGAGAGAGTGACAGCACACTGAGACAGAGAGAGACAGCACGCTGAGACAGAGAGAGACAGCACACTGAGACAGAGAGAGACAGCACACTGAGACAGAGAGAGAGAAAGGCAGCACACTAAGACAAAGAGAGAGAGATACAGCACACTGAGACAGAGAGAGAGAGAGACAGCACACTCAGACACAGAGAGAGAGTCAACACACTGAGACAGAGAGAGAGAGACAGCACACTGAGACAGAGAGAGAGAGAGACAGCACACTGAGACAGAGGGAGAGAGAGACAGCTCACTGACACAGAGAGAGAGAGAGAGACAGCACACTGAGACAGAGAGAGAGAGAGACAGCACACTGAGACAGATAGAGAGACAGCACACCGAGACAGACAGAGAGAGACAGCACACTGAGACAGCGAGAGTGAGAGACAGCACACTGAGACAGAGAGAGAGACAGCACACCAAGACAGAGAGAGAGAGACAACACACTGAGACAGAGAGAGAGAGACAGCACACTGAGACAGAGAGAGAGAGAGACAGCACACTAAGACAGAGAGAGAGAGAGACAGCACACTAAGACAGAGAGAGAGAGGGAGCACACAGAGACAGAGAGAGAGAGACGGCACACTGAGACAGAGAGAGAGACAGCACACCGAGACAGAGACAGAGAGACAGCACACCGAGACAGAGAGAGAGAGAGAGAGACAGCACACTGAGACAGAGAGAGAGAGAGACAGCACACTGAGACGGAGAGAGAGAGAGACAGCACACTGACACAGAGACAGACAGACAGCACACTGAGACAGAGGGAGCGAGAGACAACACACAGACAGAGAGCGAGAGAGACAGCACACTGAGACAGAGAGAGAGAGAGACAGCACACTGAGACAGAGAGAGAGACAGCACACCGAGACAGAGAGAGAGAGACAGCACACTGAGACACAGAGAGAGAGAGAGAGACAGCACACTGAGACAGAGAGAGAGGCAGCGCACTGAGACAGAGAGAGAGACAGCACACTGAGACAGAGAGAGAGAGAGACAGCACACTGAGACAGAGAGAGAGTGAGACAGCACACTGAGACGGAGAGAGAGAGAGAGACAGCACACTGACACAGAGAGAGAGAGAGACAGCACACTGAGACAGAGGGAGAGAGAGACAACACACTGAGACAGAGAGCGAGAGAGACAGCACACTGAGACAGAGAGAGAGAGAGAGAGACAGCACACTGAGACAGAGAGAGAGAGACAGCACACTGAGACAGAGAGAGAGAGACAGCACACTGAGACAGAGAGAGAGAGAGACAGCACACTGAGACACAGAGAGAGAGAGAGACAGCACACTGAGACAGAGAGAGAGGCAGCGCACTGAGACAGAGAGAGAGACAGCACACTGAGACAGAGAGAGACAGCACACTGAGACAGAGAGAGACAGCACACTGAGACAGAGAGAGACAGCACACTGAGACAGAGAGAGACAGCACACTGAGACAGAGAGAGACAGCACACTGAGACAGAGAGAGAGAGCACACTGAGACAGAGAGAGAGAGAGACAGCACACTGAGACAGAGAGAGAGAGAGAGCACACTGAGACAGGGAGAGAGAGAGACAGAAAACTGAGACACAGAGAGAGAAAGACAGCACCCTGAGAGAGAGAGAGAGAGAGACAGCACACTGAGACAGAGAGAGAGAAAGGCAGCACACTAAGACAGAGAGAGAGAGATACAGCACACTGAGACAGAGAGAGAGAGAGACAGCACACTGAGACAGAGGGAGAGAGAGACAGCTCACTGACACAGAGAGAGAGAGAGAGACAGCACACTGAGACAGAGAGAGAGAGAGACAGCACACTGAGACAGATAGAGAGACAGCACACCGAGACAGACAGAGAGAGAGACAGCACACTGAGACAGCGAGAGTGAGAGACAGCACACTGAGACAGAGAGAGAGACAGCACACCGAGACAGAGAGAGAGAGACAACACACTGAGACAGAGAGAGAGAGAGAGACAGCACACTGAGACAGAGAGAGAGAGAGACAGCACACTGAGACAGAGAGAGAGAGGGAGCACACAGAGACAGAGAGAGAGAGACAGCACACTGAGACAGAGAGAGAGACAGCACACCGAGACAGAGAGAGAGAGACAACACACTGAGACAGAGAGAGAGAGAGAGACAGCACACTGAGACAGAGAGAGAGAGAGACAGCACACTGAGACGGAGAGAGAGAGGGACAGCACACTGACACAGAGAGAGAGACAGACAGCACACTGAGACAGAGGGAGCGAGAGACAACACACTGAGACAGAGAGAGAGAGAGACAGCACACTGAGACAGAGAGAGAGACAGCACACCGAGACAGAGAGAGAGAGACAGCACACTGAGACACAGAGAGAGAGAGAGAGACAGCACACTGAGACAGAGAGAGAGGCAGCGCACTGAGACAGAGAGAGAGACAGCACACAGACAGAGAGAGAGAGAGACAGCACACTGAGACAGAGAGAGAGTGAGACAGCACACTGAGACGGAGAGAGAGAGAGAGACAGCACACTGACACAGAGAGAGAGAGAGACAGCACACTGAGACAGAGGGAAAGAGAGACAACACACTGAGACAGAGAGCGAGAGAGACAGCACACTGAGACAGAGAGAGAGAGAGAGAGACAGCACACTGAGACAGAGAGAGAGACAGCACACCGAGACAGAGAGAGAGAGACAGCACACTGAGACAGAGAGAGAGAGACAGCACACTGAGACACAGAGAGAGAGAGAGACAGCACACCGAGACAGAGAGAGAGAGAGAGACAGCACACTGAGACAGAGAGAGAGGCAGCGCACTGAGACAGAGAGAGAGACAGCACACTGAGACAGAGAGAGGGAGAGAGACAGCACACTGAGACTGAGAGTGAGAGAGACAGCACACTGAGACGGAGAGAGAGAGAGACAGCTCACTGACACAGAGAGAGAGACAGCACACTGAGACAGAGAGAGAGAGAGACAGCACACTGAGACAGAGAGAGAGACAGCACACCGAGACAGAGAGAGAGAGACAGCCCACTGAGACTGAGAGTGAGAGAGACAGCACACTGAGACGGAGAGAGAGAGAGACAGCTCACTGAGACAGAGAGAGAGAGAGACAGCACACTGAGACAGAGAGAGAGACAGCACACCGAAACAGAGAGAGAGACAGCACACTGAGACAGAGTGAGAGACAGCACACTGAGACAGAGAGAGACAGCACACTGAGACCGAGAGAGAGAGACAGCACACTGAGACAGAGAGAGAGAGACAACACACTGAGACAGAGAGAGAGAGGGAGACAGCACACTGAGACAGAGAGAGAGACGGCACACCGAGACAGAGAGAGAGAGACAACACACTGAGACAGAGAGAGAGAGACAGCACACTGAGACCGAGAGAGAGAGAGAGAGAGACAGCACACTGAAACAGAGAGAGAGAGACAGCACACTGAGACAGAGAGAGAGAGACAGCACACTGAGACAGAGAGAGAGAGACAGCACACTGAGACCGAGAGAGAGAGAGAGAGAGAGACAGCACACTGAAACAGAGAGAGAGAGACAGCACACTGAGACAGAGAGAGAGAGACAGCACACTGAGACAGAGAGAGAACCAGCACACTGAGACAGAGAGACAGCACACAGAGAGAGAGAGAGAGAGAGACAGCACACTGAAACAGAGAGAGAGAGAGAGAGAGACAGCACACTGAAACAGAGAGAGAGAGACAGCACACTGAGACAGAGAGAGAGAGACAGCACACTGAGACAGAGAGAGAACCAGCACACTGAGACAGAGAGACAGCACACAGAGAGAGAGAGAGAGAGACAGCACACTGAAACAGAGAGAGAGAGAGACAGCACACTGACACAGAGAGAGAGAGAGAGACAGCACACTGAGACCGAGAGAGAGAGAGACAGCACACTGAGACAGAGAGAGAGACAGCACACCGAGACAGAGAGAGAGAGACAGCACACTGAGACACAGAGAGAGAGAGAGAGACAGCACACTGAGACAGAGAGAGAGGCAGCGCACTGAGACAGAGAGAGAGACAGCACACTGAGACAGAGAGAGAGAGAGACAGCACACTGAGACAGAGAGAGTGACGGCACACTGAGACAGAGAGAGAGACAGCACACTGAGACAGAGAGAGAGAGACAGCACACTGAGACTGAGAGTGAGAGAGACAGCACACTGCGACGGAGAGAGAGAGAGACAGCTCACTGACACAGAGAGAGAGAGAGAGAGAGAGACAGCACACTGAGACAGAGAGAGAGACAGCACACCGAGACAGAGACAGAGAGACAGCACACTGAGACTGAGAGTGAGAGAGACAGCACACTGAGACGGAGAGAGAGAGAGACAGCTCACTGACACAGAGAGAGAGAGAGACAGCACACTGAGACAGAGAGAGAGAGAGAGAGACAGCACACTGAGACAGAGAGAGAGAGACAACACACTGAGACAGAGAGAGAGAGACAGCACACTGAGACAGAGAGAGAGAGAGACAGCACACTAAGACAGAGAGAGAGAGAGACAGCACACTCAGACACAGAGAGAGAGTCAACACACTGAGACAGAGAGAGAGAGACAGCACACTGAGACAGAGAGAGAGAGAGACAGCACACTGAGACAGAGGGAGAGAGAGACAGCTCACTGACACAGAGAGAGAGAGAGAGACAGCACACTGAGACAGAGAGAGAGAGAGACAGCACACTGAGACAGATAGAGAGACAGCACACCGAGACAGACAGAGAGAGACAGCACACTGAGACAGCGAGAGTGAGAGACAGCACACTGAGACAGAGAGAGAGACAGCACACCAAGACAGAGAGAGAGAGACAACACACTGAGACAGAGAGAGAGAGACAGCACACTGAGACAGAGAGAGAGAGAGACAGCACACTAAGACAGAGAGAGAGAGAGACAGCACACTAAGACAGAGAGAGAGAGGGAGCACACAGAGACAGAGAGAGAGAGACAGCACACTGAGACAGAGAGAGAGACAGCACACCGAGACAGAGACAGAGAGACAGCACACCGAGACAGAGAGAGAGAGAGAGAGACAGCACACTGAGACAGAGAGAGAGAGAGACAGCACACTGAGACGGAGAGAGAGAGAGACAGCACACTGACACAGAGACAGACAGACAGCACACTGAGACAGAGGGAGCGAGAGACAACACACAGACAGAGAGCGAGAGAGACAGCACACTGAGACAGAGAGAGAGAGAGACAGCACACTGAGACAGAGAGAGAGACAGCACACCGAGACAGAGAGAGAGAGACAGCACACTGAGACACAGAGAGAGAGAGAGAGACAGCACACTGAGACAGAGAGAGAGGCAGCGCACTGAGACAGAGAGAGAGACAGCACACTGAGACAGAGAGAGAGAGAGACAGCACACTGAGACAGAGAGAGAGTGAGACAGCACACTGAGACGGAGAGAGAGAGAGAGACAGCACACTGACACAGAGAGAGAGAGAGACAGCACACTGAGACAGAGGGAGAGAGAGACAACACACTGAGACAGAGAGCGAGAGAGACAGCACACTGAGACAGAGAGAGAGAGAGAGAGACAGCACACTGAGACAGAGAGAGAGAGACAGCACACTGAGACAGAGAGAGAGAGACAACACACTGAGACAGAGAGAGAGAGACAGCACACTGAGACCGAGAGAGAGAGAGAGAGAGACAGCACACTGAAACAGAGAGAGAGAGACAGCACACTGAGACAGAGAGAGAGAGACAGCACACTGAGACAGAGAGAGAGAGACAGCACACTGAGACCGAGAGAGAGAGAGAGAGAGAGACAGCACACTGAAACAGAGAGAGAGAGACAGCACACTGAGACAGAGAGAGAGAGACAGCACACTGAGACAGAGAGAGAACCAGCACACTGAGACAGAGAGACAGCACACAGAGAGAGAGAGAGAGAGAGACAGCACACTGAAACAGAGAGAGAGAGAGAGAGAGACAGCACACTGAAACAGAGAGAGAGAGACAGCACACTGAGACAGAGAGAGAGAGACAGCACACTGAGACAGAGAGAGAACCAGCACACTGAGACAGAGAGACAGCACACAGAGAGAGAGAGAGAGAGACAGCACACTGAAACAGAGAGAGAGAGAGACAGCACACTGACACAGAGAGAGAGAGAGAGACAGCACACTGAGACCGAGAGAGAGAGAGACAGCACACTGAGACAGAGAGAGAGACAGCACACCGAGACAGAGAGAGAGAGACAGCACACTGAGACACAGAGAGAGAGAGAGAGACAGCACACTGAGACAGAGAGAGAGGCAGCGCACTGAGACAGAGAGAGAGACAGCACACTGAGACAGAGAGAGAGAGAGACAGCACACTGAGACAGAGAGAGTGACGGCACACTGAGACAGAGAGAGAGACAGCACACTGAGACAGAGAGAGAGAGACAGCACACTGAGACTGAGAGTGAGAGAGACAGCACACTGCGACGGAGAGAGAGAGAGACAGCTCACTGACACAGAGAGAGAGAGAGAGAGAGAGACAGCACACTGAGACAGAGAGAGAGACAGCACACCGAGACAGAGACAGAGAGACAGCACACTGAGACTGAGAGTGAGAGAGACAGCACACTGAGACGGAGAGAGAGAGAGACAGCTCACTGACACAGAGAGAGAGAGAGACAGCACACTGAGACAGAGAGAGAGAGAGAGAGACAGCACACTGAGACAGAGAGAGAGAGACAACACACTGAGACAGAGAGAGAGAGACAGCACACTGAGACAGAGAGAGAGAGAGACAGCACACTAAGACAGAGAGAGAGAGAGACAGCACACTCAGACACAGAGAGAGAGTCAACACACTGAGACAGAGAGAGAGAGACAGCACACTGAGACAGAGAGAGAGAGAGACAGCACACTGAGACAGAGGGAGAGAGAGACAGCTCACTGACACAGAGAGAGAGAGAGAGACAGCACACTGAGACAGAGAGAGAGAGAGACAGCACACTGAGACAGATAGAGAGACAGCACACCGAGACAGACAGAGAGAGACAGCACACTGAGACAGCGAGAGTGAGAGACAGCACACTGAGACAGAGAGAGAGACAGCACACCAAGACAGAGAGAGAGAGACAACACACTGAGACAGAGAGAGAGAGACAGCACACTGAGACAGAGAGAGAGAGAGACAGCACACTAAGACAGAGAGAGAGAGAGACAGCACACTAAGACAGAGAGAGAGAGGGAGCACACAGAGACAGAGAGAGAGAGACAGCACACTGAGACAGAGAGAGAGACAGCACACCGAGACAGAGACAGAGAGACAGCACACCGAGACAGAGAGAGAGAGAGAGAGACAGCACACTGAGACAGAGAGAGAGAGAGACAGCACACTGAGACGGAGAGAGAGAGAGACAGCACACTGACACAGAGACAGACAGACAGCACACTGAGACAGAGGGAGCGAGAGACAACACACAGACAGAGAGCGAGAGAGACAGCACACTGAGACAGAGAGAGAGAGAGACAGCACACTGAGACAGAGAGAGAGACAGCACACCGAGACAGAGAGAGAGAGACAGCACACTGAGACACAGAGAGAGAGAGAGAGACAGCACACTGAGACAGAGAGAGAGGCAGCGCACTGAGACAGAGAGAGAGACAGCACACTGAGACAGAGAGAGAGAGAGACAGCACACTGAGACAGAGAGAGAGTGAGACAGCACACTGAGACGGAGAGAGAGAGAGAGACAGCACACTGACACAGAGAGAGAGAGAGACAGCACACTGAGACAGAGGGAGAGAGAGACAACACACTGAGACAGAGAGCGAGAGAGACAGCACACTGAGACAGAGAGAGAGAGAGAGAGACAGCACACTGAGACAGAGAGAGAGAGACAGCACACTGAGACAGAGAGAGAGAGACAGCACACTGAGACAGAGAGAGAGAGAGACAGCACACTGAGACACAGAGAGAGAGAGAGACAGCACACTGAGACAGAGAGAGAGGCAGCGCACTGAGACAGAGAGAGAGACAGCACACTGAGACAGAGAGAGACAGCACACTGAGACAGAGAGAGTGACAGCACACTGAGACAGAGAGAGACAGCACACTGAGACAGAGAGAGACAGCACACTGAGACAGAGAGAGACAGCACACTGAGACAGAGAGAGACAGCACACTGAGACAGAGAGAGACAGCACACTGAGACAGAGAGAGAGAGCACACTGAGACAGAGAGAGAGAGAGACAGCACACTGAGACAGAGAGAGAGAGAGAGACAGCACACTGAGACGGAGAGAGAGAGGGACAGCACACTGACACAGAGAGAGAGACAGACAGCACACTGAGACAGAGGGAGCGAGAGACAACACACTGAGACAGAGAGAGAGAGAGACAGCACACTGAGACAGAGAGAGAGACAGCACACCGAGACAGAGAGAGAGAGACAGCACACTGAGACACAGAGAGAGAGAGAGAGACAGCACACTGAGACAGAGAGAGAGGCAGCGCACTGAGACAGAGAGAGAGACAGCACACAGACAGAGAGAGAGAGAGACAGCACACTGAGACAGAGAGAGAGTGAGACAGCACACTGAGACGGAGAGAGAGAGAGAGACAGCACACTGACACAGAGAGAGAGAGAGACAGCACACTGAGACAGAGGGAAAGAGAGACAACACACTGAGACAGAGAGCGAGAGAGACAGCACACTGAGACAGAGAGAGAGAGAGAGAGACAGCACACTGAGACAGAGAGAGAGACAGCACACCGAGACAGAGAGAGAGACAGCACACTGAGACAGAGAGAGAGAGACAGCACACTGAGACACAGAGAGAGAGAGAGACAGCACACCGAGACAGAGAGAGAGAGAGAGACAGCACACTGAGACAGAGAGAGAGGCAGCGCACTGAGACAGAGAGAGAGACAGCACACTGAGACAGAGAGAGAGAGACAGCACACTGAGACACAGAGAGAGAGAGAGAGACAGCACACTGAGACAGAGAGAGAGGCAGCGCACTGAGACAGAGAGAGAGACAGCACACTGAGACAGAGAGAGGGAGAGAGACAGCACACTGAGACTGAGAGTGAGAGAGACAGCACACTGAGACGGAGAGAGAGAGAGACAGCTCACTGACACAGAGAGAGAGACAGCACACTGAGACAGAGAGAGAGAGAGACAGCACACTGAGACAGAGAGAGAGACAGCACACCGAGACAGAGAGAGAGAGACAGCCCACTGAGACTGAGAGTGAGAGAGACAGCACACTGAGACGGAGAGAGAGAGAGACAGCTCACTGAGACAGAGAGAGAGAGAGACAGCACACTGAGACAGAGAGAGAGACAGCACACCGAGACAGAGAGAGAGACAGCACACTGAGACAGAGTGAGAGACAGCACACTGAGACAGAGAGAGACAGCACACTGAGACCGAGAGAGAGAGACAGCACACTGAGACAGAGAGAGAGAGACAACACACTGAGACAGAGAGAGAGAGGGAGACAGCACACTGAGACAGAGAGAGAGACGGCACACCGAGACAGAGAGAGAGAGACAACACACTGAGACAGAGAGAGAGAGACAGCACACTGAGACCGAGAGAGAGAGAGAGAGAGACAGCACACTGAAACAGAGAGAGAGAGACAGCACACTGAGACAGAGAGAGAGAGACAGCACACTGAGACAGAGAGAGAGAGACAGCACACTGAGACAGAGAGAGAGAGAGAGAGAGAGACAGCACACTGAAACAGAGAGAGAGAGACAGCACACTGAGACAGAGAGAGAGAGACAGCACACTGAGACAGAGGGAGAGAGAGACAGCACACTGAGACAGAGAGAGAGAGACAGCACACTGAGACAGAGAGAGAGACAGCACACTGAGACAGAGAGAGAGACAGCACACTGAGACAGAGAGAGAGACAGCACACTGAGACAGAGAGAGAACCAGCACACTGAGACAGAGAGACAGCACACTGAGAGAGAGAGAGAGAGAGACAGCACACTGAAACAGAGAGAGAGAGAGAGAGAGACAGCACACTGAAACAGAGAGAGAGAGACAGCACACTGAGACAGAGAGAGAGAGACAGCACACTGAGACAGAGAGAGAACCAGCACACTGAGACAGAGAGACAGCACACAGAGAGAGAGAGAGAGAGACAGCACACTGAAACAGAGAGAGAGAGAGACAGCACACTGACACAGAGAGAGAGAGAGAGACAGCACACTGAGACCGAGAGAGAGAGAGACAGCACACTGAGACAGAGAGAGAGACAGCACACCGAGACAGAGAGAGAGAGACAGCACACTGAGACACAGAGAGAGAGAGAGAGACAGCACACTGAGACAGAGAGAGAGGCAGCGCACTGAGACAGAGAGAGAGACAGCACACTGAGACAGAGAGAGAGAGAGACAGCACACTGAGACAGAGAGAGTGACGGCACACTGAGACAGAGAGAGAGACAGCACACTGAGACAGAGAGAGAGAGACAGCACACTGAGACTGAGAGTGAGAGAGACAGCACACTGCGACGGAGAGAGAGAGAGACAGCTCACTGACACAGAGAGAGAGAGAGAGAGAGAGACAGCACACTGAGACAGAGAGAGAGACAGCACACCGAGACAGAGACAGAGAGACAGCACACTGAGACTGAGAGTGAGAGAGACAGCACACTGAGACGGAGAGAGAGAGAGACAGCTCACTGACACAGAGAGAGAGAGAGACAGCACACTGAGACAGAGAGAGAGAGAGAGAGACAGCACACTGAGACAGAGAGAGAGACAGCACACCGAGACAGACAGAGAGAGAGACAGCACACTGAGACAGCGAGAGTGAGAGACAGCACACTGAGACAAAGAGAGAGACAGCACACCGAGACAGAGAGAGAGAGACAACACACTGAGACAGAGAGAGAGAGAGAGACAGCACACTGAGACAGAGAGAGAGAGAGACAACACACTGAGACAGAGAGAGAGAGAGAGAGACAGCACACTGAGGCAGAGAGAGAGAGAGGCAGTGCACTGAGACAGAGAAAGAGACAGCACACTGAGACAGAGAGAGAGAGACAGCACACTGAGACAGAGAGAGAGAGAGAGACAGCACACTGAGACGGAGAGAGAGAGAGACAGCACACTGAGATGGAGAGAGAGAGAGACAGCACACTGACACAGAGAGAGACAGCACACTGAGACAGAGAGAGAGAGACAGCACACTGAGACAGACACAGAGAGAGACCGCACACTGAGACAGAGAGAGAGTGACAGCACACTGAGACAGACAGAGAGACAGACCACACACTGAGACAGAGAGAGAGACAGCACACTGAGACAGAGAGAGAGACAGCACACTGAGACAGAGAGAGTGACAGCACACTGAGACAGAGAGAGACAGCACACTGAGACAGAGAGAGACAGCACACTGAGACAGAGAGAGACAGCACACTGAGACAGAGAGAGAGAGAGAGACAGCACACTGAGACGGAGAGAGAGAGAGACAGCACACTGAGACAGAGAGAGAGACAGCACACCGAGACAGAGAGAGAGGGACAGCACACTGAGACTGAGAGAGACAGCACACTGAGACAGAGAGAGACAGCACACTGAGACAGAGAGAGAGAGAGACAGCACACTGAGACAGACACAGAGACAGACCGCACACTGAGACAGAGAGAGAGACCGCACACTGAGACAGAGAGAGAGAGAGACAGCACACTGAGACAGAGAGAGTGACAGCACACTGAGACAGAGAGAGACAGCACACTGAGACAGAGAGAGACAGCACACTGAGACAGAGAGAGACAGCACACTGAGACAGAGAGAGAGAGCACACTGAGACAGAGAGAGAGAGCACACTGAGACAGAGAGAGAGAGAGACAGCACGCTGAGACAGAGAGAAAGAGAGACAGCACACTGTGACAGAGAGAGAGAGACAGCACACTGAGACACAGAGAGAGAGAGACAGCACCCTGAGAGAGAGAGAGAGAGACAGCACACTGAGACAGAGAGAGAGAAAGGCAGCACACTAAGACAGAGAGAGAGAGATACAGCACACTGAGACAGAGAGAGAGAGACAGCACAGTGAGACAGCGAGAGAGAGAGACAGCACACTCAGACACAGAGAGAGAGTCAACACACTGAGACAGAGAGAGAGAGACAGCACACTGAGACAGAGAGAGAGAGAGACAGCACACTCAGACACAGAGAGAGAGTCAACACACTGAGACAGAGAGAGAGAGACAGCACACTGAGACAGAGAGAGAGAGAGACAGCACACTGAGACAGAGAGAGAGACAGCACACCGAGACAGAGAGAGAGAGACAGCACACTGAGACACAGAGAGAGAGAGAGAGACAGCACACTGAGAGAGAGAGAGACAGCACACTGAGACAGAGAGAGAGGCAGCGCGCTGAGACAGAGAGAGAGACAGCACACTGAGACAGAGAGAGTGAGACAGCACACTGAGACAGAGAGAGAGGCAGCGCACTGAGACAGAGAGAGAGACAGCACACTGAGACAGAGAGAGAGAGACAGCACACTGAGACAGAGAGAGAGAGAGACAGCACACTGAGACGGAGAGAGAGAGAGACAGCACACTGACACACAGAGAGAGAGAGACAGCACACTGAGACAGAGGGAGTGAGAGACAACACACTGAGACAGAGAGCGAGAGAGACAGCACACTGAGACAGAGAGAGAGAGAGACAGCACACTGAGACAGAGAGAGAGACAGCACACCGAGACAGAGAGAGAGAGACAGCACACTGAGACAGACAGAGAGACAGACCACACACTGAGACAGAGAGAGAGACAGCACACTGAGACAGAGAGAGTGACAGCACACTGAGACAGAGAGAGACAGCACACTGAGACAGAGAGACAGCACACTGAGACGGAGAGAGAGAGAGAGACAGCACACTGAGACGGAGAGAGAGAGAGACAGCACACTGAGACAGAGAGAGAGACAGCACACCGAGACAGAGAGAGAGAGACAGCACACTGAGACTGAGAGAGACAGCACACTGACACAGAGAGAGAGAGAGAGACAGCACACTGAGACAGAGAGAGAGAGAGAGACAGCACTGAGACAGACACAGAGAGAGACCGCACACAGAGACAGAGAGAGAGTGACAGCACACTGAGACATACAGAGAGACAGACCGCACACTGAGACAGAGAGAGAGACCGCACACTGAGACAGAGAGAGAGACAGCACACTGAGACAGAGAGAGTGACAGCACACTGAGACAGAGAGAGACAGCACACTGAGACAGAGAGAGAGAGAGAGACAGCACACTGAGACAGAGAAAGACAGCACACTGAGACAGAGATGAACAGCACACTGAGACAGAGAGAGAGAGCAAACTGAGACATACAGAGAGACAGACCGCACACTGAGACAGAGAGAGAGACCGCACACTGAGACAGAGAGAGAGACAGCACACTGAGACAGAGAGAGTGACAGCACACTGAGACAGAGAGAGTGACAGCACACTGAGACAGAGAGAGTGACAGCACACTGAGACAGAGAGAGACAGCACACTGAGACAGAGAGAGACAGCACACTGAGACAGAGAGAGACAGAAAACTGAGACACAGGGAGAGAAAGACAGCACCCTGAGAGAGAGAGAGACAGCACACTGAGACAGAGAGAGAGAAAGGCAGCACACTAAGACAAAGAGAGAGAGATACAGCACACTGAGACAGAGAGAGAGAGAGACAGCACACTCAGACACAGAGAGAGAGTCAACACACTGAGACAGAGAGAGAGAGACAGCACACTGAGACAGAGAGAGAGAGAGACAGCACACTGAGACAGAGGGAGAGAGAGACAGCTCACTGACACAGAGAGAGAGAGAGAGACAGCACACTGAGACAGAGAGAGAGAGAGACAGCACACTGAGACAGATAGAGAGACAGCACACCGAGACAGACAGAGAGAGACAGCACACTGAGACAGCGAGAGTGAGAGACAGCACACTGAGACAGAGAGAGAGACAGCACACCAAGACAGAGAGAGAGAGACAACACACTGAGACAGAGAGAGAGAGAGAGACAGCACACTGAGACAGAGAGAGAGAGAGACAGCACACTAAGACAGAGAGAGAGAGAGACAGCACACTAAGACAGAGAGAGAGAGGGAGCACACAGAGACAGATAGAGAGAGACAGCACACTGAGACAGAGAGAGAGACAGCACACCGAGACAGAGAGAGAGAGACAGCACACCGAGACAGAGAGAGAGAGAGAGACAGCACACTGAGACAGAGAGAGAGAGAGACAGCACACTGAGACGGAGAGAGAGAGAGACAGCACACTGACACAGAGAGAGAGACAGACAGCACACTGAGACAGAGGGAGCGAGAGACAACACACTGAGACAGAGAGCGAGAGAGACAGCACACTGAGACAGAGAGAGAGAGAGACAGCACACTGAGACAGAGAGAGAGACAGCACACCGAGACAGAGAGAGAGAGACAGCACACTGAGACACAGAGAGAGAGAGAGAGACAGCACACTGAGACAGAGAGAGAGGCAGCGCACTGAGACAGAGAGAGAGACAGCACACTGAGACAGAGAGAGAGAGAGACAGCACACTGAGACAGAGAGAGAGTGAGACAGCACACTGAGACGGAGAGAGAGAGAGAGAGACAGCACACTGACACAGAGAGAGAGAGAGACAGCACACTGAGACAGAGGGAGAGAGAGACAACACACTGAGACAGAGAGCGAGAGAGACAGCACACTGAGACAGAGAGAGAGAGAGAGAGACAGCACACTGAGACAGAGAGAGAGAGACAGCACACTGAGACAGAGAGAGAGAGACAGCACACTGAGACAGAGAGAGAGAGAGACAGCACACTGAGACACAGAGAGAGAGAGAGACAGCACACTGAGACCGAGAGAGAGGCAGCGCACTGAGACAGAGAGAGAGACAGCACACTGAGACAGAGAGAGACAGCACACTGAGACAGAGAGAGACAGCACACTGAGACAGAGAGAGTGACAGCACACTGAGACAGAGAGAGACAGCACACTGAGACAGAGAGAGACAGCACACTGAGACAGAGAGAGACAGCACACTGAGACAGAGAGAGACAGCACACTGAGACAGAGAGAGAGAGCACACTGAGACAGAGAGAGAGAGAGACAGCACACTGAGACAGAGAGAGAGAGAGACAGCACGCTGAGACAGAGAGAAAGAGAGACAGCACACTGTGACAGAGAGAGAGAGACAGCACACTGAGACAGAGAGAGAGAGAGACAGAAAACTGAGACACAGAGAGAGAGAGACAGCACCCTGAGAGAGAGAGAGAGAGACAGCACACTGAGACAGAGAGAGAGAAAGGCAGCACACTAAGACAGAGAGAGAGAGATACAGCACACTGAGACAGAGAGAGAGAGACAGCACAGTGAGACAGCGAGAGAGAGAGACAGCACACTCAGACACAGAGAGAGAGTCAACACACTGAGACAGAGAGAGAGAGACAGCACACTGAGACAGAGAGAGAGAGAGACAGCACACTCAGACACAGAGAGAGAGTCAACACACTGAGACAGAGAGAGAGAGACAGCACACTGAGACAGAGAGAGAGAGAGACAGCACACTGAGACAGAGAGAGAGACAGCACACCGAGACAGAGAGAGAGAGACAGCACACTGAGACACAGAGAGAGAGAGAGAGACAGCACACTGAGAGAGAGAGAGACAGCACACTGAGACAGAGAGAGAGGCAGCGCGCTGAGACAGAGAGAGAGACAGCACACTGAGACAGAGAGAGTGAGACAGCACACTGAGACAGAGAGAGAGGCAGCGCACTGAGACAGAGAGAGAGACAGCACACTGAGACAGAGAGAGAGAGACAGCACACTGAGACAGAGAGAGAGAGAGACAGCACACTGAGACGGAGAGAGAGAGAGACAGCACACTGACACACAGAGAGAGAGAGACAGCACACTGAGACAGAGGGAGTGAGAGACAACACACTGAGACAGAGAGCGAGAGAGACAGCACACTGAGACAGAGAGAGAGAGAGACAGCACACTGAGACAGAGAGAGAGACAGCACACCGAGACAGAGAGAGAGAGACAGCACACTGAGACAGACAGAGAGACAGACCACACACTGAGACAGAGAGAGAGACAGCACACTGAGACAGAGAGAGTGACAGCACACTGAGACAGAGAGAGACAGCACACTGAGACAGAGAGACAGCACACTGAGACGGAGAGAGAGAGAGAGACAGCACACTGAGACGGAGAGAGAGAGAGACAGCACACTGAGACAGAGAGAGAGACAGCACACCGAGACAGAGAGAGAGAGACAGCACACTGAGACTGAGAGAGACAGCACACTGACACAGAGAGAGAGAGAGAGACAGCACACTGAGACAGAGAGAGAGAGAGAGACAGCACTGAGACAGACACAGAGAGAGACCGCACACAGAGACAGAGAGAGAGTGACAGCACACTGAGACATACAGAGAGACAGACCGCACACTGAGACAGAGAGAGAGACCGCACACTGAGACAGAGAGAGAGACAGCACACTGAGACAGAGAGAGTGACAGCACACTGAGACAGAGAGAGACAGCACACTGAGACAGAGAGAGAGAGAGAGACAGCACACTGAGACAGAGAAAGACAGCACACTGAGACAGAGATGAACAGCACACTGAGACAGAGAGAGAGAGCAAACTGAGACATACAGAGAGACAGACCGCACACTGAGACAGAGAGAGAGACCGCACACTGAGACAGAGAGAGAGACAGCACACTGAGACAGAGAGAGTGACAGCACACTGAGACAGAGAGAGTGACAGCACACTGAGACAGAGAGAGTGACAGCACACTGAGACAGAGAGAGACAGCACACTGAGACAGAGAGAGACAGCACACTGAGACAGAGAGAGACAGAAAACTGAGACACAGGGAGAGAAAGACAGCACCCTGAGAGAGAGAGAGACAGCACACTGAGACAGAGAGAGAGAAAGGCAGCACACTAAGACAAAGAGAGAGAGATACAGCACACTGAGACAGAGAGAGAGAGAGACAGCACACTCAGACACAGAGAGAGAGTCAACACACTGAGACAGAGAGAGAGAGACAGCACACTGAGACAGAGAGAGAGAGAGACAGCACACTGAGACAGAGGGAGAGAGAGACAGCTCACTGACACAGAGAGAGAGAGAGAGACAGCACACTGAGACAGAGAGAGAGAGAGACAGCACACTGAGACAGATAGAGAGACAGCACACCGAGACAGACAGAGAGAGACAGCACACTGAGACAGCGAGAGTGAGAGACAGCACACTGAGACAGAGAGAGAGACAGCACACCAAGACAGAGAGAGAGAGACAACACACTGAGACAGAGAGAGAGAGAGAGACAGCACACTGAGACAGAGAGAGAGAGAGACAGCACACTAAGACAGAGAGAGAGAGAGACAGCACACTAAGACAGAGAGAGAGAGGGAGCACACAGAGACAGATAGAGAGAGACAGCACACTGAGACAGAGAGAGAGACAGCACACCGAGACAGAGAGAGAGAGACAGCACACCGAGACAGAGAGAGAGAGAGAGACAGCACACTGAGACAGAGAGAGAGAGAGACAGCACACTGAGACGGAGAGAGAGAGAGACAGCACACTGACACAGAGAGAGAGACAGACAGCACACTGAGACAGAGGGAGCGAGAGACAACACACTGAGACAGAGAGCGAGAGAGACAGCACACTGAGACAGAGAGAGAGAGAGACAGCACACTGAGACAGAGAGAGAGACAGCACACCGAGACAGAGAGAGAGAGACAGCACACTGAGACACAGAGAGAGAGAGAGAGACAGCACACTGAGACAGAGAGAGAGGCAGCGCACTGAGACAGAGAGAGAGACAGCACACTGAGACAGAGAGAGAGAGAGACAGCACACTGAGACAGAGAGAGAGTGAGACAGCACACTGAGACGGAGAGAGAGAGAGAGAGACAGCACACTGACACAGAGAGAGAGAGAGACAGCACACTGAGACAGAGGGAGAGAGAGACAACACACTGAGACAGAGAGCGAGAGAGACAGCACACTGAGACAGAGAGAGAGAGAGAGAGACAGCACACTGAGACAGAGAGAGAGAGACAGCACACTGAGACAGAGAGAGAGAGACAGCACACTGAGACAGAGAGAGAGAGAGACAGCACACTGAGACACAGAGAGAGAGAGAGACAGCACACTGAGACAGAGAGAGAGGCAGCGCACTGAGACAGAGAGAGAGACAGCACACTGAGACAGAGAGAGACAGCACACTGAGACAGAGAGAGACAGCACACTGAGACAGAGAGAGTGACAGCACACTGAGACAGAGAGAGACAGCACACTGAGACAGAGAGAGACAGCACACTGAGACAGAGAGAGACAGCACACTGAGACAGAGAGAGACAGCACACTGAGACAGAGAGAGAGAGCACACTGAGACAGAGAGAGAGAGAGACAGCACACTGAGACAGAGAGAGAGAGAGAGCACACTGAGACAGGGAGAGAGAGAGACAGAAAACTGAGACACAGAGAGAGAAAGACAGCACCCTGAGAGAGAGAGAGAGAGAGACAGCACACTGAGACAGAGAGAGAGAAAGGCAGCACACTGAGACAGAGAGAGAGAGATACAGCACACTGAGACAGAGAGAGAGAGAGACAGCACACTGAGACAGAGGGAGAGAGAGACAGCTCACTGACACAGAGAGAGAGAGAGAGACAGCACACTGAGACAGAGAGAGAGAGAGACAGCACACTGAGACAGATAGAGAGACAGCACACCGAGACAGACAGAGAGAGAGACAGCACACTGAGACAGCGAGAGTGAGAGACAGCACACTGAGACAGAGAGAGAGACAGCACACCGAGACAGAGAGAGAGAGACAACACACTGAGACAGAGAGAGAGAGAGAGACAGCACACTGAGACAGAGAGAGAGAGAGACAGCACACTGAGACAGAGAGAGAGAGGGAGCACACAGAGACAGAGAGAGAGAGACAGCACACTGAGACAGAGAGAGAGACAGCACACCGAGACAGAGAGAGAGAGACAACACACTGAGACAGAGAGAGAGAGAGAGACAGCACACTGAGACAGAGAGAGAGAGAGACAGCACACTGAGACGGAGAGAGAGAGGGACAGCACACTGACACAGAGAGAGAGACAGACAGCACACTGAGACAGAGGGAGCGAGAGACAACACACTGAGACAGAGAGCGAGAGAGACAGCACACTGAGACAGAGAGAGAGAGAGACAGCACACTGAGACAGAGAGAGAGACAGCACACCGAGACAGAGAGAGAGAGACAGCACACTGAGACACAGAGAGAGAGAGAGAGACAGCACACTGAGACAGAGAGAGAGGCAGCGCACTGAGACAGAGAGAGAGACAGCACACAGACAGAGAGAGAGAGAGACAGCACACTGAGACAGAGAGAGAGTGAGACAGCACACTGAGACGGAGAGAGAGAGAGAGACAGCACACTGACACAGAGAGAGAGAGAGACAGCACACTGAGACAGAGGGAAAGAGAGACAACACACTGAGACAGAGAGCGAGAGAGACAGCACACTGAGACAGAGAGAGAGAGAGAGAGAGACAGCACACTGAGACAGAGAGAGAGACAGCACACCGAGACAGAGAGAGAGAGACAGCACACTGAGACAGAGAGAGAGAGACAGCACACTGAGACACAGAGAGAGAGAGAGAGACAGCACACTGAGACAGAGAGAGAGGCAGCGCACTGAGACAGAGAGAGAGACAGCACACTGAGACAGAGAGAGGGAGAGAGACAGCACACTGAGACTGAGAGTGAGAGAGACAGCACACTGAGACGGAGAGAGAGAGAGACAGCTCACTGACACAGAGAGAGAGACAGCACACTGAGACAGAGAGAGAGAGAGACAGCACACTGAGACAGAGAGAGACAGCACACCGAGACAGAGAGAGAGAGACAGCCCACTGAGACTGAGAGTGAGAGAGACAGCACACTGAGACGGAGAGAGAGAGAGACAGCTCACTGAGACAGAGAGAGAGAGAGACAGCACACTGAGACAGAGAGAGAGACAGCACACCGAGACAGAGAGAGAGACAGCACACTGAGACAGAGTGAGAGACAGCACACTGGGACAGAGAGAGACAGCACACTGAGACCGAGAGAGAGAGACAGCACACTGAGACAGAGAGAGAGAGACAACACACTGAGACAGAGAGAGAGAGGGAGACAGCACACTGAGACAGAGAGAGAGACGGCACACCGAGACAGAGAGAGAGAGACAACACACTGAGACAGAGAGAGAGAGACAGCACACTGAGACCGAGAGAGAGAGAGAGAGAGACAGCACACTGAAACAGAGAGAGAGAGACAGCACACTGAGACAGAGAGAGAGAGACAGCACACTGAGACAGAGAGAGAGAGACAGCACACTGAGACCGAGAGAGAGAGAGGGAGAGACAGCACACTGAAACAGAGAGAGAGAGACAGCACACTGAGACAGAGAGAGAGAGACAGCACACTGAGACAGAGAGAGAACCAGCACACTGAGACAGAGAGACAGCACACTGAGAGAGAGAGAGAGAGAGACAGCACACTGAAACAGAGAGAGAGAGAGAGAGAGACAGCACACTGAAACAGAGAGAGAGACAGCACACTGAGACAGAGAGAGAGAGACAGCACACTGAGACAGAGAGAGAACCAGCACACTGAGACAGAGAGACAGCACACTGAGAGAGAGAGAGAGAGAGACAGCACACTGAAACAGAGAGAGAGAGAGACAGCACACTGACACAGAGAGAGAGAGAGAGACAGCACACTGAGACAGAGAGAGAGAGAGACAGCACACTGAGACAGAGAGAGAGACAGCACACCGAGACAGAGAGAGAGAGACAGCACACTGAGACACAGAGAGAGAGAGAGAGACAGCACACTGAGACAGAGAGAGAGGCAGCGCACTGAGACAGAGAGAGAGACAGCACACTGAGACAGAGAGAGAGAGAGACAGCACACTGAGACAGAGAGAGTGACGGCACACTGAGACAGAGAGAGAGACAGCACACTGAGACAGAGAGAGAGAGACAGCACACTGAGACTGAGAGTGAGAGAGACAGCACACTGCGACGGAGAGAGAGAGAGACAGCTCACTGACACAGAGAGAGAGAGAGAGAGAGAGACAGCACACTGAGACAGAGAGAGAGACAGCACACCGAGACAGAGACAGAGAGACAGCACACTGAGACTGAGAGTGAGAGAGACAGCACACTGAGACGGAGAGAGAGAGAGACAGCTCACTGACACAGAGAGAGAGAGAGACAGCACACTGAGACAGAGAGAGAGAGAGAGAGACAGCACACTGAGACAGAGAGAGAGACAGCACACCGAGACAGAGAGAGAGAGAGAGACAGCACACTGAGACAGAGAGAGAGAGAGAGCACACCGAGACAGAGAGAGAGAGAGACAACACACTGAGACAGAGAGAGAGAGAGACAGCACACTGAGACAGAGAGAGAGAGAGACAGCACACTGAGACAGAGTGAGAGACAGCACGGTGAGACAGAGAGAGACAGCACACTGAGACCGAGAGAGAGAGACAGCACACTGAGACAGAGAGAGAGAGACAACACACTGAGACAGAGAGAGAGAGAGAGACAGCACACTGAGACAGAGAGAGAGAGAGACGGCACACCGAGACAGAGAGACAACACACTGAGAGAGAGAGAGAGAGAGACAGCACACTGAAACAGAGAGAGAGAGAGAGAGACAGCACACTGAAACAGAGAGAGAGAGACAGCACACTGAGACAGAGAGAGAACCAGCACACTGAGACAGAGAGACAGCACACTGAGAGAGAGAGAGAGAGAGACAGCACACTGAAACAGAGAGAGAGACAGCACACTGACACAGAGAGAGAGAGAGAGACAGCACACTGAGACCGAGAGAGAGAGAGACAGCACACTGAGACAGAGAGAGAGACAGCACAGCGAGACAGAGAGAGAGAGACAGCACACTGAGACACAGAGAGAGAGAGAGAGACAGCACACTGAGACAGAGAGAGAGGCTGCGCACTGAGACAGAGAGAGAGACAGCACACTGAGGCAGAGAGAGAGAGAGAGAGACAGCACACTGAGACAGAGAGAGTGACGGCACACTGAGACAGAGAGAGAGAGACAGCACACTGAGACAGAGAGAGAGAGACAGCACACTGAGACTGAGAGTGAGAGAGACAGCACACTGCGACGGAGAGAGAGAGAGACAGCTCACTGACACAGAGAGAGAGAGAGAGAGACAGCACACTGAGACAGAGAGAGAGACAGCACACCGAGACAGAGACAGAGAGACAGCACACTGAGACAGAGAGAGAGGCAGCGCACTGAGACAGAGAGAGAGACAGCACACTGAGACAGAGAGAGAGAGACAGCACACTGAGACACAGAGAGAGAGAGAGAGACAGCACACTGAGACAGAGAGAGAGGCAGCGCACTGAGACAGAGAGAGAGACAGCACACTGAGACAGAGAGAGGGAGAGAGACAGCACACTGAGACTGAGAGTGAGAGAGACAGCACACTGAGACGGAGAGAGAGAGAGACAGCTCACTGACACAGAGAGAGAGACAGCACACTGAGACAGAGAGAGAGAGAGACAGCACACTGAGACAGAGAGAGACAGCACACCGAGACAGAGAGAGAGAGACAGCCCACTGAGACTGAGAGTGAGAGAGACAGCACACTGAGACGGAGAGAGAGAGAGACAGCTCACTGAGACAGAGAGAGAGAGAGACAGCACACTGAGACAGAGAGAGAGACAGCACACCGAGACAGAGAGAGAGACAGCACACTGAGACAGAGTGAGAGACAGCACACTGGGACAGAGAGAGACAGCACACTGAGACCGAGAGAGAGAGACAGCACACTGAGACAGAGAGAGAGAGACAACACACTGAGACAGAGAGAGAGAGGGAGACAGCACACTGAGACAGAGAGAGAGACGGCACACCGAGACAGAGAGAGAGAGACAACACACTGAGACAGAGAGAGAGAGACAGCACACTGAGACCGAGAGAGAGAGAGAGAGAGACAGCACACTGAAACAGAGAGAGAGAGACAGCACACTGAGACAGAGAGAGAGAGACAGCACACTGAGACAGAGAGAGAGAGACAGCACACTGAGACCGAGAGAGAGAGAGAGAGAGACAGCACACTGAAACAGAGAGAGAGAGACAGCACACTGAGACAGAGAGAGAGAGACAGCACACTGAGACAGAGAGAGAACCAGCACACTGAGACAGAGAGACAGCACACTGAGAGAGAGAGAGAGAGAGACAGCACACTGAAACAGAGAGAGAGAGAGAGAGAGACAGCACACTGAAACAGAGAGAGAGACAGCACACTGAGACAGAGAGAGAGAGACAGCACACTGAGACAGAGAGAGAACCAGCACACTGAGACAGAGAGACAGCACACTGAGAGAGAGAGAGAGAGAGACAGCACACTGAAACAGAGAGAGAGAGAGACAGCACACTGACACAGAGAGAGAGAGAGAGACAGCACACTGAGACAGAGAGAGAGAGAGACAGCACACTGAGACAGAGAGAGAGACAGCACACCGAGACAGAGAGAGAGAGACAGCACACTGAGACACAGAGAGAGAGAGAGAGACAGCACACTGAGACAGAGAGAGAGGCAGCGCACTGAGACAGAGAGAGAGACAGCACACTGAGACAGAGAGAGAGAGAGACAGCACACTGAGACAGAGAGAGTGACGGCACACTGAGACAGAGAGAGAGACAGCACACTGAGACAGAGAGAGAGAGACAGCACACTGAGACTGAGAGTGAGAGAGACAGCACACTGCGACGGAGAGAGAGAGAGACAGCTCACTGACACAGAGAGAGAGAGAGAGAGAGAGACAGCACACTGAGACAGAGAGAGAGACAGCACACCGAGACAGAGACAGAGAGACAGCACACTGAGACTGAGAGTGAGAGAGACAGCACACTGAGACGGAGAGAGAGAGAGACAGCTCACTGAGACAGAGAGAGAGAGAGAGCACACCGAGACAGAGAGAGAGAGAGACAACACACTGAGACAGAGAGAGAGAGAGACAGCACACTGAGACAGAGAGAGAGAGAGACAGCACACTGAGACAGAGTGAGAGACAGCACGGTGAGACAGAGAGAGACAGCACACTGAGACCGAGAGAGAGAGACAGCACACTGAGACAGAGAGAGAGAGACAACACACTGAGACAGAGAGAGAGAGAGAGACAGCACACTGAGACAGAGAGAGAGAGAGACGGCACACCGAGACAGAGAGACAACACACTGAGAGAGAGAGAGAGAGAGACAGCACACTGAAACAGAGAGAGAGAGAGAGAGACAGCACACTGAAACAGAGAGAGAGAGACAGCACACTGAGACAGAGAGAGAACCAGCACACTGAGACAGAGAGACAGCACACTGAGAGAGAGAGAGAGAGAGACAGCACACTGAAACAGAGAGAGAGACAGCACACTGACACAGAGAGAGAGAGAGAGACAGCACACTGAGACCGAGAGAGAGAGAGACAGCACACTGAGACAGAGAGAGAGACAGCACAGCGAGACAGAGAGAGAGAGACAGCACACTGAGACACAGAGAGAGAGAGAGAGACAGCACACTGAGACAGAGAGAGAGGCTGCGCACTGAGACAGAGAGAGAGACAGCACACTGAGGCAGAGAGAGAGAGAGAGAGACAGCACACTGAGACAGAGAGAGTGACGGCACACTGAGACAGAGAGAGAGAGACAGCACACTGAGACAGAGAGAGAGAGACAGCACACTGAGACTGAGAGTGAGAGAGACAGCACACTGCGACGGAGAGAGAGAGAGACAGCTCACTGACACAGAGAGAGAGAGAGAGAGACAGCACACTGAGACAGAGAGAGAGACAGCACACCGAGACAGAGACAGAGAGACAGCACACTGAGACTGAGAGTGAGAGAGACAGCACACTGAGACGGAGAGAGAGAGAGACAGCTCACTGACACAGAGAGAGAGAGAGACAGCACACTGAGACAGAGAGAGAGAGAGAGACAGCACACTGAGACAGAGAGAGAGACAGCACACCGAGACAGAGAGAGAGAGAGACAGCACACTGAGACAGAGAGAGAGAGAGAGCACACCGAGACAGAGAGAGAGAGAGACAACACACTGAGACAGAGAGAGAGAGAGAGAGACAGCACACTGAGACAGAGAGAGAGAGAGACAGCACACTGAGACAGAGTGAGAGACAGCACGGTGAGACAGAGAGAGACAGCACACTGAGACAGAGAGAGAGAGACAACACACTGAGACAGAGAGAGAGAGAGAGACAGCACACTGAGACAGAGTGAGAGACAGCACGGTGAGACAGAGAGAGACAGCACACTGAGACAGAGAGAGAGAGACAACACACTGAGACAGAGAGAGAGAGAGAGACAGCACACTGAGACAGAGAGAGAGAGAGACGGCACACCGAGACAGAGAGAGAGAGACAACACACTGAGACAGAGAGAGAGAGAGACAGCACACTGAGACAGAGAGAGAGAGAGACAGCACACTGAGACAGAGTGAGAGACAGCACACTGAGACAGAGAGAGAGAGACAGCACACTGAGACCGAGAGAGAGAGAGAGAGAGACAGCACACTGAAACAGAGAGAGAGAGACAGCACACTGAGACAGAGAGAGAGAGACAGCACACTGAGACAGAGAGAGAGAGACAGCACACTGAGACCGAGAGAGAGAGAGAGAGAGACAGCACACTGAAACAGAGAGAGAGAGACAGCACACTGAGACAGAGAGAGAGAGACAGCACACTGAGACAGAGAGAGAACCAGCACACTGAGACAGAGAGACAGCACACTGAGAGAGAGAGAGAGAGAGACAGCACACTGAAACAGAGAGAGAGAGAGAGAGAGACAGCACACTGAAACAGAGAGAGAGACAGCACACTGAGACAGAGAGAGAGAGACAGCACACTGAGACAGAGAGAGAACCAGCACACTGAGACAGAGAGACAGCACACTGAGAGAGAGAGAGAGAGAGAGACAGCACACTGAAACAGAGAGAGAGAGAGACAGCACACTGACACAGAGAGAGAGAGAGAGACAGCACACTGAGACCGAGAGAGAGAGAGACAGCACACTGAGACAGAGAGAGAGACAGCACACCGAGACAGAGAGAGAGAGACAGCACACTGAGACACAGAGAGAGAGAGAGAGACAGCACACTGAGACAGAGAGAGAGGCAGCGCACTGAGACAGAGAGACAGCACACTGAGACAGAGAGAGAGAGAGACAGCACACTGAGACAGAGAGAGTGACGGCACACTGAGACAGAGAGAGAGACAGCACACTGAGACAGAGAGAGAGAGACAGCACACTGAGACTGAGAGTGAGAGAGACAGCACACTGCGACGGAGAGAGAGAGAGACAGCTCACTGACACAGAGAGAGAGAGAGAGAGAGAGACAGCACACTGAGACAGAGAGAGAGACAGCACACCGAGACAGAGACAGAGAGACAGCACACTGAGACTGAGAGTGAGAGAGACAGCACACTGAGACGGAGAGAGAGAGAGACAGCTCACTGACACAGAGAGAGAGAGAGACAGCACACTGAGACAGAGAGAGAGAGAGAGAGACAGCACACTGAGACAGAGAGAGAGACAGCACACCGAGACAGAGAGAGAGAGAGAGACAGCACACTGAGACAGAGAGAGAGAGAGAGCACACCGAGACAGAGAGAGAGAGAGACAACACACTGAGACAGAGAGAGAGAGAGACAGCACACTGAGACAGAGAGAGAGAGAGACAGCACACTGAGACAGAGTGAGAGACAGCACGGTGAGACAGAGAGAGACAGCACACTGAGACCGAGAGAGAGAGACAGCACACTGAGACAGAGAGAGAGAGACAACACACTGAGACAGAGAGAGAGAGAGAGACAGCACACTGAGACAGAGAGAGAGAGAGACGGCACACCGAGACAGAGAGACAACACACTGAGAGAGAGAGAGAGAGAGACAGCACACTGAAACAGAGAGAGAGAGAGAGAGACAGCACACTGAAACAGAGAGAGAGAGACAGCACACTGAGACAGAGAGAGAACCAGCACACTGAGACAGAGAGACAGCACACTGAGAGAGAGAGAGAGAGAGACAGCACACTGAAACAGAGAGAGAGACAGCACACTGACACAGAGAGAGAGAGAGAGACAGCACACTGAGACCGAGAGAGAGAGAGACAGCACACTGAGACAGAGAGAGAGACAGCACAGCGAGACAGAGAGAGAGAGACAGCACACTGAGACACAGAGAGAGAGAGAGAGACAGCACACTGAGACAGAGAGAGAGGCTGCGCACTGAGACAGAGAGAGAGACAGCACACTGAGGCAGAGAGAGAGAGAGAGAGACAGCACACTGAGACAGAGAGAGTGACGGCACACTGAGACAGAGAGAGAGAGACAGCACACTGAGACAGAGAGAGAGAGACAGCACACTGAGACTGAGAGTGAGAGAGACAGCACACTGCGACGGAGAGAGAGAGAGACAGCTCACTGACACAGAGAGAGAGAGAGAGAGACAGCACACTGAGACAGAGAGAGAGACAGCACACCGAGACAGAGACAGAGAGACAGCACACTGAGACTGAGAGTGAGAGAGACAGCACACTGAGACGGAGAGAGAGAGAGACAGCTCACTGACACAGAGAGAGAGAGAGACAGCACACTGAGACAGAGAGAGAGAGAGAGACAGCACACTGAGACAGAGAGAGAGACAGCACACCGAGACAGAGAGAGAGAGAGACAGCACACTGAGACAGAGAGAGAGAGAGAGCACACCGAGACAGAGAGAGAGAGAGACAACACACTGAGACAGAGAGAGAGAGAGAGAGACAGCACACTGAGACAGAGAGAGAGAGAGACAGCACACTGAGACAGAGTGAGAGACAGCACGGTGAGACAGAGAGAGACAGCACACTGAGACCGAGAGAGAGAGACAGCACACTGAGACAGAGAGAGAGAGACAACACACTGAGACAGAGAGAGAGAGAGAGACAGCACACTGAGACAGAGAGAGAGAGAGACGGCACACCGAGACAGAGAGAGAGAGACAACACACTGAGACAGAGAGAGAGAGAGACAGCACACTGAGACAGAGAGAGAGAGAGACAGCACACTGAGACAGAGTGAGAGACAGCACACTGAGACAGAGAGAGAGAGACAGCACACTGAGACCGAGAGAGAGAGAGACAGCACACTGAAACAGAGAGAGAGAGACAGCACACTGAGACAGAGAGAGAGAGACAGCACACTGAAACAGAGAGAGAGAGACAGCACACCGAGACTGAGAGAGAGACAGCACCCAGTGCAGTCGATTGTCCCAGAAGAACCGCACGAGGGTTCTCTGGATATTGGCGACAAATCCAGGGGGAGGGGTCAAAGTGACCAGCCGGTACCACAGCATGGAGGCGACCAGCTGGTTTATGACGAGAACTCGCGCCCTGTAGGACAGCACTCGGAGCAGTCCTGTCCAGCGACCCAGGCGGGCGGAGACTTTGGCCTCCAGTTCCCGCCAGTTCGCTGGCCAGGATTCCTCGGCTGGGCAGAGATGGGCCCCCAAGTAGAGAAGGTTGATCCTGCTCCAGGTGAAAGGCCTGAGCTCCTCCGGAAGGGGGTCCGTCTCCCACGGACCGACCAGGAGTCCGGAGCACTTGGCCCAGTTGATCCTGGCGGAGGACGCGGTGGAGTACACCGCCTGGCATTCTCGCATCCTCCGCAGGTCAGCCGGGTCCGTGAACATGAGGAGCACGTCATCGGCGTAAGCAGACAGGACCACCCCTATGTCCCGTCTGCGCAGAACCAAACCTGACAATCTCCTCCGCAAGAGCCGCAGGAATGGCTCCACGCAAATCGAATACAGTTGGCCGGACAAGGGGCAGCCCTGCCGTACTCCTCTCCCAAAGCGAAGGGGCGCCGTCAGGGACCCGTTAACCTTAATCAGACACTCTGCGGCAGAGTACAGTAATCGGATCCGGGCGACAAAATGCATCCCGAATCCAAATGCCCGCAGAGTCCCGCGTAAATACTCATGCTCCACCCTGTCGAACGCCTTCTCCTGATCTAAAGACAAGAAGGCGCTCGACAGACCAGCCCTCTGGGAATGGTGGATCAGGTCCCGGACTAGATGGAGGTTGTCATGAATCGACCTGCCCGGGACCGTGTAGGACGGGTCAGGGTGGATCATGTGGTCCAGCACGGACCCAAGGCGTGAAGCTAATGCCCTGGCAATGATTATATAATCCGTGCTGAGGAGGGAGACCAGGCGCCAGTTTTTAAGGCACCGGAGATCCCCCTTCTTTGGCAGCAGAGCAATGGCGGCCCTGCGCCACGAAAGGGGCATCTCCCCGGTGGCATTGCTCTCCTCCAGGACCCCCGCGTAGTCGCCCCCCAGGACATCCCAGAGCGCCCTGAAGAACTCCACGGTCAGCCCGTCCAGCCCTGGGGCCTTGCCCCATTGAAGGCTGTGGAGGTCGCCGGTCAGCTCGGCCACAGCAATGGGAGCCTCAAGCTTGCCGACGCCCTCCGGGCTGACTTGCGGAAGGTCCTCCCACAGAACTCTGCGGGCATCCTCACTGGATAGATCCGGAGAGAAGAGGGAGGTGTAATAATACCAAGCAATGGCCCGGATGCCCTCCGGATCCGAGACGGGGGAACCAGCATCGGCCAGCAGCGTACGGAGCTGCTGACGGTTAGCCCGCCCTTTTTCCAGCGAGTAGAAGAAGGGGGAGCCGCGGTCCAAGTCCACCTGGAACTGGAGCCGCGACCTCACGTATGCGCCACGGGACCCGACCAGTTGCAGGTCCCGCAGCGCGCCCTTCTTCTCCCTGTACTCTAGCCGCAGGGCCGGGTCCGCGTCGGGCTGACCGAGACGTGCCTCCAGGTCGAAACGCTCCTTCTCCAACTCCTCGAGCCTGGATTTCCGCCTCCTCGTCGACCCCCTCGCATACTCCTGACAGAAGGTCCGGACGTGAGTCTTGCCACATCCCACCATAGCCTCAAGTAGGGGAAGCCTCCCCGCTTCCTTCTCCAGCCGGCCCAGAATCGACGGAACGAGTCCAGGAAGCGCTCGTCCTCCAGCAGCGTGTTGTTGAAGTGCCGGTACGCGGAGCCCCCCCCCGGACGCGAGACGGAACAAACCCCACCCACACCAGGTGGTGGTCCGTGCATGGCACCTGCCGCATGGAGGCCGACGGCACGCCGGACACATGCACCCTCGAAATGTAAAGGCGGTCGATTCTGGACGCTCCGCCTCCAGGCTTCACGAAACTGAAAGCTCTGGAGCCAGGATGGAGATGTCTCCAGACGTTCACCAAGCCGTGGGTCCCGAGCAGGTCCCGCAACTTCACCATCGCCGGGGTGCGCCTCCAGGGTGCAGTTGAAATCCCCCCCCCCCCCCCGAGGATGATGCATTCGCCCCCAGCGATGGTGTCGAGGTGAGCGGACACTTTCTCGTAGAAAGTCGTTTGCTGCGGTCCGGCGCCCGGGGCGTAGACGTTCAGCAAGTGAGTGACCACGCCCCCCACACGGACCGTCAAGTGCAGCAACCGGCCTGGCACCGGCTCCTTGACCTCCAAGATCTCCGGCAGAAAATGCGGGGCCAACAAGATAGCCACCCCACTAGAAGCGAGCGTGAGGTGGCTCATGTAGACCCCCCCTCGCCACTCCAGGAGCCATCGGGCTTCGTCTCCCGGAATGGTACGGGTTTCTTGCAGGAAGCACACCGTATACTTCCCGTCGCGGAGGACCGAGAAGTTCTGGAACCTGCGGAGTGGCTCACTGCTGCCGTTGACGTTGAGGCTGGCTATAGTCACCTTCATGTCAGTAGCATTGTGCCACTGTCACCGCTTATCTAAGTGCGTGGGGGAGCGCTGGCGCAAGACGCGCCAGTCCGCTCCCCCTCGAGCCCGTCGAGGAACTCCCGTACCCGACGCCGCTCTCTTTCAGTCAGGTCCGACGTCGCCTGGGAGCAGGCCCGCGTGGACCGGACGAGCAGCGCCAGGTCCGACCAACGGTCGAAGGCTAGTCGGTCACTGTCAGGGCGGCCAGAATGGTCTTTGATAAAGGCCGAGTTCTCCAGAGGGGATGAGGGGTGACTCGGTGAGGGGCACAAGGGAGTCCCCCGCCTCGCTATAGGTGGACCCTGAAACAATCCCCATGCCCACCACCGAGTCGCTGCTGGCTGACGATGTTTCCCTCATCTCGGATCCGGAGGGCATCCGGGACATTGACCGTGATTACTACACTGTCCTCTTCTCTCCGGATTCGTCCAGCGGGGATGACAACCGCAACATTGTCATCAAACCAGTAGACAAAGGAGGGGGCCATCGTCATACTGAACAGAACGGATTACTGCAAAGTTGTGTACCAACAACTGAACAACGAGGAACACTATAGACAGTTACCCACAGATCCGACCAAAGAACACACCCGTCAACTCAACACTCTGATCAAGACCCTTGATCCGGACTTTCAGAGCACCCTCTGTGCTCTCATCCCACGTACTCCCTGCGTTGGAGATCTCTACTGCCTCCCAAAGATACACAAGGCAAACACACCCGGCCGTCCCATCGTATCGGGCAATGGGACCCTGTGCGAGAACCTCTCCGGCTATGTCGAGGGCATCCTGAAACCCATTGTACAAAGAACCCCCAGCTTGTGTCGCAACACTACACACTACGGCCAGGCAGGGAGGAAATGGCCGAGTGAGGGAACCATGGTTCACAAAAGAGGTGGAATGTCTTGTGAAAAGGAAGAGGGAAGCTTATGCAGGGATGAGGAAACAAGGTTCAGATGGCTCGATTGAGGGTTACAAGTTAGCAAGGAATGAGCTGAAAAAGGGGCTTAGGAGAGCTAGGAGGGGACACGAGAAGTCCTTGGCGGGTCGGATCAAGGAAAACCCCAAGGCTTTTTACTCTTATGTGAGGAATAAAAGAATGACCAGGGTGAGGTTAGGGCCGGTCAAGGATAGTAGTGGGAACTTGTGTATGGAGTCAGTAGAGATAGGCGAGGTGATGAATGAATACTTTTCTTCAGTGTTCACCAAGGAGAGGGGCCATGTTTTTGAGGAAGAGAAGGTGTTACAGGCTAATAGGCTGGAGGAAATAGATGTTCGGAGGGAGGATGTCCTGGCAGTTTTGAATAAACTGAAGGTTGATAAGTCCCCTGGGCCTGATGAAATATGTCTTAGGATTCTTTGGGAGGCAAGGGATGAGATTGCAGAGCCTTTGGTCTTTGGGTCCTCACTGTCCACGGGGATGGTGCCAGAGGACTGGAGAATGGCGAATGTTGTTCCTCTGTTTAAGAAAGGGAATAGAAATGACCCTGGTAATTATAGACCGGTTAGTCTTACTTCGGTGGTTGGTAAATTGATGGAAAAGGTCCTCAGAGATGGGATTTACGACCATTTAGAAAGATGCGGATTAATCCGGGATAGTCAGCACGGATTCGTGAAGGGCAAGTCGTGCTTCACAAATTTGATATAATTTTTTGAGGAGGTAACTAAGTGTGTTGATGAATGTAGGGCAGTTGATGTCATATACATGGATTTTAGTAAGGCGTTTGATAAGGTCCCCCATGGTCGGCTTATGATGAAAGTAAGGAGGTGTGGGATAGAGGGAAAGTTGGCCGATTGGATAGGTAACTGGCTGTCTGATCGAAGACAGAGGGTGGTGGTCGATGGAAAATTTTCGGATTGGAGGCAGGTTGCTAGCGGAGTGCCGCAGGGATCAGTGCTTGGTCCTCTGCTCTTTGTGATTTTTATTAATGACTTAGAGGAGGGGGCTGAAGGGTGGATCAGTAAATTTGCTGATGACACCAAGATTGGTGGAGTAGTGGATGAGGTGGAGGGCTGTTGTAGGCTGCAAAGAGACATAGATAGGATGCAAAGCTGGGCTGAAAAATGGCAAATGGAGTTTAACCCTGATAAATGTGAGGTGATTCATTTTGGTAGGACTAATTTAAATGTGGATTACAGGGTCAAGGGTAGGGTTCTGAAGACTGTGGAGGAACAGAGAGATCTTGGGGTCCATATCCACAGATCTTTAAAGGTTGCCACTCAAGTGGATAGAGCTGTGAAGAAGGCCTATAGTGTGTTAGCTTTTATTAACAGGGGGTTGGAATTTAAGAGCCGTGGGGTTATGCTGCAACTGTACAGGACCTTGGTGAGACCACATTTGGAATATTGTGTACAGTTCTGGTCACCTCACTATAGGAAGGATGTGGAAGTGCTGGAAAGAGTGCAGAGGAGATTTACCAGGATGCTGCCTGGTTTGGAGGGTAGGTCTTATGAGGAAAGGTTGCGGGAGCTAGGGCTGTTCTCTCTGGAGCGGAGGAGGCTAAGGGGAGACTTAATAGAGGTGTATAAAATGATGAAGGGGATAGATAGAGTGAACGTTCAAAGACTATTTCCTCGGGTGGATGGAGCTATTACAAGGGGGCATAACTATAGGGTTCGTGGTGGGAGATACAGGAAGGATATCAGAGGTAGGTTCTTTACGCAGAGAGTGGTTGGGGTGTGGAATGGACTGCCTGCAGTGATAGTGGAGTCAGACACTTTAGGAACATTTAAGCGGTTATTGGATAGGCACATGGAGCACACCAGGACGATAGGGAGTGGGATAGCTTCATCTTGGTTTCAGATAAAGCTCGGCACAACATCGTGGGCCGAAGGGCCTGTTCTGTGCTGTACTGTTCTATGTTCCTACAGAAACTCAACGCACTCCTCGTCACAATGGATGGCTCGGCACTCCACACCAGCATCCCCCACGATGATGGCATTGCTGCAACTGCCTCAGTACTCAACGCCGACAACTGCCAGTTTCCAGATGCAATTTTACAACTCATCCGCTTCATCCTGGACCACAATGTCTTCACCTTCAACAACCAGTTCTTCATCCAGACACACAGAACAGCCATGGGGACCAAATTCGCATCTCAATATGCCAACATCTTCATGCACAGGTTCAAACAAGACTTCTTCACCGCACAGGACCTTCAACCGAAACGATACACTAGATACATCGATGACATTTTCTTCCTTTGGACTCATGGTGAACAATCACTGAAACAACTATATGATGACATCAACAAGTTCCATCCCACCACCAGACTCACCATGGACTGCTCTCCGGAATCGGTTGCATTCTTGGACACGCATCTCCATTAAGGACAGTCACCTCAGCACCTCACTGTACCGCAAGCCCACGGATAACCTCACGATGCTCCACTTCTCCAGCTTCCACCCTAAACATGTTAAAGAAGCCATCCCCTACGGACAAGCCCTCCGTATACACAGGATCTGCTCGGTTGAGGAGAATCGCAACAGACACCTCCAGACACTGAAAGATGCCCTCATAAGAACAGAATATGGCGCTCGACTCATCGATCGACAGTTCCAACGCGCCACAGCGAAAAACCGCACCGATCTCCTCAGAAGACAAACACGGGACACGGTGGACAGAGTACCCTTCGTCGCCCAGTACTTCCCGGGAGCGGAGAAGCTACGGCATCTCCTCCGGAGCCTTCAACATGTCATTGAAGACGACGAACATCTTGCCAAGGCCATCCCCACACCCCCACTTCTTGCCTTCAAACAACCGCACAACCTCAAACAGACCACTGTCTGCAACAAACTACCCAGCCTTCAGGAGAACAGTGACCACGACACCACACAACCCTGCCACAGCAACCTCTGCAAGACGTGCCGGATCATCGACACGGATGCTATCATCTCACGTGAGAACACCATCTACCAGGTACATGGTACCTACTCTTGCAACTCGGCCAACGTTGTCTACCTGATACGCTGCAGGAAAGGATGTCCCGAGGCATGGTACATTGGGGAAACCATGCAGACGCTACGACAATGGATGAATGAACAGCACTCGACAATCACCAGGCAAGACTGTTCTCTTTCTGTGGGGGAGCACTTCAGTGGCCACGGGCATTCGGCCTCTGATCTTCGGGTAAGCGTTCTCCAAGGCGGCCTTCACGACACACGACAGCGCAGAGTCACTGAGCAGAAACTGATAGCCAAGTTCCACACACATGAGGATGGCCTAAACCGGGATGTTGGCTTTATGTCACACTATCAGTAACCCCCACAGCTTGCCTCCTGGACTTGCAGAATCTCACTGGCTGTCCTGTCTGGAGACAATACACATCTCTTTAACCTGTGCTTAATGCTCCCTCCACTCACATTGTCTGTATCTTTAAGACCTGGTTGGCTGTAGAGATTCACATTCTAATCAGTATTCTGTAACTTGATTTTGTGTCTCTGTGCCCTGTTTGAGAGCAGATTTCCACTCCATCTGACGAAGGAACAGCGTTCCGAAAGCTAATGGCATTTGCTACCAAATAAACCTGTTGGACTTTAACCTGGTGTTGTTAAAACTCTTACTGTGTTTACCCCAGTCCAACGCCGGCATCTCCACATCATAGTTAGGGACACCAGCCCAACAACTGAGTCCTTTGATGATTTGAGTCTTCCGTGTAGGGTATTGTCCTCCCACCTGCAGCTGGAACTCTCTTTCTCCCTCTTCTCTCCCAAGGAGGGAGCACCTTTCAGTGGCTGGGTGGCAGGTGGGGCGATGGCTCTTCCCCCTTCTGGTGAATCCTCCATGAAAGCAAGGAGACCCTTCCACCCAGCTTGGCGCCGGCGACTACAACAACAACACTGTACAAATGCAGCTTTCTTTTGTTAGAGGTAGGGGGAGCTTTCAGGTTGTGCATTCTCCTGTCCCTTTAGTGTCCCCCCCCGGCCTATATGTTCTTTTCAGCCATGTTGGTTTAGGAGACTTGCTTTTCCTCTGTGCAACCTGACACTGGCAACCATCTCAATGTCGTGTCGGGTGGGGCTCTGCAGGAACTGCTGTCACTCTGGGCTTAACCTGACCTTGTCTAGGTGCGGTTCTTTTGGCGGACTTGGGCTCCCTTGTATCCGAATCCTTCCAGAGGGCCACTATGTAGTGGCCTGTCCCGTAATGGTAGTCCCCTAACCCAGTCTCCCTGGTGTTGGCCTCTATCTCCATCGGGATACCTTGGGGCTCATGCGCTCCACTTGCCGCTTTTTCGAACGACAAGGCCAGCTCTAATGCCTGTTTACAGTCCAGCTGGGCCTCCGCCAACAGGCGTTTCTGTATAGTCATATCGTGAATTCCGCACACCAATCGGTCTCAGAGCATCTCATTTAGTGTCCCCCCGGAATTCGCAAGCCTCCGCCATTCGTCTTAGCCTGGTTAGGAAACTGGTGATTGACTCCCCCGCTTCTCTAGCCCAGGATCAGGGGTGGCTTCGGGTCATAATATTCTTGAACTAAGTTTGAGAACTCTTGGAAGGACTGTGTCTGGTGCCTCCGGGAAAGTTAAACTGCGTATAATCGCAAAAGCTGCTGGTCCACACGCAGTTAGCAAGATAACCCTTTGCTTCTCATCTGAGGTTATGTCGTTTGCCCTGAAGAAATACTTCATCCTTTCCACATATTGGGCCCAGTCCTCGACTGTGGGGTCAAAAGAGTCCAATTTCTCAAACAGCGGCATGTTTTCTCAACAATGACTTACTCTCAATATGTGCGGTGGTTCAGCAAGTTCCTTCAGATCACTTCTTTTTCCTCATCGCCACTGAGGAGGTGAAAGTCCCGTCACCAAGTTACTTTATTTACACCATACATCTGTACACAGCCAGCTCTCCAGTTGCTCCCTGCTGAATGCAGGCTGGGAGTCTGACACACCTGATTTAAATAGGGAGCATGAGGCTCCCTGATTTAACCATCAATTAAGACTCATCAGGTGGCTCTTTCGGCACCAATCAAGTAAACGAACTCAAATTAACTGAGGGACAAAGTAAAAGGGGCAGCTCCCCAAAAGGAAGGGGGGAACAGCCCGAACCAAAATCAAAGTCGAAAGGAAACTTAAAACGTCAAACCAAAAGGTGATTATCGGGGTCGATAATACACCCCAGCCCCTGCGGCGCCCAGCGGTCGCGGAAGGCGTCAACCGCGCCCGTGGACACCGCATGCTCCCTCTCCAGAGACACCTGGCCGCGAATGTAGCCGCGGTAGAGGGGCAGACAGTCGGGATGGACGGCCCCGTCGATCGCCCGCTGCCTGGACCTATTGATGGCGCGTCTCGCCAGGCCCAGGAGCAGGTTCACGAGGAGGTCAGCATCCCGACCCGCCCCTCTCCGCACCAGGTGCCCGTAGATCAGGAGCTTGGGACTGAAGTGCAAACAAAACATCAGTAAAAGGTGTTTGAGGAAACCAAAAAGGGTGTGCAGCCTAAAACACAGAACGTAGACATGGTCCACGGACTCCACAAGGCCACAGAAAGGGCAGTCTCGGGAGCCCGTGTACCGGAAAAACCTACGGTTGCACGGCACTGCTGCGTGCAGCACCCTCCACCCCAGGTCCCCGAGATAATTGGGGGAGATCCCTCCGTAGAGGGACCTCCACTGGGGACCTCCGCCGCCCGGCGGCAACAAGGCCCGCCAAGGTGTATCCGGGCGACGGGCGAGGACGCGGTAGTGAAAGGTGTGCAGCAGCCCATACAGGAAACGCCTCCGCGCAGTGGAAAAGGGCACGGAGGACATTTCCGCGAGGCGGCACACGCAGTGGGGCACCTGACCCAGGGGGGGAGGTCTAGGCTTCGGGCCAATGTGAAATTCCGTCCGAGCAGGGGAACGCTCGGACAGGATCCCACCGCACACCTTCGCCACCTCCAGACCGCGTGCGCATTCGGGGCCGTGCACGACCGTCCTAAGGTCTTGGATGGTTTTGGCCACGCGCCGGACGGTCACCCCCGCGCGCTCAGCCAGCACGTCGGGGCTCATCCAGCCCACTCCTCCGCCATCCAGCACGTCCCCGATCCTGGTCACCCCGGCGTCCACGGCCCTCCTCTCCGCCAGCCACCTGAAGGCGTAAGGCTGGAGGTGCGGATTCCTGAGCAGCGGCTCTCGCACGAGAGCCCGCTACTCCTGACGGGGGAGAGCTGCGTCGCGAGGCGACCGTGTTCCAGACCGTGAGGAGGTCCTGGTAAAAGACGGGCAACTCCCGCAGGGAGGTGGGAATACACCCCAGGTTGATGAGCAGGAGCTGCATGTCGTAATTGAGGCCGTGCAAGTGGCGGAAAAAATACGTCGCCATCGCACGCCATCGTGGAGGAGGCTCGACGTAAAGGTATCGCTGCAGGGTCTGGAGGCGGAAGGTCGCTAGCTGCGTGCAGAGGCACACCAGACCTTGTCCGCCCTCCTCAAGCGGGAGATGCAGCACCTCGGCAGCGACCCAGTGCAGTCGGTTATCCCAGAAAAACCGCACGAGGGCTTTCTGCATATCGGTGACAAAGCCAGGGGGAGGGGTCAAAGTGACCAGCCAGTACCACAGCATGGAGGCGACCAGCTGGTTTATGACGAGAACTCGCGCCCTGTAGGACAGCACTCGGAGCAGTCCTGTCCAGCGACCCAGGCGGGCGGAGACTTTGGCCTCCAACTCCCGCCAGTTCGCCAGCCAGGATTCCTCTGCTGGGCAGAGATGGACCCCCAGGTAGAGGAGGTTGGTCCTGCTCCAGGTGAAAGGCCTGAGCTCCTCCGGAAGGGGGTCCGTCTCCCACGGACCGACCAGGAGTCCGGAGCACTTGGCCCAGTTGATCCTGGCGGAGGACGCGGCGGAGTACACCGCCTGGCATTCTCGCATCCTCCGCAGGTCAGCCGGGTCCGTGAACACGAGGAGCACGTCGTCGGCGTAAGCAGACAGGACCACCCCTACGTCCGGGCCGCGCAGAGTCAAACCTGACAACCTCCTCCGCAAGAGGCGCAGGAACGGCTCCACGCATATCGAATAAAGTTGGCCGGACAAGGGGCAGCCCTGCCGTACTCCTCTCCCAAAGCGATGGGGCGCCGTCAGGGACCCGTTAACCTTAATCAGACACTCTGCGGCAGAGTACAGTAATCGGATCCGGGCGACAAACTGCGTCCCGAACCCGAATGCCCGCAGAGTCCCGCGTAAATACTCGTGCTCCACCCTGTCGAAAGCCTTCTCCTGATCTAAAGACAAGAAGGCGCTCGACAGACCAGCCCTCTGGGAATGGTGGATCAGGTCCCGGACCAGATGGAGGTTATCGTGAATCGATCGGCCCGGGACCGTGTAGGACGGGTCGGGGTGGATCATGTGGTCCAGCACGGACCCAAGGCGTGAGGCTAATGCCCTGGCAAAGATTTTATAATCCGTGCTGAGGAGGGAGACCGGGCGCCAGTTTTTAAGGCACCGGAGATCCCCCTTCTTTGGCAGCAGGGCAATGACGGCCCTGCGCCACGAAAGGGGCATCTCCCCGGTGGCGTTGCTCTCCTCCAGGACCCCCGCGTAGTCGCACCCCAGGACGTCCCAGAACGCCCTGAAGAACTCTACCGTCAGCCCGTCCAGCCCCGGGGCCTTGCCCCGACCGAGGCCATTGAGGGCGCCGGTCAGCTCGGCCACGGCGATGGGGGCCTCGAGCCTGCCGACGCCCTCCGGCCTGACTTGCGGAAGGTCCTCCCACAGAAGTCTGCGGGCATCCTCGCTGGACGGATCCGGAGAGAAGAGGGAGGTGTAATAATCCCAGGCGATGGCCCGGATGCCCTCCGGATCCGAGACGGGGGAACCGTCGTCGGCAGCAGCGTAAGGAGCTGCTGACGGTTAGCCCGCCCTTTTTCCAGCGAGTAGAAGAAGGGGGAGCCGCGGTCCAGGTCCACCCGGAACTGGAGCCGTGACCTCACGTACGCGCCGCGGGACCTGACCAGTTGCAGGTCCCGCAGCGCGCCCTTCTTCTCCCTGTACTCTAGCCGCAGGGCCGGGTCCGCGTCGGGCTGACTGAGACGTGCCTCCAGGTCGAAAAGCTCCTTCTCCAACTCCTCGAGCCTGGATTTCCGCCTCCTCGTCGACCCCCTCGCGTACTCCTGACAGAAGGTCCGGACGTGAGTCTTGCCTACGTCCCACCATAGCCTCAAGTAGGGGAAGCCTCCCCGCTTCCTTCTCCAGCCGGCCCAGAATCGACGGAACGAGTCCAGGAAGCGCTCGTCCTCCAGCAGCGTGTTGTTGAAGTGCCGGTACGCGGACCCCCCCCCCGGACGCGAGACGGAGCAAACTCCACCCACACCAGGTGGTGGTCCGTGCATGGCACCTGCCGCATGGAGGCCGACGGCACGCCGGACACATGCACCCTCGAAATGTAAAGGCGGTCGATTCTGGACACTTCGCCTCCAGGCTTCACGTAACTGAAAGCTCTGGAGCCAGGATGGAGATGTCTCCAGACCACAACTTCATCATCGCCGGGGTGCGCTGCCAGAAGCCGGCGCGGTCCCGTGCCTCGAGGGTTGCAGTTGAAATCCCCCCCCCCGAGGATGATGCATTCGCCCCCAGCGATGGTGTCGAGGTGAGCGGACACTTTCTCGTAGAAAGTCATTTGCTGCGGTCCGGCGCCCGGGGCGTAGACGTTCAGCACGTGAATGACCACGCCCCCCCACACGGACCGTCAAGTGCAGCAATCGGCCTAGCACCGGCTCCTTGACCCCCAAGATCTCCGGCAGAAAATTCGGGGCCAACAAGATAGCCACCCCGCTAGAAGCGAGCGTGAGGTGGCTCATGTAGACCCCCCCTCGCCACTCCAGGAGCCATCGGGCTTCGTCTCCCGGAATGGTACGGGTTTCTTGCAGGAAGCACACCGCATACTTCCCGTCGCGGAGGACCGAGAAGTTCTGGAACCTGCGGAGTGGCTCGCTGCTGCCGTTGACATTGAGGCTGGCTATAGTCACCTTCATGTCAGTAGCATTGTGCCACCGTCACCACTTATCTAAGTGCGTGGGGGGGCGCTGGCGCAAGACGCGCCAGTCGGCTCCCCCTCGAGGAACTCCCGTACCCGACACTGCTCTCTTTCAGTCAGGTCCGACGCGGCCTGGGAGCAGGCCCGCGTGGACCGGACGAGCAGCACCAGGTCCGACCAACGGTCGAGGGCTAGTCGGACGCTGTCAAGGCAACCAGAATGGTCTTCGATGAAAGCCCTGAGTTCCCCAAAGGGGATGAGGGGCGACTCGGTGAGGGGCACGAGGGAGTCCCCCGCCTCGCTACAGGTGGACCCACCCTGAAACGATCCCCGTGCCCACCACCGAGCAGCTTACCTCCTCGGGGCCGTCGCCCTTCGACTCCGAGTCCCCCGCCGCAGGGCGTGCGGCACGGAGCCACCGACTAGTCCTGACTCCCCCCCAATCCCACCCCCAGGATCGGCGGAGGAGGGGTTCCCCCCGGGCTCTCGACCCTGGGATGGTGGGTCCGTGGGCGGCGACGGCTCCGTCCCCCCCCCATGCCCCGAACGCCTGGACACCCCCCAAGCCCGGAGAACCCTCCGGATTCACGTTGGGGGTGCCCAGCATCAAAGGTTGGGACAGAGAGGAGGAGATAAATTCCTCGCCACCGCCGCCCAGGGACCCGAAAATTGGGGTGCTGCTCCAGTCCCCCGGCAAGCTGTCGAAGAAGGACGGGTCGAATTCGACCGGGCTGAACGGAGCCGCGAGGGCCCCGCTCACACCCGGCCTCGGGGAGACCCGTCCGGGGGACTGCAGCAGCACGTGTTTTGTTGTAAATTTTTTCTTCTTGCCCCCGGTCTGGGGACAAGGTGTAAAAAACAGGCGGGGGCGGGGGCGTGGCAGGCGATGACATGAACGGGGGGGTGGGCGCACAACCCTTGAACCCACGGCTCCCGAGGGGCAGCTCCTCTTCTTGCTGTTGTGCCCGTGGGTGGGAGACGCTGCCCGCACCCCGCCCCTCTTAACCTTGCCACGCCCCTTTTTCCTGCCCGTCACGTTCCCCGATGGTGTCTGTGCCGGCTCGGGGTCGCGTACCTCCCCACACCCGGACCCAGGAGTGCGCGCACCCGCGACGCCGGGCCCAGCACAGGACGCTGAGGCGCCCACGGGCCCGGGAGATGGTTTGGGAGGGGGGCCGGAGGTGGGTTTTTCCCCCGAGCCGGCAGCCGGGGTGACTGGGGTGGAGGGGGGAGGGGTCGCGTTCCCCCTCTTTTTCTTTCCTTTTTCTTTTCTCGGGGTCTTCTGGCCTCGCGGAGGCTCCACTCCCTCCCCGCCGGCAGCCAAGGTGGCGGCTGCTGCCGGCGTGGTCTCCCCTTGTGGGGGGCCAGGTGGTGTTTGCTTGGGGGGAGAGGGGGCTGCGGCCGCCTTGGATTGGGGGTCGGCGGCCGCCTTGGAGACGGGGCAGTTCTTTTTAATATGCCCCGCCTCCTTACAGGCATGGCACCGCACGCCGTCCGCGGACCAGAAGACCCGGTAAGTAGTCCCATCGAAGGGGACATTGAAGCCCCCTTCCAGGCACTCCTCCTGGGCCAGGTGGACATGTACCTGGCGCCGGAAGGAGTACACGTGCCTGAGGGTCTGGTCACGAAGACCGAGCGGGACTGGCGCCACCTCGGACCTGACCTCCCCCAGTAGATGGAGGTGGGGGAGGAGGAGCTCCACGGGGATGAAGGGCGGGACGTTCGAGATGACCACTCGATGGGCGGTGGCCTCCAGGGGGTCCACCGCCAAGAACGTCCCACCCACCGTGAGCCCCTTTTCCAGGGCGAGATGGACCGCCCGCTCGCCTTCAGAAAGAATACGGCCTTGCCGTACATCTTGGAGGCTGTGACAATGGCTGAGGGGCCGACAACCCCAGCCATTGCCCTCACGCACGCCTCGATGGTCATGTCGGGGTGGGCGTAGCACTTTACCCCAAGTTGTTTAGCGATTAATTTGAATGGTGGCAGGGCCTTGGGAGCGGCGGGGGCTCTGGCTGCCGCCACACCTGCATAGGTGGGCCTGGAGGGCCCTGCCACCGGCGACGGTGTCGTGGTCGCCATGATGTAATCACTGGTGCTACGCCCACCCCGAGACTGCTCAGATGTACGGCAGGGCGTATTGAGACTAGAGATGTCCGTAGGGTGGGGGGTGCAGTGAGGGTTGGGTGAGGGGCCTCCCTGTCCTTTATGTGAGGCACAGAGAGGGGGGGGGGGGGGTAGAGAGGGAAGGGAGTATGGGTGTGGTGGGTGAGGCGGGGGGGGGGGGGGGGGGGGGAGGGGGGGAGGGGGGGCGGGGTGTCTCTGCCCTGGTAGTGGGGGACAGAGAGGGAGCGAGGGGTGGGTAAGGGGCCTCTCTGGCCTTTTCAGTTTAGGCGCAGAGAGGGAAGGGAGGGGGAGGGTGTCTCTGCCCAAGGACTGGGGACAGAGAGGGAACGAGGGAGGGAGGGGTGGGTGAGGGTCCAGGTACTCTCTCCCCGGATATCAGAGAGGAAGAGAGAGGGGGGGATGGAGCAGCAGCAGGTGGGGGGACTTCTCCTCTTCGGCCCGAGGCCTAACAATGAAATAGTCCGGGGTGTCTTCACCCTCCACCCCTGTAGATGGTGAAAAAGCAAAAGTTCTTAAGTCTTTCTCTCCCCCTCACTTTTCAGGCACAGGCTCCCGACGATGGGGGCACCAGCCCAACAACTCAGTCCTTAGATGTTCCGGGTCCGCATTGTTCTCCCTCCTGCAGATGGACACACTCTTCCTCTCTCTGGAAGAGAGCACCTTCCAGTGGCTGGGTGGCAGGAGGGGGCGATAGCTGTTCCTCCCTTCTTGTTCTGCCTTCCTCCTCTCTCCTTCCAATGGCAAGAACCTTTCACCCAGCTCCTTCTTTCTCTGTAGCAGCAGGTAAGTAATCGACTTCTTGTGACAGAGCTGTAACACAGCCAGCTCGGAAGTTGCTCCCTGCTGAATGCAGGCTGAGAGTCTGACACACCTGATTTAAATAGGGAGCATGAGGCGCCCTGATTTAACCATCAATTAGAACTCATCAGGTAGCTTTTTCGGGTACCAACGTAATAAACGAACTCAAATTAACTTAGGGACAAAGTAAAAGGGGCAGCTCCCCAAAAGGAAGGGGAGAACAGCCCGAACCAAAATCAAAGTCGAAAGGAAACTTACAACGTCAAACCAAAAGGTGATTATCGGGGTCGATAATACACCCCAGCCCCTGCGGCGCCCAGCGGTCGCGGAAGGCGTCAACCGCGCCCGTGGACACCGCATGCTCCCTCTCCAGAGACACCTGGCCGCGAATGTAGCCGCGGTAGAGGGGCAGACAGTCAGGATGGACGGCCCCGTCGATCGCCCGCTGCCTGGACCTATTGATGGCGCGTCTCGCCAGGCCCAGGAGCAGGTTCACGAGGAGGCCGTTCTCCTGACCCGTCCCAATCCGCACCAGGCACCCATAGATTAGGAACATGGGATTGAAGTGCAAACAAAACATCGCCTCTGGCGATGATCTTTGCGTCGTCGATGGAGACGGGAGAGGTGCCGGAGGATTGGAGGATTGCAGGTGTGATTCCTATTTTCAAGAAGGGGAATAGGGATAGCCCAGGAAATTACCGACCGGTGAGTCTAACCTCAGTGGTTGGTAAGCTGATGGAGAAGATCCTGAGGGACAAGATTAATGAGCATTTAGAGAGGTTTAGTATGCTCAAGAATATTCAGCATGGCTTTGTCAAAGGCAGATCGTGCCTTACGAGCCTGGTGGAGTTCTTCGAAAATGTGACTAAACACATTGATGAAGGGAAAGCGGTAGATGTGGTTTATATGGATTTTAGCTAGGTGTTCGATAAGGTCCCTCATGCAAGGTTTCTCGAAAAAGTGAGAGGGCATGGGATCCAAGGGGCTGCTGCCCGGTGGATCCAGAACTGGCTTGCCCAAAGGAGGCAGAGAGTGTGCATCGATGGGTCTTTTTCTAATTGGAGGTCGGTCACCAGTGGTGTACCCCAGGGATCTGTTCTGGGACCCTTGCTGTTTGTCATTTTCATAAATGACCTGGATGAGGAAGTGGAGGGATGGGTTGGTAGGTTTGCCGACGACACGAAGGTTGGTGGGGTTGTGGATAGTCTGGAGGGATGTCAGAAGTTACAGAGGGACATAGATAGGATGCAAGACTGGGCGGAGAAGTGGCAGATGGACTTCAACCCAGATAAATGCGTAGTGGTCCATTTTGGTAGGTCAAATGGGATGAAGGAGTACAATATAAAGGGAAAGACTCTTAGTACGGTAGAGGATCAGAAGGACCTTGGGGTCCGGGTCCATAGGACTCTAAAATCGGCCCCGCAGGTGGAGGAGGTGATTAAGAAGGCGTATGGTGTGCTGGCCTTTATCAATCGAGGGATTGAGTTTAGGAGTCCGGGGATAATGATGCAGCTATAAAAGACCCTCGTCAGACCCCACTTGGAGTACTGTGCTCAGTTCTGGTCGCCTCATTACAGGAAGGATGTGGAAAAGATTGAAAGGGTGCAGAGGAGATTTAAAGGATGTTGCCTGGATTGAGTGGCATGCCTTATGAGGATAGGCTGAGGGAGCTCGGTCTTTTCTCCTTGGAGAGACATAGGATGAGAGGAGACCTAATAGAGGTATATAGGATGTTGAGAGGCATAGATCGGGTGGACTCTCAGAGGCTTTTTCCCAGGGTGGAAATGGCTGCTACGAGAGGACACAGGTTTAAGGTGCTGGGGGTAGGTACAGGGGAAATGTTAGGGGGAAGTTTTTCACACAGAGAGTGGTGGGCGAGTTGAATCGGCTGCCGTCAGTGGTGGTGGAGGCAAACTCAATAGGGTCTTTTAAGAGACTCCTGGATGAGTACATGGGACTTAATAGGATGGAGGGTTATAGGTAGGCCCAAAAGGTCGGGATATGTTCGGCACAACTTGTGGGGCCGAAGGGCCTGTTTTGTGCTGTAGCTTTCTATGTTTCTAAAAGGTTTTTCAGGAAACTGAAAAGGGTGTGCAACCTATAACACAAGACATAGACATGGTCCATGGACTCCACAAGACCACAAAAAGGGCAAGCTTGGGAGCCCGTGAACCTGAAAAACCTACAGTTGTATGGTACTGCTGCGTGCAGCACCCTTCACCCCAGCTCCCCAAGATAGTTGGGGGAGATCCCTCCGTTGAGGGACCTCCGCCGCTGGGTGGCAACAGGGCCCGACAAGGTGTATCCGGGCGACAGGCAAGGACACGGTAGTGGAACGTGTGCAGCAGCAGCCCGTACAGGAAACGCCTCCTTGCGGTGGAAAAAGGCACGGAGATCATTTCAGTGAGGCAGCTCATGCTGTGGGGCGCCTGACCCGGGGGGAAGGGGGGGGATGGGCCAATGTGAAATTCCGTTCGAGCAGGGGCACACTCGGGCGGGATCCCACCGCCTGTGCCGTCTCGAGACCGTGTGCACACACGGGGCCAAGCATGACCGCCCTAAGGTTTTGGATGGCTTTGGCCGCACGCCAGACAGCCACCCCCCACGCGCTCAGCCAGCACGTTGGGGCTCATCCAGCCCACTCTTCCACCATCCGTCCCCAACCCTGGTCACCCCGGCGTCCACGACCCTCCACTCCGCCAGCCACCTGAAGTTATACGGCTGGAGGAGCGGATTTCTGAGCAGCATCTCTCGCACAAGAGCCGCTACTCCTGACAGGAGAAGAGCTGCGTCGTGAGGCGACCGTGTTCCAGACTGTGAGAAGGTCCTGGTAAAAGACGGGCAATGCCTACAAGGTCGGAAAATGCCCCAGATTGATATGCAGGAGCTGCACGTTATAGTTCAGGCCGTGCAACTGGCGGAAGAAGTACGTAGAGGAAGCTCGATGTAAAGGTATCTCTGCAGGGTCTGGAGGCGGAAGAACGCTATCTGTGTGGGGAGGCACACCAAACCTTGACCACCCTCCCTAAGTGGGAGATGCAAAACCTCAGCAGAGACCCAGTGCAGTCGGTTGACCCAGAAGAACCGGAAGAGGGTTTTCTGGATATTGGTGACAAATTGTGTCACCAAATATTGGTGACAGTGGCTTTTGCTACCAAATAAACCTGTTGGACTTTAACCTGGAGTTGTTAGACTTCTTATTGGTGACAAAGCCGGGGGAGGGGTCAAAGTGACCAGCCGGTACCACAACATGGTTTATGATGAGAACTCGGAGCAGTCCTGTCCAGCGACTCAGGCGAGTGGTGACTTTGGCCTCCAACTCCTGCCAGTTCGCCGTCCAGGATTCCTCGGATGGGCAGAGATGGACCCCCAAGTAGAGGAGGTTGGTCCTGCTCCAGGTGAAAGGCCTGAGCTCCTCCAGAAGGGGGTCCAACTGCCACAGACTGACCAGGAGCCCGGAGCACTTGGCCCAGTTGATCCTGGTGGAGGACGCAGCGCAGTACACCGCCTGGCCTTCTCACATCCTCCGTGGGTCAGCCGGGTCCGTGAACATGAGGAGCACATCATCAGCATAAGCCGACAGGACCACCCCTACACCCGGGCCGCGCAGAGCCAAACCCGACAACCTCCTCCGCAAGAGGCGCAGGAATGGCTCCACCCAAATCGAGTAGTTGGCCAGACAAGGGGCAGCCCTGCCGCACTCCTCTCTCAAAGCGAAGGGGTGCCGTCAGGGACCCTGTAACCTTAATTAACCTGCGGCAGAGTGCAGTAATCAGATCTGAGCGACAAAACACGTCCCGAACCTCAATGCCCGCAGAGTTCCGAGCAAATACTCGTGCTCCACCCTGTCGAATGCCTTCTTCTGATCTAAAGACAAGAAGGCGCTCGACACCCCGTGAGTGACGGACATGCTGGAGATCATCATGAATAGATCGGCCCGGGACCGTGTAGGACTGGTCAGGGTGGATCATGTGGTCCAGCACGGAGTCAAGGCGTGAAGCCAATGCCCTGGCGAAGATTTTGTAGTCCGTGCTGAGGAGGGAGAGCGGGCGCTGGTTTTTAAGGCACTGGAGATCCCCCTTCTTTGGCAGCAGGGCAATCATTGCCCTGCGTCACGAAAGGGGCATCTCTGCGGTTGCGATGCACTGCCCCAGGACCCCTGCGTAGTCATTCCCCAGGATGTCCCAGAGCGCCCTTAAGAACTCCACTGTCAGCCCGTCCAGCCCTGGGGCCTTGGCTCGTTGGAGGCTGTCGAGGGTGTCGGTCAGCTTGGCGAGGCTGATTGGGGCCTCAAGCCTGCCGACGCCCTCCGGGCTGACCTGCGGCAGGCCCTCCCACAAAACTCTGCGGGCATCTTCGCTGGACGGATCCGGAGAGAAGAGGGTGGTGTAATAATCCCGGGCAATATCACAGATGCCCTCTGGATCCGAGACAGGGGAACCGTCGTCGGCCAGCAGTGTAACGAGCTGCTGACGGTTAGCCCGCCCTTTTTCCAGCGATTAGAAGAAGGGGGAGCCGTGGTCCACATCCACTTGGAACTGGAGCTGTGACCTCATGTACATGCCACGGGACCCGACAAGCTGCAGGTCCCGCAGCGCGCCCTTCTTCTCCCTGTACTCCAGCCACAGGACCCGGTCCACGTCGGGCTGACTGAGACGTGCCTCCAGGTCAAAAACCTCCTTCTCCAACTCCACGAGCCTGGATTTCCACCTCTTTGTCGACCCCCTCGCGTACTCCTGACAGAAGGTACGGATGTGAGTCTTGCCCACATCCCACTGAAGGAGGAAATTTTCCAGAAAACCATATTTTGTATCATCAAACATATTTACTTATTGGACTAATTGGCTCCACTCATAACGGGCCAACAATGCAGAGGGGCACCCCCGGATGGATATTCGATCGGGTCCCCCCCTGCACAGCTGAGAGACTCGCAAATTTCAAAGACTACGGAAGATCCCTAATCTGCCTAGCAACAGCGCGCAGCTGCATTTTAAACTGGCCAAGGACGATCAAGATCCCTATGAAACGAGACATAGAGTGGGTTATCAAAACCAAGCTATCACTGAAATATTACCAATTCGGCCAAGGCAGACATAAAAATCTGATAAACTAAGATATAAGAATAAAAGATTAGAATGAAATACTCCAGACATCCAACAGGACAGGATGACATTAACACTCAATCTCACAAGCAGGAAACACAGACACGAAACAATAAGATCAATTCAGATAAGAGGACACATAGAGAAGATAATGGGAAACGCACTTAGACACCGGGGCAGGACCAAGTAATCCCATTAACACGAACACACACCATACAAATGCTAATCGATGAAACTTCCTAGGGACTTTTTAAACTGACAGACCACTTTATACATATTGTAAAAATGCATAATCAAATGTTCCCGCTCGAATTTGAAACTCTATAAAGATACACCGCTGATGTGATTTAATTGAGATCAACGTGGCCAAGCCACTGTTTCTGAGCTGGCTACGGGGGTCTCCCTGGGATCCCAGTAATTGTACAATAAAGACACGCTTTGAACCTTGATTTGCGACTCAACTTCTATTCTGCACTGGTAAAGGGATATTTCCCTACAACAAAATGGCGTAGTCACGGCAGGATTTGATATCTGACTTCTGACTGATGGCCACAGTTTGAAAGTCGGGATCAAATTTAAACGAATCTGATACAAATCCAGAGCAGTCAAAGGCGAGTGCAGGTCTCCGTTCAAAGTGAGGTACCTTTAAGGGTTAGGGTTTGTCTGTTTTAAGTATTGTTGTCTTGTAGAACTGTATAATCTTGCCTAAGTTTTTAAATTGAAACAGAAGTCCGCACTAAAGAGGTACAGGTCAGAACGACCGCGTGGAAGAAGGTAAGTAACTTTTAACTTTAATAGGAGTAAAGGACCAGAGGTAAAGATAACAGGTTTTGGGCTATTTGATAACAGGAATTAAGACTAATATAAAGATAAGTACCGCATGCAGAACTAATTGGTGTAACTAACCCAGGATTGTAAATGAAACCGCTGTCTGTGCCAAGGCAATAGGACAAGGGAGTGCTTGACTCAAGGTGCCCTACCCTAAACTGGACGTTAAGAGGAGAAATCTCCCACGCTAAGGTTGGGTTTTGAAGCGGGCGCTAAGAGGCACAGGCACTCAGGGTGCAAGGCACGGACAGTGTAAATCGGGTAACAACACTGACTCTGAAGGGACGAACAACCTCAGAGTCGATACAGTTACTAACTATAACAGGGGCTTTGATAACAGAATACATATGTGTAAGTGTTGAGGAAAAGGGGACCCGATCCATCCTGACCAAGAGACACGACGACGGAGGATCCATTAGGGACCCGGGCGGAGTTTGATAACCTTGTTCGTCTGTAGGGAACACCACAGCCCATAGCAGGATACCCGGTTTTGGGGTAACGGATCAACCCTGCTAGTGGGGGTGGTGGCCGAGCGGGAGGTGTTGTACTTAGAGGGGCTGGGAACAGGGGCCGACAAACCCACTAAACAACCAGCACACATCCCAATAAGACAACACAAAATAGACCAAGCGTGAGGTGTCAGGAATAGTTGGGGGAGCCCAGGGGAAAGAGACCCACTGGAACCCCACTACGAGGCCCTACAGCAATACAGACGGTGCTGGGGCAGTATCAGTGACAGGAGATAAGGGAGAGAGTTGAGGCACTTTTACTGTTGGAGCCAGCATACGGGGGTTGCAGGACTGCTAGACAGAAAAATGGCAGACCACGTTGTTAAGGGAGAAACTGCAGTAGCTCTCATTTTGAAGTATCTGTTAGCCAGAGAAGCGATTGTTGCAAAGATGAAACGGAACGGGTGGAACGCATCACAAACTTTAGAAGATCAAAGAAAGTGGGTAGACGGAGTTAAACGGGACAAAACAAAAGTAATGGGAGTAATATTAGTGACCCAGTTAGCTGGACAAATTGAGGAAGTAAATGCCTCAATGGAGGAGAGACACAAAGAGACAGAACAAATTAAAGTATTACAGGAGAGAGTGATGGAATTAGAACACAGAAGCCACACTGCGGAGATAACGCAGAGATCAGAGGAAACGGACCCTCGGCGCCCATACGAGTCAGTGCAGAAACATACAGCCACTCCAGCATCAGAAGAAAACATAGAAAATTATAATCTAGCGCCAGTCACGAGAGGAGGGACGTTAGCACAACCAAAGGCAACCTATAAGCCTTTTACGCCAGGGGAAAGGCAGCAGATGGATAGGAGAGATCTTAGTTTTTGTATTTCAGTGTGTTTGTGAGATCTGGTAGCTTGTCGAATGTAGGTGGTTGTTGTTGTAATTAGATTGAGAGCAGGGAGCTCTTTGTTCCTGTGGAATGTTTGCTACAGGCAGTGGGTGCAGTGTATTGCACCTTGGTTTAGCCTCAGGGGGCTGGGAGAGTGTTAAAACTGTTAAAGAGTGTTAAACTGTTAAAGATCAGCCAACGTTCCCTCTATCCCACACCTCCTCATTTTCATCATAAGCCGACCATGGGGGACCTTATCAAACGCCTTACTAAAATCCATGTATATGACATCAACTGCCCTACCTCCTCAAAAAATTCTATCAAATTTGTGAGGCACGACTTGCCCTTCACGAATCCGTGCTGACTATCCCGGATTAATCCGCATCTTTCTAAATGGTCGTAAATCCCATCCCTAAGGAACTTTTCCATCAATTTACTAACCCCGAAGTAAGACTAACCGGTCTATAATTACCAGGGTCATTTCTATTCCCTTTCTTAAACAGAGGAACAACATTCGCCACTTTCCAGTCCTCTGGCACCATCCCCGTGGACAGCGAGGACCCAAAGATCAAAGCCAAAGGCTCTGCAATCTCATCCCTTGCCTCCCAAAGAATCCTAGGATATATTTCATCAGGCCCAGGGGACTTATCGACCTTCAGTTTATTCAAAACTGCCAGGACATCCTCCCTCCGAACATCTATTTCCTCCAGCCTATTAGCCTGTAACACCTTCTCTACCTCAAAAACATGGCCCCTCACCTTGGTGAACACTGAAGAAAAGTATTCATTCATCACCTCGCCTATCTCTACTGACTCCATACACAAGTTCCCACTACTGTCCTTGACCGGCCCTAACCTCACCCTGGTCATTCTTTTATTCCTCACATAAGAGTAAAAAGCCTTGGGATTTTCCTTGATCCGACCCGCCAAGGACTTCTCATGTCCCCTCCGAGCCATCCTAAGCCCCTTTTTCAGCTCATTCCTTGCTAACTTGTAACCCTCAATCGAGCCATCTGAACCTTGTTTCCTCATCCCTACATAAGCTTCCCTCTTCCTTTTCACAAGACATTCCACCTCTTTCGTGAACCATGGTTCCCTCACTCGGCCATTTCCTCCCTGCCTGACAGGGATATACCTATCAAGGACACCCAGTATTTGTTCCTTGAAAAAGTTCCACTTTTCATTAGTTCCTCTCCCTGACAGTTTCTGTTCCCATCTTATGCCCCCTAATTCTTGCCTAATCGCATCATAATTACCTCTCCCCCAATTGTAAACCTTGCCCTGCCGTACGGCCCTATCCCTCTCCATTGCAATAACAAAAGACACCGAATTGTGGTCACTATCTCCAAAGTGCTCTCCCACAACTAAATCTAACACTTGGCCCGGTTCATTTCCCAGTACCAAATCCAATGTGGCCTCACCTCTTGTCGGCCTATCCACATATTGTGTCAGGAAACCCTCCTGCACACACTGCACAAAAACTGCTCCGTCCGAACTATTTGACCTGCAAAGGTTCCAATCAATATTTGGAAAGTTAAAGTCCCCCATGACAACTACCCTGTGACCCCCACACATATCCATAATCTGCTTAGCAATTTCTTCCTCCACATCTCTATTACTATTTGGGGGCCTATAGTAAACTCCTAACAACGTGACCGCTCCTTTCCTATTTCTAACCTCAGCCCATATTACCTCAGTGTGCAGATCCCCCTCGAAGTGCCTTTCCGCAGCCGTTAAACTATTCTTGATGAACAATGCTACTCCTCCACCTCTTTTACCAGCTTCCCTACACTTACTGAAACATCTATACCCCGGAACGTCCAACAACCATTCCTACCCTTGTTCTACCCACGTCTCCGTAATGGCCACAACATCGTAGTCCCAAGTTCCAATCCACGCCCCAAGTTCATCTACCTTGTTCCGGATGCTCCTTGCATTGAAGTAGACACACTTCAACCCACCTTCCTGTCTACCGGTACCCACCCTTGACCCTGATACCTTCCCCAATACCTCACCACCCTCAACACTGACTTCTGGACTACAACTCCTTTTCCCACTCCCCTGACAAATTAGTTTAAACCCCCCTGAAGAGCCGTATCAAATTTCCCTCCCAGGATATTGGTGCCCCTCTGGTTCAGGTGCACCCTGTCCTGTTTGTACAGGTCCCACCTTCCCCAGAATGTATTCCAATTATCCACGTATCTGAAACCCTCCCTCCTACACCATCCCTGCAACCACATGTTTAACTGCACTCTCTCCCTGTTCCTCAACTCGCTATCACGTGGCACCGGCAACATACCAGAGATGACCACATGTTTTGTCTTGGCTCTCAGCTTCCAGCCCAGCTCCCGAAATTCCTGTTTGAAATCCCCGTCCCTTCTCTTACCTATGTCGTTGGTACCAATGTGTACCATGACTTGTGACTGTTTCCCCTCCCCCTTAAGAATCCGGAAAACACAGTCTGAGACGTCACGGACCTTGGCATCCGGTGGGCAACATACCATCCGTGAGTCTCTTTTGCTGCCACAGAACCTCCTATCTATCCCTCTACTAATGAGTCCCCAATAACTATTGCCCTCCCGCTCTGCCCCTTACTGGTCACCTCATTACAGGAAAGATGTTGAAGCCATTGAAAGGGTGCAGAGGAGATTTACAAGGATGTTGCCTGGATTGGGGGGCATGCCTTATGAGGATAGGTTGAGGGAGCTTGGTCTCTTCTCCCTGGAGAGACGAAGGATGAGAGGTGACCTGATAGAGGTTTACAAGATGTTGAGGGGTCTGGATAGGGTGGACTCTCAGAGGCTATTTCCAAGGGCTGAAATGGTTGCTACGAGAGGACACAGGTTTAAGGTGCTGGGGGGTAGGTACAGGGGGGATGTCAGGGGTAAGTTTTTCACTCAGAGGGTGGTGGGTGAGTGGAATCGGCTGACGTCGGTGGTGGTGGAGGCAAACTCGTTGGGGTCTTTTAAGAGACTTCTGGATGAGTACATGGGATTTAATGGGATTGAGGGCTATAGATAGGCCTAGAGGTGGGGATGTGATCGGCGCAACTTGTGGGCCGAAGGGCCTGTTTGTGCTGTGGCTTTCTATGTTCTATGTTCTATGTTACCCTCCCGAGCCACAGAGACGGACACAGTGCTGGAGATCCTCTCACTGCGGCTCACCACTGGTATGTCGTCCCCCTCAACCGTATCCAAAGCGGAATACTTGTTGCTCAGGGGAACGACCACAGGGGATCCCTGCACTGACTGCTTCCTCCCAGCCTCTCTCACCGTCACCCACCTGTTTTCATTCCTCATTCCTGTTGCGCTGAACATGTCCCTACCTACTAGGCTTACCTATAACCCTCTATCTTACTAACTTCCATGAACTTATCCAAAAGTCTCTTAAAAGACTCTATCGAATCCGCCTCCACCACCACTACTGGCAGCCGATTCCACACACCCACCACCCTCTGAGTGAAAAACTTACCCCTAACATCTCCTCTGTACCTGCTCCCTAGCACCCTAAACCTGTGACCTCTTGTGGCAACCATTCCAGCCCTGGGTAAAAGCCTCTGAGAATCCACTCTATCAATACCTCTCAACATCTTATACACCTCTATCAGGTCACCTCTCATCCTTCGCCTCTCCAAGGAGAAAAGACCAAGCTCTCTCAACCTATCCTCATAAGGTATGCCATCTAATCCAGGCAACATCCTTGAAAATCTCCTCTGCACCCTTTCTATGGCTTCCATATCCTTTCTGTAATGAGGCGACCAGAACTGGGCACAGTACTCCAGGTGGGGTCTGACCAGGGTCCTATACAACTGCAGCATTATCTCCCGATTTCGAAACTCAATTCCTCTATTGATGAAGGCCAGTATTCCATACGCCCTCTTAACCACAGCCTCTACCTGCGACACTGCTTTGAGTGTCCTATGAACCCGGACCCCAAGATCCTTCTGATCTTCCACACTGCCAAGCGTCTTACCCTTAATATTATATTATTTCATCCTATTCAACCTGCCAAAATGAACCACCACACACTTATCTGGGTTGAAGTCCATCTGCCACTTCTCCGCCCAGTCTTGCATCTTATCTATGTCTCATTGCAACTGCTGACATCCCTCTACACTATCCACAACACCACCAACCTTTGTGTTATCAGCAAACTTGCCAACCCATCCTTCCACTTCCTCGTCCAGGTCATTTATAAAAATCACAAAGAGCAAGGGTCCTAGAACAGATCCCTGGGGCACTCCACTGAAAAAGAGCCATCTACAACCACTCTTTGCCTTCTGTGGGCAAATTAGTTCTGAATCCACAAAGCAATGTTCCCTTGTATCCCATGCCCCTTCACTTTCTCAATAAGCCTTGCGTGGGGCACCTTTTCAAACGCCTTGCTGAAATTCATATAAACTACATCTACCGCTCTTCCCTCGTCTATGTGTCTAGTTACATCTTCAAAAAATTCAATTAGGCTCGTAAGGCATGGTCTGCCTTGGACAAAGCCGTGCTGGCTATTTCTGATCATACTATTCCTCTCCAGATGTTCATAAATCCTGCCCCTCAGGATCTTCTCCATCAACTTACCAACCACTGAGGTTAGACTCACTGGTCTATAATTTCCTGGGCTATCTCTTCTCCCTTTCTTGAATAACGGAACCACATCCGCAACCCTCCAATCCTCCGGAACCTCTCCCGTCTCCATTGATGACGCAAAGATCATTGCCAGAGGCTCAGCAATCTCTTCCCTCGCCTCCACACAGTAATCTGGGGTACATCCGGTCCCGGTGATTTATCTAACTTGATGCTTTTCAAAACCTCCAACACATCCTCTCCCCTAATGTCCACATGCTCAATCTTCTCAGTCCACTGCAAGTCTGTACTGCAACTACCAAGATCCTTTTCCACTGTGAATACTGAAGCAAAGTATTCATTGAGTACCTCTGCTATTTCTACCAGTTCTATACAGACTTTCCCACCGTCACATTTGATAGGTCCTACTCCTTCAGATCTTATCTTCTTGCACTTAACATACTTGTAGAATGCCTTGGGGTTTCCTTTATCCTGTCTGCCATGGCCTGCTCATGACCCCTTCTTGCTCTTCTAATTTCCCTCTTAAGTTCCTTCCTACTAGTCGTATACTCTTCTAGATTTCTAATATTACCTAGCTCCCTGAACCTTTTGTAGGCTTTTCTTTTCTTCTTGACTAAATTCGTTACAGCTTTCACGCACCATGGTTCCTGTAACCTACCATAACTCCCCTGACTCATTGGAACGTTGCTGTGCAGAGCTCCAGACAAATGTTCCTTGAAAATTTACCACATTTCTTCCGTACATTTCCCTGAGAAAACCTCCTTCCAGTTTATGCCTCTAATTTCCTGCCTAATAGTCTCATAATTACCCTTACTCCAAATAAACACTTTCCTAGCTTGACAGATCCTATCTCTATCCAATGCTAATGTAAAGGAGATAGAGTTATGATCACTATCCCCAAAATGCTCTCCCACTGAGAGATCTGACACCTGCCCAGGTTCATTCCCTAATACCAAATCAAGTACAGCCTCTCCTCTTGTAGGCTTATCCACATACTGTGTCAGGAAGCCCCCCTGAACACACCTAACAAAATCTTCCCCATCTAAACCCCTTACCCTAGGGATATTCCAATCGATATTTGGGAAATTAAAATCTCCCATCACGACCACTCTGTTATTATCACATCTCTCCAGGATCTGCTTCCCAATCTGCTCCTCCACATCCCTGCTACTATTGGGCGGCCTATAGAAAACACTCAGTAAAGTTATTGACCCCTTCCTGTTGCGAACCTCCACCCACAGAGATTCTTCAGACAATCCCTCTGTGGCATCCATCTTTTCTACAACCGTGACACTATCCCTGATCAACAGTGCCACTCCCCCACCTCTTTTGCCTCCTTCCCTGTCCCTCCTGAAACATCTCAAACCCGGCACTTGAAGTATCCATTTCTGTCCCTGAGATAACCAAGTCTCTGTAATGGCCACCACATCACACTTCCAAGTAGTGATCCACGCTCTAAGCTCATCCATTTTGTTCACTACACTCCTTGCGTTAAAATACACACATCTCAACCCTTCGGTCTGAGCGCTCCCCTTCTCCGTCACCTGCGTATCCTCCCTCTGACTCTGTCTACAAGCCCCTTTTATTTTTAAGCTAACCTCCTCTCTCCCAGTCACCTCATTTTGATTCCCACCCCCCAACCACTCTAGTTTAAACAGTCCCCAGTAGCCTTAGCAAACCTTCCCGCCAGAATATTGGTCCCCCTGGGATTTAAGTGAAACCTGTCCTTTTTGTACAGATTGCACCTGCCCCGAAAGAGGTCCCAATGATCCAGGAACCTGAATCCCTGACCCCTGCTCCAATCCCTCAGCCACGCATTTATCCTCCACCTTATTTCGTTCCTTCCCTCACTGTCTCGTGGCACAGGCAGCAATCCCGAGATTACTATCTTTGCGTTCCTTCTTCTTAACTCTTCATAGCCCCTTCCCCTTTCCTGCCTATGTCAGTGGTACCAGTATGCACCACGACCTCTGGCTCCTCTCCCTCACACTTCAGGATTTCTTGGATACGGTCAGAAACATCCCTGATCCCGGCACCAGGGAGGCAAACCACCATCCGCGTTTCTCGACTTCCTCCACAGAAACGCCTGTCTGACCCCCTCACTGTCGAGTCCCCTGTCACCACTGCCTTCCTCCTCCTTTCCTTACCCTTCTGTGCTACAAGGCCGGACTCCGCGCCGGAGGCACGACCACTGCTGCTTCCACCAGGTGGGCTGTCCACCCCAACAGTACTCAAACAAGAGTACTTATTTTTAAGGGGCACAACCACTGGGGTACTCTCTACCCCAGACTTTTCCCTTTCCTGACTGTGACCCACTTGCCTGCTTCTTGTGTCCCCGGTGTGACCACCTGCCTATAACTCCTGTCTATCACCTCCTCGTTTTCCCTGACCAGACGAATGTCCTCGAGCTGCAGCTCCAGTTCCCTAACTCGGTCCCTTAGGAGCCGCAGCTCGACGCACCCAGCGCAGGTATGCACCTCTGGGAGGCTAGGAGACTCCACGACCTCCCACATCCGGCACTGAGAACAGCAAACTGGCTTCACATTCATAATGCCCCTTTTCCTCAGATTCCACAGGGAAAGAACTAAGATTTAAAAGTTCAGAAACCTACCCTCCCTCGCCCGTTTCCTCCTAAGCCCGTTGAGCCAAAGCCCTTCAGCTCTCACTCTGCTACCTGCTCACTCCACTGCCCGCTGAATAGTGCGTTCTCCTCTTTAACCCTCACTCGAACTACCGACTGACTCCAGGCACACGCGCACAAAACATTAAAAAAAACACTCTCTCTTCCTTCTGTTTAAAAAGTGTCTGTTCTGCGTTCCTTCTCTGTTAACTGTCTCCACTCCGTGTTCCTCCTCCTTTAAATGCCGCTGCTCTTTCTTCCTCATTACGAATGGACAATTACAATTGCTTCTGCTGCAAATCACTTTAAATCTGTGCCCTTTCGTTCTTGATCATTTTACAAGTGGCAACAGTTTCTCCTTATCTATTCGGTCCAGACCCCTCATGAACATCTCTATCAAATCTCCTCTTAACCTTAAAAGTCCCAGCCTCTCCAATCTATCTTCATAACTCAAGTTTCTCATCCCTGGAATCATTCTAGTAAACCTCTTCTGCGTTCTCCCCAATGTGTTCCTATCCTTCCGATACTCTGGCACCCAGATATTCCAGCTGAGATCTAACTCGTGTCTTACATAAGTTCAGCAAAACTTCCTTGTTCTTGTTCTCGATGTCTCTATTAATAAAGCCCAGAATAACAATTGCCTTACTAACTGCTTTCTCCACTTGTCCTGCCGCTTTCAATGATCTATATACATATGCACCCAGCTCCCTCTGCTCCTGCACCCTTTAAGAATTTTATCCCTTATTTTATGTTGTCTCTCCATGTTCTTTCTACCAAACTGCATCACACACGCTTTACCAAATTGAACTTCATCTGTCACCTATCTGCCCACTCCACCAACTTGTCTATGTCCTTTTGAAGTTCTACATTATCCTCCTCACAGTTCACAATGCTTCCAAATTTTGAATCATCTGCAAACTTTGAAATTGTCTCCTGCACATCAAGATCTATCATTAACATACATCAGGAAAAGTAAGGGTCCCAATACTGACACCTGAGGTACACCACAACAGTACCAACAGACTATTCAAACCTTCCTCATCAATTGTGAACCCTTCTATGGACAGAGTTTTCTCATCTGTCACCATACCTGGGTAGCATCTACCACCTTGCTAAAGACAGGTACAAATGTTCATTCAATTCCTCAGCCATTCTCCCAGCCTCCATGTGTAAATTCCCTTTTTGGTCCATAATCGGCCCTACTCCTCCTTTTACAACCGTTTTACTACTTATATGCCTATAGAAGACTTTGGGAGTGGAGGGTAAAGGAAGTACAAGGCTCAAGGCTCTCACTCACCTTCGGGCAGCGGAGAACACCGGCCTTGCGAGGGACACACTTCTATGAGTGGAGGATAAAGGGAGTACAAGGTTCAAGGCCATCATTTACCTTCATGGAGCAGAGAGCACCAGACCTGCAGCGACACTGATCAGGGAGCAGGGGAGAAAGGGGGTGTGAGACTCGCAGCCATCACTTACCTTCGGCAAGGGGAGAGCACTGAACTTGCGAGGGATACTCCTCTGGGAGCAGAGGACAAAGGAGTATGAGGCTCGGGGCCCTCCCTCACCTTTGGGGGATGGAGAGCATTGGACCTGCGAGGGACACTCCTCTTTAAAGTTTTAAGTTTATTTATTAGTCACAAGTAGGCTTACATTAGCACTGAAATGAAGTTACTGTGGAAATTCCCCAGTCACCACACTCCGGCGCCTGTTCGGGTACACTGAGGGAGAATTTAGCATGGCCAATGCATCTAACCAGCACGTCTTTCGGACTGTGGGAGGAAACTGGAGCACCCGGAGGAAACCCATGCAGACATGGGGAGAATGTGCAAACTCCACACAGACAATGATCCAAGCCAGGAATCGAACCTGGGTCCCTGGCGCATGTGAGGCAGCAGTACTAACCACTGTGCCGCCCACCAGAGGATAAAGGGAGTTGCAAGGCTTGGGACCTTGAGGGAGTGGAGAGCATTGGACCTACGAGGGACAGCTTTAAACAGCGTTTAAAAAATCCAAGAGTCACGTCAGGAAAGCAGTAAGTGGATTGGTTAGTGATTAACTAACATTAGGGGCTGTTTTAAAGAGCTGAAATTTAAATAATTCAACAAGGTAACAGTTAGGGAGCCAAACTAGAAGACGTTAAAAAAGAGTGAACCGAAGAGCAGAACCGGGTGATTAAAAGACTGTAAGAAAGAGTGGCGTGCAAGTTTACATCTCCTAAGGAAATTTAAACAGTTGTTTGGGTACATTGCCCCTTATGTCCAAAGATGGATGGATCTCACCGAGGTGGATTGGCTATGCTAAATGTGTGGGGTAACGGAAAGAGGGTAGGGGTCAGATACTCCGTCAGAAAGTCGGTGCAGACTCGATGGGCCGAATGGCGTCCTTCTGCACTGTCAAAACTCTATGGGGTCACACTTCACTTCTCTAATGAGCTTTTTAACCTCACCTCTCTTGGTTCTCAATTGTATTTTCTACCTGACACCTGTCATAAGCAAACTATCTTCTTCATCTTAATTTATATTTTTTTTCATCGAGGCAACTCTGGATTTGTTTGTCCTACCTTTCCCTTTTAAGGCAATATATCTTCACTATGTCCAGACCATTTCTGTTTTGAAGGTAGCCCATTGTTCAGCTGCAGCTTTTCCCACCAACTTTTCATTCCAATATTTCCGGCCCAGCTCTGTTCTTGCCCCATTGAAGTCGGCTCTCCTCCAGTTTATTTTTACTCTGGATAGCCCAATTTTCTCTTCCCACTAGGCGGTCTATAGACTACATCAAGCAAAGTAATTGCACCCTTTTTTGTCCTTTAGCTCCAGCCAACTAGATTCTGCTCTTGAATCCTTTGGAACATCCTCTTTCTCCAGCACTGCAATGCTCTTCTAAACCAATACCCCCCCCTCCCCCTCCTCCTCCTCCTCCACACCTCCCCCCCCTCCTCCTCCTCCTCCACACCTCCCCCCCCTCCTCCTCCTCCTCCACCCCCCCCCCCCCCCCCCCCCTCTGATTTTTGCTGAACATCTTGTACCCAGTCCTGCCCTTTCTTGAGCTAGGTCTCCATTATCACCACAACACCATAGTTCCACAATGCAATCTGTGCCTGTAAGTCCCCAATCTAATTTACTGTACTCCGTGCATTCACAAACATGGAAGATAACCTTGATTTAGATGTCACTACTATCTCCCTTGCTCCAACTTCAGCTATTAACATACTATTCTGTGAGCTACCCCTCAGCTTCATACCCCCCGCCAAGCTAATTTGAACCTCCCAACAGCGGTAGCAAATCTCCTTGTGAAGATATTAATCCCAGCCTTGTTAAGGTGCAACCCATCCAGATTGTACAGATCCAACCTGCCCCAGAAGTGGTCCCAGTGCCTCAGGGATCTGATGCCCTCCCTCCATCATCAGTTCTCCAACCAAGTTTTCAATCGCTTAGTACTCCTATTCCCATGCTCAGTAGCAAGTGGCACTGGGAGTAATTGTAAGATTTCTGCTCTTGAGGTCTTGCTTTTTAATTTCCTTCCTAACTCCCTGAAATCTGTTTCAGGACCTCATCTCTCTTCTTACCTGTGCCATTGGTACCGATATTAAAAACAACTTCTGGCTGTTCAATCTCCTCCAGAAGGATGTCCTACAGCTATTCTGTGGAGACAACACACCATCCTGGAGTCACATTTACTGCTGCAGGAATGCCTCTCTGATCCCCTGATTAAAAGTAAAGTTTATTTATTAGTCACAAGTAAGCTTACATTCACACTGTAATGAAGTTACTGTGAAAATCCCCTAGGCTATGGAATCCGTGATCCCCCTATTGATCTTGCACTTTTCTTCCCCCCCCCCCCCCCTCCTGTGCAGCTGAACCCACCATGGTGCCACAGACTTGGGTCTGGCTGCACTCCCCTGATGAAGAGTCCCAGCCCTCACCAGTATCCAAAATGGAAAACCAATTAGCATGCAAGATAGTGCAGGAGTCACCTGAGTCTATCTGCCTGATCTAAGACTGTCTTACAGTCATCCACTCCCTCTCTGCTTGCATGCTCTTAAACTGTAAATGGTGGAAAATCTCAGCAGGTCTAACTGCATCTGTGGAGAGAATAGAACCAATGTTTCGAGTCTAGATGACCCTTAGTCAGAGCTCGGCTAGACTTGAAACTCTATTCTCTCTCCACAGATGCTGTCAGACCTGCTGAGATTTTCCAGCATTTTCTGTTTTTGTTTCAGATTCCAGCATCCGCACTATTTTGCTTTTATCTTTACTCTTAAACTGGTGTGACCACCTCCCTAAACAAGTGAGCCACATACTTCTTTGCCTCACGGATGCATCATAGTGACTGAGCCACAATGGAGCCACCCCTCAATTACCAAAGCCCAGAGCTCAAACTTCTATAGCCGCTGACACTTCCTGCAGATCTGTTCATCTAGGACACATGGTGCATCCAGTCATCCTGAACAGTAGTTACACCATTAGAAAGAGCATTAAACAAGAAATTACTGGAGTGTAAGAAAGCATTGAAGTAATTGTGAGGGACTTCAATTTTCATATAGACTGGGCCAATTAAATTGACAACGGTGGTGTGCAAGATGAGTTTGTAGAATGTTTTCCTGACTTTCCTGAAATAATATATAGTAGACTCAACTTGGGGACTCAACTTGGGGACAAAGAAATTTTAGTTTTAGTAGCTTGTAATGAGGCAGGGTGTGAGTAATCCCATAATGAAAGATCCACTGGGAAAGAGTAGTATTCCATGTTAAATTTGAATGTGACATGTTCCAATCACAAAAAACCAATAAACTGAAATAATCAAATTTGCAAAAGAAATTTGGGGGCGAATTTGAGCCCACACAGTCTGCATGAATGATGGCACATGTTCCAAATCCAGAAAGCACGATTCATGCCCACGAGTTTGGAGTCCCGATCTTACCTGCCCCTCGCCAGTGGCGTGACATGAAACATGCCGCTGAACTACAGAAAGCTAATTTTAATACATTAGCATGTCATTAACAAGCACCCTCGCCAGGAATCCCCCCCCCCCCTCACTGGATGATCAGAGGGCACCGGCATGCCGTCATTCTGGCGCCATTTACAACAGGTTCACCTCGATGTGAACCTGTCATGGGGTCTCCCCACTGACATAAAGTTGAGTGTAGCCCCCAGGGCAGAGGGATATGGCCTGGAAGTGACCTGATAATGCTCCTCGGAACTGCACTCTGCACAGGTTGGCACTGCCTGATTGGCATCACTATTGTACCAATCTGGTAGCGGCCAAAGTGTCAAGGTGTGTGCCCTATTTTGAGCCTCATCGGGGGAGGACTTCATTCAGATTTGCTTGTGGGCCTGGAGCGGAGGAGCAGGGCATGCGACGATGGCCTTTGGGAGGGTGGGTATCAGCTCTGACTGTGGGGAGGGGGAGGAGGAGGGGGGAGGGGCCAATGACTCCAGTTTTGGGGGGGGGGGGTGAGGAGAGAGAGAGAGGCTGAAATTAATGGTGGAGGTGAAGAAGATTCCAATGATCGGGGAGGGAAAGGGGCAGATGTTTGGGGATGTGGGGGAGAAGGGGTCGATGATTGGAGAGGGCTCTGGGAGAAGAGGCTGATGATCATGGGGTCGCTGGGAGAGAAGGGGCAGGTGGTTGTGTGGGGCGAAGAAGGAGCAAATGGATGTGGGGAGGGGGGAGCAGATGGTTGTGGGGAGGGGGGAGCAGATGGTTGTGGTGAGGGAAGAAGGAGCAAATGATCGGGGAGGCTGGGGGAGAAGGGTCCAATGATTGTGAGGGGTCTGGGGAGATGGTCATGGGGGAAGGGGCAGATGACAGGGGTGGGGGGCGCCCAAAGACTTCCATGCTGAGCATGAGGGGGGTGGCCGGGATGGGGGGGGGGGGGGGGGGGGGGGCGGGGTGGGGGGGGGGGGGGGTGGGGGGGGGGGGCGGGGCGGGGGGCGGGGCGGGGGGGGCGGGGTGGTGGCGAGGAATCTACTCAGGTTCTGACGGGGGCGCCAACTCTGAGCAGCCAGATTTTTAAAGAACAAAGAAACTTACAGCGCAGGAACAGGCCCTTCAGCCCTCCAAGCCTGCACCGACCATGCTGCCTGACTTAACTAAAACCCCCTACCCTTCCGGGGACCATCTCCCTCTATTCCCATCCTATTCATGTACTTGTCAAGACGCCCCTTAAAAGTCGCTACTGTATCCGCTTCCACTACCTCCCCTGGCGACGAGTTCCAGACACCCACCACTCTCTGTGTAAAATATCTGCCTCGTACATCTCTTTTAAAACTTGCCCCTTGCACCTTAAACCTGTGCCCCCAAGTAATTGACTCTTCCACCCTGGGAAAAAGCTTCTGACTATCCACTCTGTCCATGCCACTCATAATCTTGTAGACTTCTATCAGGTCTCCCCTCAACCTCCGTCGCTCCAGTGAGAACAAACCAAGTTTCTCGAACCTCTCCTCATAGCTAATGCCCTCCATACCATACTGTATGTTGAAGCCCTGGCAGTAACGGTGAAAATCATGCCTCATTGATTTTTGTGGCAGAATCTGGAAACACACCAGTTTTCTTGCTGGAAACAGCACTCTGCCACTTTTTGGAAAGATTGCCTCAGAGACATAAATGGGGCATTTTCCAGCTGGCAGCTCCAGCAATTAGTTATATGGTGGCAAGGATCAGTGCTGGAACCTTTGACAAAGAGACAGAGAATAGTTATCACAATTTGCTGATGATACAAAGCTGAGCAGAAAACAAACAACCTTATTTCTGGAAGGCGCTATATAAATGTACAAATGTCTGTTCTGCTGGGCGCATGCGCACTCTGATCTTCCTACGGGCGCATGCGCCGCTCCTTCCCTTTCCTGTTCCGGTGTCATGGCGGACGGGCCAGGCAGAGCTGCGTCTCAGGCTGTGTTCCGGCGTTTGCGGGCGACACAGAGCAACAAGGTCAGAGAGGCCGGAGGGGGAGGTTGGGGCATTATTGGCCTGAAGTCCCGGGGTCAGGCTCCGGGGTGGGAGGGACATAGATTCCGGCCCACGACTTCAACCCGGCCCCCTCCGGACTTAACCATTACTGACCAGATGGTGGTGGGCCCGCCCACAACGGGATGGAGCTGACTGGATGGTATATTTATCTGCCCCGCCCCCTCAATCCTTTGGTCTCGCCTTGTCTGACCCATGACTGACCTCCCCATCCTTCCATTGGCCCCAACCCATCTGACACTCTCCCTGGGTGGCACAGCAGTTATGATGTGGAGATGCTGGCGCTGGACTGGGGTAAACACAGTAAGAGTTTTAACAACACCAGGTTAAAGTCCAACCGGTTTATTTGGTAGCAAATGCCATTAGCTCACGTGTGGAGAACACCATCTACCAGGCACACGGTACCTACTCTTGCAACTTGGCCAACGTTGTCTACCTGATACGCTGCAGGAAAGGATGTCCCGAGGCATGGTACATTGGGGAGACCATGCAGATGCTATGACAACGGATGAATGAACACCGCTCGACAATCACCAGGCAAGACTGTTCTCTTCCTGTGGGGGAGCACTTCAGCGGTCATGGGCATTCGGCCTCTGATCTTCGGGTAAGCGTTCTCCAAGGCGGCCTTCATGACACACGACAGCGCAGGGTCGCTGAGCGGAAACTGATAGCCAAGTTCCGCACACATGAGGACGGCCTCAACCGGGATCTTGGGTTCATGTCACACTATCGGTAGCTTGCCTGGACCTGCAGAATCTCGCTGGCTGTTCTGTCTGGAGACAATACACATTTCTTTAACCTGTGCCTAATGCTCTCTCCACTCACATTGTCTGTATCTTTAAGACTTGATTAGCTGTAAAGATTCGCATTCTAATCAGTGTTCTGTAACTTGAGTTTGTGTCTCTGTATGCCTTGTTTGTGAGCAGATATCCACTCCATCTGATGAAGGAGCAGCGCTCTGAAAGCTAATGGCATTTGCTACCAAATAAACCTGTTGGACTTTAACCTGCTGTTGTTAAAACTCTTACTGTGGCACAGTAGTGGCACTGCTGTCTCACAGTGCCAGAAACCTGGGTTCAATTCTGTGTGGAGTCTGCACATTCTCCTCATATCTGTGTGGGCTTCTTCTGGGTGCTCCAGTTTCCTCCCACAGTCCAGAGATGTGTGAGTTAGGTTGGTTGGCCATGCTCAATTGCCCCTGAGCATCAGAGAGATTAACAGGGTAAATGTGTGGGGTAATGCGGAAAGGGCCTGAGTGGGATTGTTGTTGGTGCAGATTTGATGGGCTGAATGGCCTCTTTCTGCACTGTAGGTATTCTATGATAAACTCCCCCTCACCACCTCTGACCCTTTCCCTGGTGGTGGACAGTGTTCCTGGTGGTGGACAGTGTTCCTGGTGGTGGACAGTGTTCCTGCTTTATCTTCTCTCTCTGATCTTCTTTATATTCTTTATGCAGAGCTGTTTCGACTGCGGTGCCAAGAATCCCAGCTGGGCCAGTGTTACCTACGGGATCTTCCTGTGCATTGACTGCTCTGGAATCCATCGCTCACTGGGAGTTCATCTTAGCTTCATCAGGTAGGGTGTATGTGCTGACCAGGCAGGGATACACACCCTGGGGATCACAGCCTCTGTTGCTTATGTCCATCATTCCAGGAGCACAGATCTAGAACATAGAACAGTACAGCACAGAACAGGCCCTTCGGCCCACGATGTTGTGCCGAGCTTTATCTGAAACCAAGATCAAGATATCCCACTCCCTGTCATCCTGATGTGCTCCATGTGCCTATCCAATAACTGCATAAATGTTCCGAAAGTGTCTGACTCCACTATCACTGCAGGCGGTCCATTCAACACCCCAACCACTCTCTGAGTAAAGAACCTACCTCGGACATCCTTCCTATATCTCCCACCATGAACCCTATAGTTACGCCCCCTTGTAATAGCTCCATCCACCCGAGGAAATAGTCATAGAAACATAGAAAAACTACAGCACAAAACAGGCCCTTCGGCCTGTGCCGAACATACCCCTACCTTTTAGGCCTACCTATAACCCTCCATCCTATTAAGTCCCATGTACTCATCCAGGAGTCTCTTAAAAGACCCTATTGAGTTTGCCTCCACCACCACTGACGGCAGCCGATTCCACTCGCCCACCACCCTCTGTGTGAAAAACTTCCCCCCAACATTTCCCCTGTACCTACCCCCCAGCACCTTAAACCTGTGTCCTCTCGTAGCAGCCATTTCCACTTTGGGAAAAAGCCTCTGAGAGTCCACCCGATCTATGCCTCTCAACATCTCATATACCTCCATTAGGTCTCCTCTCATCCTTCGTCTCTCCAAGGAGAAAAGACCGAGCTCCCTCAGCCTATCCTCATAAGGCATGCCACTCAATCCAGGCAACATCCTTGTAAATCTCCTCTGCACCCTTTCAATCTTTTCCACATCCTTCCTGTAATGAGGCGACCAGAACTGAGCACAGTACTCCAAGTGGGGTCTGACGAGGGTCTTATATAGCTGCATCATTATCCCCGTTTTTGAACGTTCACTCTATCTATCCCCTTCATCATTTTATAAACCTCTATTAAGTCTCCCCTCAACCTCCTCCGCTCCAGAGAAAACAGCCCTAGCTCCCTCAACCTTTCCTCATAAGGCCTACCCTCCAAACCAGGCAGCATCCTGGTAAATCTCCTCTGCACTCTTTCCAGCGCTTCCACATCCTTCTTGGCCACACAGGCAGTGACCCGGCTTAGGTCACTGTCTGTGTGGAGTTTGCACATTCTCCTCGTGTCTGCGTGGGTTTCCTCCAGGTGCTGCGGTTTCCTCCCACAGTCCAAAGATGTGCGGGTTAGGTTGATTGGCCATGCTAAAAATTGCCCTTAGTGTCCTGAGATGCGTAGGTTAGAGGGATTAGTGAGTAAATATGTAGGGATATGGGGGTAGGGCCTGGGTGGGATTGTGGTCGGTGCAGACTCGATGGGCCGAATGGCCTCTTTCTGTACTGTAGGTTTCTATGATTTCTATGATATAGTGAGGTGACCAGAACTGCACACAATATTCCAAATGTGGTCTCACCAAGGTCCTGTACAGTTGCAGCATAACCCCACGGCTCTTAAACTCCAACCCCCTGTTAATAAAAGCTAACACACTATAGGCCTTCTTCACAGCTCTATCCACTTGAATGGCAACCTTCAGAGATCTGTGGATATGGGCCCCAAGATCTCTGTTCCTCCACAGTCTTCAGAACCCTACCTTTGACCCTGTAATCCACATTTAAATTTGTCCTACCCAAATGAATCACCTCACATTTATCAGGGTTAAACTCCATCTGCCATTTTTCAGCCCAGCTTTGCATCCTAGCTATGTCTCTTTGCAGCCTACAACAGCCCTCCACCTCATCCACTACTCCACCAATCTTGGTGTCATCAGCAAATGTACTGATCCACCCTTCAGCCCCCTCCTCTAAGTCATTAATAAAAATCACAAAGAGCAGGGGACCAAGCACTGATCCCCGCGGCACTCCGCAAGCAATCTGCCTCCAGTCCGAAAATTTTCCATCCACCATCACCCTCTGTCTTCGATCAGACAGCCAGTTACCTATCCAATCGACCAACTTTCCTTCTATCCCACACCTCCTCACTTTCATCATAAGCCGACCAGGGGGGACCTTATCAAACGCCTTACTAAAATCCATGTATATGACATCAACTGCCCTACCTTAATCAACACATTTAGTTACCTCCTCAAAAAATTCTATCAAATTTGTGAGGCACGACTTGCCCTTCACGAATCCGTGCTGACTATCCCGGATTAATCCGCATCTTTCTAAATGGTCGTGAATCCCATCCCTAAGGACCTTTTCCATCAACTTACCAACCACCGAAGTAAGACTAACCGGTCTATAATTACCAGGGCCATTTCTATCTCCTTTCTTAAACAGAGGAACAACATTCGCCACTCTCCAGTCCTCTGGCACCATCCCCGTGGACAGTGAGGACCCAAAGATCAAAGCCAAAGGCTCTGCAATCTCACCCCTTGCCTCCCAAAGAATCCTAGGATATATTTCATCAGGCCCAGGGGACTTATCGGCCTTCAGTTGATATGGGTTCAGAAGCAGATTTTGGAACTAGTACTGAGCCGAAATGACAATTGCAGCCTGAGTGCAGTGAATTCATTGTTGGATGCGCCAGCAGGGAGGGCCTCTGTGGTCAGCTTCACTGTCCCACTGCTGAGAGTAACATGCCAGCATCAGCCAGGGGGGTCTGAGGTGCCATGGAGCAGCAGGTCTGTGTTAACCTTGACCTGCATGACACAAGTGAATGATTACCATAATTGGGCCCTAATTTGCACACGTTGCAGTGGCTTGTTCACACCCAGGGTTCCATGGTACAGTTGGCTTGTGTTTCCTGGTACAATGGGCTGTTCTTGTCCTGATATTTTTATTCTGTATTTTGCTGCTTTTTCTGCAGATCTACTGAGCTTGATTCAAACTGGAGCTGGTTCCAGTTACGGTGTATGCAGGTGGGAGGCAATGCGACTGCGGTAAGTGAGACACCATTTCCAGGTTTCCCATTCTTGCAATTGGAATTGCTCAGCAGGCAGGGACTAGTTCTCCCGTGTACTCTCTTTTGTGTATGCACTGCTGTGGGCATTAATTAACATGACTTGCATGGCAGTTTTAGCTGTGTTAGAAACAATAAAGCTTCCTCTACATTGTCCCCATCAAACACTCCCAGGACAGGTACAGCATGGGATTAGATACAGAGTAAAGATCCCGCTACCCTGTCCCTGTCAAAACTCTCCCAGAACAGGTACAGCTCGGGGTTAGAAACAGCAATGCAGTGACACTCAGCACTCCCACTGCCCCAACCGGCAAGGATGCAGTTAGATATAGTGCTCTGTGGATCTGCACTGTGGATCGTGCTGTCACATGTAAAAAGTGTGGAGCAGGGATGAGTTGGGAAATTTGAAATGAGCTCTAGTTCTGTTGCTGCTTGTGTGTTTGTTTTGAGTTTGAACTGGATGTTGAGGGATTATTTTTGACTTTGCCCCTCAGGCAGCCTTTTTCCACCATGATGGCTGCATGACAAAGGACGCAAACAGCAAATATAACAACCGAGTAGCTCAGCTGTATCGAGAGAAGGTCAGGACAGCAGCCATAGCTGCTATGGAAAAATACGGCACAGAGGTAGGACACTAGGTTTGTACAATGGTAGTTTTTGGGGCAGTGTGTTGGGTTGGCACTAGGTTGGATGGTGGTGGTAGGCTACGGGCATCAGCTTGTTTTTGGAGGCACACCAGATCATTGGCAGGGTCCCTGAGTTGGGAGAAATACATTGTCCTTACTTGGGGTCACTGGGTGATGTGGGGTTTGCTGTGTCATAGCAGGTTTGGGGGGTGAGAGTTCATTGTATCAATAGGTTGCTCAGTCATGGGATTGGGGGGGCGGTTGCTGTATCGAGGGGGCGTTGGTGAGGCGGCGGGGTCACTGTAGTATTCAGTCACACTGGCATCTCGTGCTGCTCACTGCGCCCACCATTGCTTTGCTTGTTTAACACTGTTTAACTTTGATCCTTCATCCTTCCGGCAGCTGTGGATTGATGGAGGCAGCACTTCACCAAGCCCATCGCTGGGCCAAGACGAGAAAGATTTCTTTGTGGGGCTCTCGCAGGTGAGTGTCCTCCAGACTGCAACCTTTCCAATTGGTCCACAGGGTGAGAGTTTTCTGATTGTTTGTGTACTGCCCTCAGAGCACTGCTGATTGGGAGAGCAGTCTGCAATCGGGGAACAGCAGCAAGGAGCATTTAACAGAGCTAGTGGAGACAGCCAAGACACAGAGCAAGAATGGCAGCAAACCCTGTGGTAGGTACATTCATAGCATGGTTACAGCACAGAAGGAGGCTATTCGGCCCATCATGCCTTTGTTGGGCATCTGTTTTGTCTTTTCCATGCGGCCCATCACATTCTGTTAAGGAGCAGTTGACTGGAATGCAGGACATGCATGTGTCTGTGAAAAGGAAGGACAGGAAAGGCAGGATTCAGGAACCGTGGATGACCAGGGAAATTGCGAGTCTAGTCAAAAAGAAAAAGGATGCATGAGGGAAGGAAATCTGCAATCCTTACCCGTTCTGGCCTACATGTGACTCCAGAGCCACAGCAATGTGGTTGACTGTCAACTGTCCTCCGGCAACTAGGGTTGGGCAATAAATGCTAGCCAGCCTGTGACGCCCACGTCCCACAAATGAATTTTAAAAAAATATAAGGTTTGTGCAACTAAAAACAGATGAAGCACTTGAAGAATACAGGGAAAGTGGAAATAACTCAAACAGGGAGTCACGAAATGACCTTGACAGGAAGGATTAAGGAGAATCCCAAGGCATTTTATACATAGTTTAGGAACAAGAGGGTAGCTAGAGAAAGAGTTGGTCCACTCAAAGACAAAGGAGGGAAATTATGCATAGAACCAAAGGAAGTGGGTGGGATCCTTAATGAGTACTTTGCATCGGTATTCACAAAGGAGAGGGACACGTTGATTGATGGTGTCCCGGAGGGGCATGTAAACCCTTTGGCACAAGTCACCATGACGAGGGTGGAAGTGTTCGGTGTATTAAAAACATTAAGGTAGACAAATCCCTAGGGTCAGATGGCATCTATCCCAGATTACTGAGGGAGACAAGCGAGGAAATTGCTGGGACTCTAACAGAAATCTTTGTTTCCTCTTTGGCCACAGGTGAAGTCCCCTGGAGGATAGCCAATGTTGTCCCGTCATTTAAGAAGGGTAGCAAGGATAACCCGGGTAATTATAAGCCCGTGAGCTTGTGTCAGTGATAATGAAATTGTTGGAGAAGATTCTTAGGGATAGGATCTATATACATTTGGAACTGAAGGGTCTTATTAGCAACAGACAGCATGATTTTGTACGAGGGAGGTCATGTCTCACTAATTTGATTGAGTTTTTTGAGGAGGTGACAAAAATGATTGACGAGGGAAGGGCCATGGATGTTGTCTACATGGACTTTAGTAAAGCATTTGACAAGGTCCCTCATGGTGGGTTGGTACAAAAGGTTAAATCACACGGGATCAAGAGTGAACTAGCTAGATGGATTCAGGGTTGGCTTGGCCATTGAAGGTAGAGGGTAGCGGTGGAAGGATGTTTTTTTGAATGGAGATCTGTAACTAGTGGTGTTCCACAGGGATCAGTGCTGGGACTTCTGTTGTTTGTAATATATATAAATGACCTGGAAGAAAACGTAACTGGTCTGATTAGTAAGTTTGCGGACGACACAAAGATTGCTGGAGTTGCGGATAGTGATGAACATTGTCAGCGAATACAGCAGGATGTCGATAGGCTGGAAAATTGGGCGGAGAAATGATAGATGGAATTTAATCCGGACAAATGCGAGGTGATGCATTTTGGTAGATCCAAGTCAGGTGGGAGCTATAAAATAAATGGCAGAACCATCAGGAGCATAGACACACAGAGAGATCTGGGATCCAGAGATCCTTAAAAGTGGCAGCACAGGTAGAAAAGGAGATGAAGAAAGCAGATGGCATGTTTACCTTCATCGGACAGGGCATCGAGCATAAAAGTTGGTAAATTATGTTAGTTGTATAAAAAAGTTGGTTGGGCCACATTTGGAATATTGAGTTCAATTCTGGTCCCCTCACTACCAGAGGACGTGGTAGCTTTGGAGAGAGTGCAGAAGAGGTTTACCGGATGTTGCCTGGTATGGAGGGTATCAGCTATGGGGGGAGATTGAATAAACTGGGATTGTTCTCCCTGGAAAGACAGAGGCTGAGGGGGGACCTGATATAAGTTTATAAAATTATGAGGAGCATAGATGAGGTGAACAGTTGGGAGCTTTTCCCAGGGCAGAAATGACAATCACAAGGGGTGGAATGTTCAGGAGAGACATGGTGGCACAGTGATTAGCACAGCTGCATCTCAGCTCCTGGGACCCGGGTTTCATTCCCGGCTTGGGCCACTCACTGTGTGGAGTCTGCACGTTCTCCCTGTGTCTGCGTGCGTTTTCTCTGGGTCTTCCGGTTTCCGACCACAGTCCAAAGATGTGCGGGCTAGGTTGATTGGCCATGCTAAATTGTCTCTTCGTCTCCTGGGATGTGTAGGTTAGAGGGATTAGCGGGGTAAATGTGTGGGGTAGTGGGGATAGGGCCTGGGGTGGGACTGTTGTCGATGGAAGTTTTTTATACAGGGTGGTGGAGGCCTGGAGTTCACTGCCAAGTGAGGTGGTTGAGGCAGATACGTTAGCGACATACAAGACTTTTCTGGACAGGCACATGTACAGGAGGGGAATAGAGAGATACAGGCAGTTGGTCTAGGTAGGACAATGTGATCGCGCGGCACTGTTGGGTGAGGTGCGAAGAAACGCGGCACTGTGGGGTGGGTCACGAGGGAGCGCGACGCTGTCGGGGGATGGGTCGTGAGGGAGCGCGGCGTTGTCGAGGGGTGGGTCGAAAGGGGGCGCGCGTTGTCGGGGGGTGGGTCGCGAGGGAGCGCGACGCTGTCGGGGGGTGGGTTGCGAGGGAGCGCGGTGCTGTCGGGGGATGGGTCGCGAGGGAGCGCGGCGCTGTCGGGGGTGGGTCGCGAGGGAGCGCGGCGCTGTCGGGGGATGGGTCGCGAGGGAGCGCGGCGCTGTCGGGGGGGTGGGTCGCAAGGGAGCGCGACGCTGTCGGGGGTGGGTCGTGAGGGAGCGCAGCACTGTCGGGGGATGGGTCGCTAGGGAGCGCGGCGCTGTCGGGGGTGGGTCGCTAGGGAGCGCAGCACTGTCGGGGGGTGGGTCGCGAGGGAGCGCGGCGCTGTCGGGGGTGGGTCGCTAGGGAGCGCAGCACTGTCGGGGGATGGGTCGCTAGGGAGCGCGGCGCTGTCGGGGGTGGGTCGTGAGGGAGCGCAGCACTGTCGGGGATGGGTCGCTAGGGAGCGCGGCGCTGTCGGGGATGGGTCGCTAGGGAGCGCGGCGCTGTCGGGGGTGGGTCGTGAGGGAGCGCAGCACTGTCGGGGATGGGTCGCTAGGGAGCGCGGCGCTGTCGGGGGTGGGTCGAGAGGGAGCGCAGCACTGTCGGGGGGGCGGGTGGGGAGGGAGCGCTGCGCTGTCGGGGGGGGAGGGAGCGCTGCGCTGTCGGGGGGGGAGGGAGCGCTGCGCTGTCGGGGGGGGCGGGTGGGGAGGGAGCGCGGCGCTGTCGGGGGGGGAGGGAGCGCTGCGCTGTCGGGGGGGGGGCGCTGCGCTGTCGGGGGGGGAGGGAGCGCTGCGTTGTCGGGGGGGGCGGGTGGGGAGGGAGCGCGGCGCTGTCGGGTGGGGAGGGAGCGCGGCGCTGTCGGGGGGGGCGGGTGGGGAGGGAGCGCGGCGCTGTCGGGGGGGGCGGGTGGGGAGGGAGCGCGGCACTGTCGGGGGGGGCGGGTGGGGAGGGAGCGCGGCGTTGTCGGGGGGGCGGGTGGGGAGGGAGCGCGGCGCTGTCGGGGGGGGGGGCGGTGGGGGGGGAGCGCGGCGTTGTCGGGGGGGGGCGGGTGGGGAGGGAGCGCGGCGCTGTTGTGGGGGGCGGGTGGGGAGGGAGCGCGGCGCTGTCGGGGGGGCGGGTGGGGAGGGAGCGCGGCGCTGTCGGGGGGGCGGGTGGGGAGGGAGCGCGGCGCTGTCGGGCGGTGGGTCGCGAGGGAGCGCGGCGCTGTCGGGGGGTGGGTGGGGAGGGAGCGCTGCGCTGTCGGGGGGGTGGGTGGGGAGGGAGCGCGGCGCTGTCGGGATGGGCGGGTGGGGAGGGAGCGCGGCGCGGTCGGGGGGGCGGGTGGGGAGGGAGCGCTGCGCTGTCGGGGGGGGGGGCGGGTGGGGAGGGAGCGCGGCGCTGTCGGGGGGGCGGGTGGGGAGGGAGCGCGGCGCTGTCGGGGGGGGCGGGTGGGGAGGGAGCGCGGCGCGGTCGGGGGGGCGGGTGGGGAGGGAGCGGTCGGGGGGGGGGCGGGTGGGGAGGGAGCGCGGCGCTGTCGGGGGGGGCGGGTGGGGAGGGGGCGCGGTGGGTCGCGAGGGAGCGCGGCGTGGTCGGGGGGGCGGGTGGGGAGGGAGCGCTGCGCTGTCGGGGGGGGCGGGTGGGGAGGGAGCGCGGCGCTGTCGGGGGGTGGGTGGCGAGGGAGCGCGGCGCTGTCGGGGGGTGGGTGGCGAGGGAGCGCGGCGTGGTCGGGCGGTGGGTCGCGATGGAGCGCGGCGATGTCGGGGGGGCGGGTGGGGAGGGAGCGCTGCGCTGTCGGGGGGGTGGGTGGGGAGGGAGCGCGGCGCTGTCGGGGGGTGGGTGGCGAGGGAGCACAGCGCTGTCGGGGGGTGGGTCCTGAGGGAGCACAGCGCTGTCAGGGGTGGGTCCTGAGGGAGCGCTGCGCTGTCAGGGGTGGGTCCTGAGGGAGCGCTGCGCTGTCAGGGGGGGCGGGTGGGGAGGGAGCGCTGCGCTGTCGGGGGGGCGGGTGGGGAGGGAGCACAGCGCTGTCAGGGGTGGGTCCTGAGGGAGCGCTGCGCTGTCAGGGGGGGCGGGTGGGGAGGGAGCGCTGCGCTGTCGGGGGGGCGGGTGGGGAGGGAGCGCGGCGCTGTCGGGGGGGCGGGTGGCGAGGGAGCGCGGCGCTGTCGGGGGGGCGGGTGAGGAGGGAGCGCTGCGCTGTCGGGGGGGCGGGTGGGGAGGGAGCGCGGCGCTGTCGGGGGGGCGGGTGGCGAGGGAGCACAGCGCTGTCGGGGTGGGTCCTGAGGGAGCACGGCGCTGTCGGGGGGGCGGATGGGGAGGAAGCGCTGCGCTGTCGGGGGGGGCGGGTGGGGAGGGAGCACAGCGCTGTCGGGGGGGCGGGTGGGGAGGGAGCACAGCGCTGTCGGGGGGGCGGGTGGGGAGGGAGCACAGCGCTGTCGGGGGGGCGGGTGGGGAGGGAGCACAGCGCTGTCGGGGGGGCGGGTGGGGAGGGAGCACAGCGCTGTCGGGGGTGGGTCCTGAGGGAGCACGGCACAAATGGAATTGGCTGACATGATTACTGTGTTACAGTAGTTAACCGTGTTGGACATTGAGGTGAAAGATGCTGTAAAACCTGTACTTTGTTCTTTCTTAGACTAACAATGTGAGCCCCTGAGCAGTGAACAGCTTTCATCCAGTGCCAAGCTTCATCCCGTTTAAAATGCAGCAACGGCCTTCTTCCCCATTCTGGCTGCTCTCTTTCACCGTTGCAGCGTGTGTTTATGTATTGGCTGTATGAATCCTCCTGTGATCATGGGGAAAGGTGATGTTGGGGGGTTGCAGATGGCCGCTCACGTGTGTAGTATACTGGATAAAACCATTGCATTAACACATTCCTCTATTACAGAATCGGAGCAAGGACCCAGCATAAAACACCTCTCGGCTTCACCGATGACCACGTTGGGTAAGAACAACTGTTAGATGGGCCTGAGCACCTCTTCTCTCCCTTCCCACCTCCCAGTCAGGTGGGCCTGAGCTGCTCCCCTCCTGTTCAGTGGAATGTAACAATCCTATACATAGGCAACGGTCAACAAATAGCTCATAAACTGCACTCAGAACTCATATAAACCTGATGTGGCCCCTGGGCCGCAGAGGCCCATCACTGAGTTAGAGTCAACCACATTGCTGTTGGTTTGGGGTCACAGGTTGACCAGACGGGGTCATTGGTGAACTAGATGGGTTTTTACAACAGTCCCAGTTTCATGGTTACCATTACTGAAGCTAGTGAGTTATTCCCAATTTATTAATTAATTGAATGTAAACTCTCCCAGCTGCTGTCCTGGGACCTGAGCTCACGTCATCTACATCTAGAGCGCGGAGGTAATGTGGAGCATTCTTGGGAGTAATTGTGATGAATAGCATCGATAGAATCATAGTGACAAAAGGAGGCCATTCAGTCCATCAAATCTAACCATGCCCATCCCCTCTGTAACCCCCTGTATTTACCCTGATAATTCCCCAAACCTCAATATCTTTGGACACTAAGGGACAATCTTGCATTGTCAGTCTACTTAACCTGCACATCTTTGGACTGTGGAAGGAAGCTAGAGCGCCCGGAGGAAACCCACGAGGACACAGAGAGAACGTGCAAACTCCACACAGACGGTCACCCAAGGTCGGAATTGAACCCAAATCCCTGGCACTGTGAGACAGCAGTGCTAACCCCTGTGCAGCCCTTATATTTAAGGAAAGCTCAGTAAGGACAAGAAAGGAATAGAAGGAGATGCTGACTGGGGGAAATGGAGGAAAGTGGGAGGAAGCTCATTTTCCGGACAATCACCAGCATAGCACTCGAGGGCTCAATGGTCTGTTGTACGGTCTAATTCTCTCCTCCGCTGGCTGTCCCATTCTTACTACCGATTAATCTGCATGAGGTTTGGGCTGGGGTGAGAGCTGGGCACCTGGGGGAGGGGTAAACGCTGGGGACTGTGGGTGCTTTATTCACAAGGTGCTGAGCAGTGATGAGGTTCCCCTGACAGCCCCTGTCCGACTCTGGTCGCCCTCTTTAACCCTTTTTTAATCCATGTTTCTTTTCCAGAGATGAAACCCAGTATTATCGGGAAGAAAAAACCGATGACAGCCAGGAAGAGGGTGAGTGAAAGCAGATGATGAACTAACTCTTCACGTTGCCCCGTGCTGCTGCCTTCAGCCTGATCCTCTCTCTGTACAGTGTCTTCTTGAACCTATCCCTGTACTGACTCTGTGCAGACAGTGAAAGTGGGGAGTGTCTGGTGCAGCTTCCATCGGAAGAATCCAGAGAAGAGAGACCAAAGGGACTGAGTTGGACAGAAAGAGTCTCACTTCGTTTTGCTGGAGAATAGACTGTGGCAGATAGAGGATGAAAGAACCCCTGTACAGAAAGAGGGCTATCCAATTAATCCAGTTTTCTGCCACTCATAGAACATTACAGCGCAGTACAGGCCCTTCGGCCCTCGATGTTGCGCCAACCTGTGAAACCAATCTAAAGCCCATCAAACCTACACTATTCCAATATCATCCAAATGTTTATCCAATGACCATTTAAATGCCCTTAATGTTGGCGAGTCCACTACTGCTGCAGGCAGGGCATTCCACGCCCTTACTACTCTCTGAGTAAAGAACCTACCTCTGACGTCTGTCCTATATCTATCATCCCTCAATTTAAAGCTATGTCCCCTCGTGTTAGCCATCACCATCCGAGGAAAAAGGCTCTCACTATCTACCCTATCTAATCCTCTGATCATCTTGTATGCCTCTATTAAGTCACCTCTTAACCACCTTCTCTCTAACGAAAACAGCCTCAAGTCCCTCAGCCTTTCCTCATAAGACCTTCCCGCCATACCAGGCAACATCCTGGTAAATCTACTCTGCACCGTTTCCAATGCTTCCACATCCTTCCTATAATTTGGCGACCAGAACTGTACGCAATACTCCAAATGCAGCCGCACCAGAGTTTTGTCCAGCTGCAACATGACATCATGGCTCCGAAACTCAATCCCTCTACCAATAAAAGCTAACACACCGTACGCCTTCTTAACAACCCTATCAACCTGGGTGCCAACTTTCAGGGATCTATGCACATGGACACCGAGATCTCTCTGCTCATCCACACTACCAAGTATCTTATCATTAGCCCAGTACTCTGTATTCCTGTTACTCCTTCCAAAGTGAGTCACCGCACACTTTTCCGCATTAAACTCCATTTGCCACCTCTCAGCCCAGCTCTGCAGCTTATCTGTATCCCTCTGTAATCTACAACATCCTTCTGCGCTGTCCACAACTCCACCGACTTTAGTGTCATCCGCAAATTTACTAACCCATCCTTCTATGCCCTCATCCAGGTCATTTATAAAAATGACAAACAGCAGTGGCCCCAAAACAGATCCTTGCGTATCACTAGTAACTGAACTCCAGGATGAACATTTCCCATCAACCACCACCCTCTAGCCAATTTCTGATCCAAACCGCAAAATCACCCTCAATCCCATGCCTCCGTATTTTCTGCAATAGCCTACCATGGGGAACCTTATCAAACGCTTTACTGAAATCCATATACACCACATCAACTGCTTTACCCTCATCCACCTCTTAGGTCACCTTCTCAAAGAACTCAATAAGGTTTGTGAGGCATGACCTACCCATCACAAAACCATGTTGACTATCCCTAATCAAATTATTCCTTTCTAGATGCTTATAAATCCTATCTCTCATAATCCTTTCCAAAACTTTGCCCACAACAGAAGTAAGGCTCACTGGTCTATAATTACCAGGGTTGTCTCTACTCCCCTTCTTGAACAAAGGGACAACATTTGCTATCCTCCAGTCTTCTGGCACTATTCCTGTAGACAATGACGACACAAAAATCAAAGCCAAAGGCCCTGCAATCTCCTCTGCAATCTCTTCCCTCAGCCCTGAAAATTCCTCCTTTTCAACGTTTTGTAGTATTTCCTTTTGAAAGTTACTGTTGAATCTGCATTTAAAACTCATCTGTATCATCTGGTTACTGACCCCCAGCCACAGAAAACTTTATTTCAAACACCTTGATTAAGTCATCCCTTAATCTTCTCTGCAAGAAGCTGCCTCAGATCAGCCGGTGGATAAAAGAGAAGGAGCCATGAGCTCTGAAATAACAGGTAGGACATGGATATACTGGTGAAAGGGAAAAGATTGAGATGAGAGAGCAGAATTAGTGACTGAAATCACTGAATGTCAACATTTGTGAACAGGCTTTAGATAGATGGATAGGGGATATGGGGCATTTGGGATACTGCTGTCGATTGAGTAAGAATGAAAAGACCTGTATCTCTGTTATAATTTTAAGAATGGGACATTCAATCATTGGATTGTGTTGAATTGTGGAGCAAGCTCTACTCCTGTTCCTGGTGGCCCACCCAACATTTCCCTCTCAATCAACATCATTAGCTGCATAGTTCGCACATTCAACACTTGGGGTTGTAAGGCCCTTTGGGATGCCCCAAGATGATATATAAATGCACGGCCTTTTCCCTTAATTCCCATGGAAATTGTCTAGTTCAGGCATTGACAAGGCACAGGACACAGCACAAGATTTACTAACTTTGAACAGAGTTGGAAGTTAGAACAAATTTCTCCACCTACAGGTCGGAATGAAAGAAGAGCTGATTAATGACCAGCTACAGGAAGCTGGTTGATAACCAGCTGAGCAGGGCCACTTGAGGGTTTCAGATTTACAATGCTGTCAAGTTTTATTAGGGACTTGTGATTTACAGAGACGTTTAAATCATAAGGTGTTTAAATGGAGTAAATAAGGAGAAACTGTTTGCAGTGGCAGGAGGGTAGGTAACCAGAGGAGTCAGATTTAAGGTGATTGGCCAAAAAATCACATATAAGATGAGAATTCATTGACACTGAGTTCTGATCTGGAGCACACTGCCTAAAAGGTGCCACACCCACATTCAACAGTAACATTCCAAAGGGAATTGGATATGAATTGAAAAGGGGAAAAAATGATCAGGCTATGGGGAGAGGGCAGGGGAGTGAAGCGAATGAGATAGCTTTTTCAGATAGCCTTATCAAATGATACAAAGATTGATAGGACAGTAAGTTGTGAAGACGACAAGAAAGCTACAAAGGGAGTGGACAAAGATCTAGCAAGTGGGGCATAATATGGGATTGCTCATTTTGGCAGGAAGAGTAAAAATAAACTTATTATCTAAATGATGAGAGATTGCAGAGCTCTGATGTGCAGAGGAATCTGGGTGTCCTCGTGAAGAATCTCACAAGGTTAGTTCTTTATTCATTTATGGGAGCTTTCTTGTGAGCTGCCTTCTTGAACTGCTGCAGTCCCCGAGGTGTAGGTATACCCACAGTGCTGTTAGGAAGTCAATAACAGGATTTTGACCCAGCGACAATGAAGGAATGGCGCTTTATTTGTAAATCAGGATGCTGAGTGGCTTGGAGGGTCACCTCCAGGTGGTGGTGTTCCCAGATATCTGCTGCTCTTGTCCTTCTAGATCAGGGGTCTCCAAACTACGGCCCGCAGTTTGGAGACCGCTGCTCTAGATGGTTGTGGTCGTGGGTTTGGAAGGTGTTGCCTAAGGAACCTTGGTGAGTTCCTGCAGTGCATCTTGTGGATGGTATGCACAGCTGCCACTGTATGGTTTGTGGATTGGATAGCAATCAAGTGGGCTGCTTTGTCCTGGATGTTGTTGGAGCTGTACTCATCCACACAAGTGGGGAGTGAGTATTCCATCACACTCCTGACGTGTACATGGTAGACAGGCTTTGGGGCGTAGGGAGGTGACTTACTTACTACAGGATTCCTAGTCTCTGACCTGCTTTTGTGGCCACAGTATTTATATGGCTAGTCCATTCAGTTTCTGGTTAATGGTAATCCCCCAGGATGTCAATAGTGGGGGATTCAGCAATGGTAATACCATTAAATGTCATGGGGCAATGGTTAAATTCTCTTGTTGAAGATGGCCTATGCCTGGCACTTGTGTAGTGTGAATGTTACTTGTCACTTGTCGGCCCAAGCCTGGATATTAATATAAAAGCAAAACACTGCGGATGCAGAATATGAAGAAGAAACAAAGTGTTGAAAAAATGTAGCAAATCTGACAGCATCTGTGGAGAGAGGAACATAGTTAATGTTTTGAGTCCATATGACTCTTCTTTAGAGCTACAGTTAATTTGGTTAATCCGGTTCTGTTTCTGATTAATGGTAAACCCCAGTGGGGGATTCAGTGATGATAATTCCATTGACTGTCGGGGTGAAGTTTAGATTCTCTCTTGTTGGATGTGGTCATTACCTGGCACTTGTGTGCTGTGAATGTTGCTTGCCACTTTTCAGCACAAGCAAGCCTGGATATTGTCCAGGTCTTGCTGCATTTGGACATGGACTGCTTCATTATTTGAGGAGTCGCGAATGGTGCTGAACATTGTGCAGTCATCAGCAAACAGCCCCACTTCTGACCTTATAATGGAAGGAAGGTCATTGATAAAGCAGCTGAAGATGGTTGGAACTGGGACACTCCCCTGAGAAACTCCTGCAGTGATGTCCTGGAACTGAGATGATTGACCTCCAAACACCACAACCATCTTCCTTTGTGCCATGTATTACTCTAACCAGTGGAGGCTTTTCCCCCTGATTCCCATTGACTCCGGTTTCACTCAGGCTCCTTGGTGCCATTCTTGATCAACTGCTGCCTTGATACCAAAAGGCAGTCACTCTCACCTAGTCTCTGGAATTCAGCTCTTTTGTCCATATTTGAACCAAGTATGCAGGTAAAACAAGTGATTAAGAAAGGTAATTGAATGTTATAATTTATTGTGAGGCGAATTGAATACAAAAGTAGAGGGGTTATACAGTTTTACAGGGCATTGGTGAGATCACATCTGGAATATGGTGTACAGTATTGGTCTGTTTGTTTAAGTGGCAATGAAGGTTTATTAGATTAATAACTGGAATGGGCAGGTTGTCTTGTGAGGAAAGTCTAAACTTGTATCCGCTGGAGTTTAGAAGAATAAGAGGCATATGGATTGAAACATATGAGATCCTGAGGGGTATTGAGAGGATGGATGTGAAAAGGATGTTTCCTTTTGTGGGAGAATCAAAAACTAGGAGTCACTATTTAAAAATAAAGGGTCACTCACAGAGATAGAATCCCTACAGTGCAGAAGGAGGTCATTCAGCCCATCGAGTCTGCATGAACTCTCCGAAAGAGCATCTTACCAAGCCCCCCTCCCCCCCACCCAAACATCTCCATAACCACTTGCATGTGCCCTGGCTAATCCACCTCACCACACATTTTTGGAAACTAAGGAACAATTTACCATGGCTAATCCACCTAACATACACATTTTTGGACTGTGGGAGGAAACTGGATCATCCGGAGGAAACCCACACAAAGACAGGGAGAACGTGTAAACTCCACACAGTCACCCAAGGCTGAAAGTGAACCTAGGTCCCTGATGCTATCCGCTAACCAATGTGTCACCATAAGGAGAATTACTTTCTCTGAGGGTCGCGAGTCTCTGGAACTCTCTTCCTCAGAAGTCTTTGAATATTTTTAAGGCTGAACGAGATAGATTCTCGATTAACAAGAGGGTGAAAGGTTATCAGGGTGGATGGGAGGTTACAGTCAAAACAACCATGATCTTATTGAATGGCAGAGCCGGCTCGAGGGCCGAGTGACTTCTGCTCCTGATTCGAATGTGTGTATGTTTTGCCTCTTCCTCTCCCATCTGTGAAAATGCATCACCTCAGTCTCTCTCTTTCTCAAATTCTATCTGCCTATTTTCCAGTCTGTGAATGTCCTACTGCAGGAGTCTGGTATTCTCCTTAATGTCTGCTGTACTTTCAGGCTTTGTGTTATTGGTTAATTTTGGAAATTTGCATTGTATTCATTTATATATATCATAAAAAACAGTGGTCCTAACACTTACCCCAAAAGAACACCACTATGTGCCATCCTCCAATCACACAGGCTATCCAATCTTGAGCCCGTGTTCTGCTCTGCTTCCAGCTGGGTGCTCAGAAGGTCAGCGGCCAGAGCTTCAGTGAGATTGAGCGGCAGGCACAGGTAGCGGACAAAGTGATGGAGCAGCAGGTAGCCGAAGCCAGGAAACAAGCCGAGGAGTCAATGTGAGTATTCCCCAGGACCAGAACACAAATAGCTTCCTTAACATTTTAGGGCAGTCCCTAAGTTGAGCTTTTCTGGGGTGGGAGAGCACGGTATCAGAAGGAGCATGATAAAACACAAGAATGAACCAGCAGTGATTTTTCAGTCTCCTGCATTCCCACCCCAGTCCACACCCAACCAGCCCAATTCACTACACCTTTCCCAGAGATAGCAAGCTGTAAATACTCAGCAGGTCTGGCAGCAATTATGGAGAGAAACAGAGAACTGGATCTTCTGCAAAGTGACAGTCACCATTGGATTGCTGCTCCCACTGTACTGTTTTGTGCCCCATCACAGCTTCACATATCTGGCCAGGCCTTCTGAACCTGGTTTCCCCAGAAAAGTGGAATGTATAATCCATCAGAGAACTCCATTGCAGTGGCATAAAGTCCGGGGAAGACAGTACGTGCCCCTCTGTGTGGTACTCGCTGTCAGAAGTTTATATGTCCATTGTCAATATTAGTGAGTGCATGGGTAAGCTGTTCGGCGGGGTTGGGCAGCAGGTCTAGAGGGATGGTCAGGTTGGGAGCTGGTCGGGTTAGGGGTAGTCAGGTGGTGAAGTCTGTGCAGGTTGAGTAGGTGGTTGGGGGTTAATGTGGTGAGCAGGGCGAGTCAGGAAATGGTCCAGGGGTTGAATTGGGAGTGGGAAAATCTGTGTGAAATGATTGGAGGGACAATTCTGTAATTACCCAGGAGTTGGACTCGAGTTTTTCTGTCTAACATTTCTTGGGCAAGTACATCGGAACTGTCCGAAGTCTCCAACTCCAGCTCTTAGTTGAAGATGTTCTTAGCGGGTTCCGGGGAGCAGAGGCGATGGGAAGTTTAAACTTCCTGGTTAATTCCCTCAGAGGTCAACGCATCAGGACCCCATGGAGTCCAACAACAATCCAGAGACCGGAAGATCTGGGCCAGGATTAGTATTTATTTCAAGTTGTGACCTTTCATCAGGACACTCACAACTGGTTCTTTGTGATATTAGCCTCATTTTCAGTCGGATTAACTGTCTTAACCAGAGTGGTCAATGACCTTTACTGAGGACACAGGAGATAGATACTGGGGTCAGCTTGTGAAATACTTTATGGAGCCAGTCACCTTAAATATGTGCCCTCCAGTTTACTGACCCTTCTGCCATTGGAAACAGTTGCTTCTTTTTAACTCTATTAAGTTCTTCATTTTGGATACCTCAATTATATCTCCGCTTCTCTGCTCTAAGGAAAGTCATCCCAACTTCTCAGTGTCTCATAGAATCAAAATGTGGCCCATTGTGTGTGCGCCTGCTCTCTTTAGGAATAATTCACCTCGTCCCATTCTTCCACCATCTCCCCCTAGCGTTGTACATTTTTGTTTTAGGATAATTATCAAATCCCCTTTTGAAAGCTTCAATTGATTCAGCCCCCATCACATTCTCAGGCAGTGCATTCCAGATCCTCACCACTTCACTGTTTGAAAAAAGTTTTCCTCTTGTCGCCTTTACATTTTTTGCCAATGACCTTAAATCAGCATCCTCTGGTCCTCGATCCTTCCACCAATGGGAACAGTTTCTCCCGATCAACTCTGTGAAGACCTCTCTAAATTCCCTCTGAACCTTCTCCAATCTTTCCACATAACTGAAGTTCCTCAGCCCCATTTGAGTAAATCTCTTGAGCAACTTGACATCCACCTTGAAGTATGATGCCCAGAATTGGACATGATGCTTGGAGACTTCTCCAGTTGCGATCTGTAAATGCTTGTCCATGTTACATTATAGCTGCACTGTTGTGTAGTCGTGCAGTACTTTTAATATTTGACTCACTGTGGGGAGATGCTGCTTGATTGGCTGTCGCTCCCCTACCTTGTATACTTCTCTCTCTCATCTCTCTCTCTCACTTCTTACCCAGTGTCACCTCCATGCGCCAGGCTTACCAAGAGCTTCAGATCAATCGTAAAGTGGAGGAGAAGAAGCTACAAAATCTGGAGGGTCAGAAACGACAGCAGGCGGAGCGACTTGGAATGGGCCTGGGTGGCAGGGGGTACGTTATTAGGCCTGGGCGGCCTTTACCATGGTTTTGAGGCAGCGGATAGAATGAAATCAGGGAGTGGGTTGGAGGAATGGCGAGTGAATAGATCTTGACTGGGATGAGGGTAATCGGCCTTTCCGGGGAGGGCGAGGAGAACGGTCCTTTACAACTGATAATAATCAATGGTTTGGCAGTGCAATTTTTAGCACATGCAAGTACTATTGAATTGTGGAATCAGAACAAACATTAGGCATGATCATGTGAGTTTTGCAAGCACGGGGCAGGTTGATGGCAGTCAGTACTCGGTCTCTTGTAACCAGCATGGTCCTCCAGCCATTGGCATGCAGGGCCTACATACCTTGCATCAAGTGATTTGACTCACTCCAAGGATTGATCTGTCTTTCCTTTTCTCCCCAGCCCAGTAGCCCACTCAATCCTGACAGAGATGCAAACCATCGAACAGGAGAACCCAGTGTTAGCCAAATCGTCCCGCTCAAAACGCGACAAGTTGGAGGAAGCTGCTTTTGCCTCTGGACCACCAATGTACGTCCTGTTTATTCATGGTTTCATCTATTGCAGAAAGTTTTAATATATGCCATAAATACAACACCCTGTCATCTATACTGTTCCCATATATACCGTCAATATAACACCCTGTCATCTATACTGTTCCCATATATACCGTCAATATAACACCCTGTCATCTATACTGTTGTGGAGATGACGGCGTTGGACTGGGGTAAACACAGTAAGAAGTCTCACAACACCAGGTTAAAGTCCAACAGGTTTATTTGGTAGCACAAGCCACTAGCTTTCGGAGCGCTGCCCCTTCATCAGGTGAGTGGGAGTTCTATTCACAAACAGGGCACATAAAGACACAAACTCAATTTACAAAATAATGGTTGGAATGCGAGTCTTTACAGGTAATCAAGTTTTAACGGTACAGACAATGTGAGTGGAGAGAGCATTAAGCACAGGTTAAAGAAATGTGTTAAAGAGACATCCAACCATTATTCTGTAAATTGAGTTTGTGTCTTTATGTGCCCTGTTTGTGAACAGAACTCCCACTCACCTGATGAAGGGGCAGCGCTCCGAAAACTAGTGGCTTGTGCTACCAAATAAACCTGTTGGACTTTAACCTGGTGTTGAGAGACTTCTGTTTGTGATTTATATAAATGATCTGGAAGAAGGTGTAACTGGGGTGATCAGTAAGTTTGCGGACGACACAAAATTGGCAGGACTTGCAGATAGTGAGGAGCATTGTCAGAAGCTACAGAAGGATATAGATAGGCTGGAAATTTGGGCAAAGAAATGGCAGATGGAGTTCAATCCTGATAAATGCGAAGTGATGCATTTTGGTAGAAATAATGTAGGGAGGAGCTATATGATAAATGGCAGAACCATAAAGGGTGTAGATACGCAGAGGGACCTGGGTGTGCAAGTCCACAGATCCTTGAAAGTGACGTCATAGGTGGAGAAGGTGGTGAAGAAGGCATATGGCATGCTTGCCTTTATAGGACGGGGCATAGAGTATAAAAGTTGGGGTCTGATGTTGCAGATGTATAGAACGTTGGTTCGGCCGCATCTGAAATACTGCGTCCAGTTCTGGTCGCCACACTACCAGAAGGACGTGGAGGCTTTGGAGAGAGTACAGAGGAGGTTTACCAGGATGTTACCTGGTATGGAGGGGCTTAGTTATGAGGAGAGATTGGGTAAACTGGGGTTGTTCTCCCTGGAAAGACGGAGGATGAGGGGAGACTTAATAGAGGTGTATAAAATTATGAAAGGCATAGATAGGGTGAACGGTGGGAAGCTTTTCCCCAGGTCGGTGGTGACGTTCACGAGGGGTCATAGGTTCAAGGTGAAGGGGGGGAGGTTTAACACAGATATCAGACGGACATATTTTACACAGAGGGTGGTGGGGGTCTGGAATGTGCTGCCAGGCAAGGTGGTGGAGGCGGACACACTGGGAACGTTTAAGACTTATCTAGACAGCCATATGAACGGAGTGGGAATGGAGGGATACAAAAGAATGGTCTAGTTTGGACCAGGGAGCGGCGCGGGCTTGGAGGGCCGAAGGGCCTGTTCCTGTGCTGTATTGTTCTTTGTTCTTACTGTATCCATACTGTTCTAATATATACCGTCAATACAACACCCTGACATTTATACTGATGACAATTCAATTCAATCTGATTTTTTGGAAGTGTGCCACCCTTGTGAGATTGGTTTTGTGACTGGAGCTGGATGAAGTTGGTTGTCCTATCTTCTTGGAGCCAGTGTAGCAGTGTTTGCCCTTTCTTTGATTTGATTTATTATTGTCACAAGTATTAACATACAGTGAAAAGTATTGCTTCTTGCACGCTATACAGACAAAACATACTGTTCATAGAGAAGGAAACGAGAGAGTACAGAATGTAGTGTTAGTCATAGCTAAGGTGTAGAGAAAGGTCAACTTAATGCAAGGTAAGTCCATTCAAAAGTCTGACAGCAGGGAAGAAGCTGTTCTTGAGTCGGTTGGTACGTGACATCAGACTTTTGTATCTTTTTCCCGAAGGAAGAAGGTGGAAGAGAGAATGTCCGGGGTGCGTGGGATCCTTAATTATGCTGGCTGCTTTGCCGAGGCATCGGGAAGTGTAGATAGAGTCAATGGATGGGAGGCTGGTTTGCGTGATGGATTGGGCTACATTCATGACCTTTTGTAGTTTCTTGTGGTCTTGGGCAGAGCAGGAGCCATACAAAGCTGTGATACAACCAGAAAGAATGCTTTCTATGGTGTATCTGTAAAAGTTGGTGAGAGTCATAGCTGACATGCCAAATTTCCTTAGTCTTCTGAAAAAGTAGAGGCGTTGGTGGGCTTTCTTAACTATAGTGTCAGCATGGGGGGACCAGGACAGGTTGTTGGTGATCTGGACACCTAAAAACCTGAAGCTCTTGATCCTTTCTACTTGATCCCCATTGATGTGGACAGGGGCATGTTCTCCTTTACGCTTCCTGAAGTCGATGACAATCTCCTTCGTTTTGTTGACATTGAGGGAGAGGTTGCCACACCAGTTCACCAGATTCTCTATCTCATTCCTGTACTCTCTCGTCATTGTTTGAGATCCGACCCACTACGGTGGTGTTGTCAGCAAACTTCAAAATGGTATTGGAGGGGAATTTGGCCGCACAGTCATAGATGTACAAGGAGTATAGTAGGGGGCTGAGAACACAGTCTTGTGGTGTACCGGTGTTGAGGATTATCGTGGAGGAGGTGTTGTTGCCTATCCTTACTGATTGTGGTCTGTGAGTTAGGAAGTTCAGGATCCAGTCGCAGAGTGAGGTGCCGAGGCCCTGGCCACGGAATTTGGAGATGACTTTCGTGGGAATAATAGTGTTGAAGGCTGAGCTGTAGTCAATAAATAGGAGTCTGACATAAATGTCCTTGTTATCTAGGTATTCCAAGATTGGGTGCAGGGCCAGGGAAATGGCGTCTGCTGTGGACCTGTTGTGGCGGAAGGCAAACTATAGTGGATCCGGGTAGTCCGGGAGGCTGGAATTGATTTGTGCCATAACTAACCTTTCGAAGCACTTCATAATGCTGGATGTCAGAGCCACCGGCCGATAGTCATTAAGGCACGCTGCTTGGCTTTTCTTAGGTACTGGGATGATGGTTGTCTTCTTGAAGCAGATCGGGACCTCAGATTGTTGTAAAGAGAGGTTGAAGATGTCTGTGAATACCTCCGCCAGCTGATCAGTACAGGATCTGAGTGCTCGTCCAGGCAACCCATCCAGGCCAGTTGCTTCCCATGGGTTGACCTTCAAGAAAGCTGCTCTGACATTTGCAATGGTGACCCCAGATACAAGTTCATCCAGGGCTTCCAGAGTGGAGGGCGTGCTCTCGTTGACCTCTTGCTCAAAACAGGCGTAGAATGCATTGAGCTCATCAGGGAGGGGTGCGTTGGAGCTGGTGATTTTACATGTCTTCATCTTGTAGCCTGTTATGTCTTGCAGACCTTGCCATAGTCGGCGGGGGTCAGTGTGGCTAGCCTGGAACTCTAGCTTGGTCTGGTACAGTCTTTTGGCATCTTTGATAGATTTGCTTTGATCGTATCTGGCTCTCTTGTATAGACAGCAAGAGTTTTAACAACACCAGGTTAAAGTCCAACAGATTTATTTGGTAGCAAATGCAATTAGCTTTCGGAGCGCTGCTCCTTCGGCAGATGGAGTGGAAATCTGCTCTCAAACAGGGCACAGACACAAAATCAAGTTACGGAATACTGATTAGAATGCAAATCTCTACAGCCAACCAGGTCTTAAAGATACAGACAATGTGAGTGGAGGGAGCATTAAGCACAGGTTAAAGAGATGTGTATTGTCTCCAGACAGGACAGCCAGTGAGATTCTGCAAGTCCAGGAGGCAAGCTGTGGGGGTTACTGATAATGTGACATAAAGCCAACATCCCGGTTTAGGCCGTCCTCATGTGTGCGGAACTTGGCTATCAGTTTCTGCTCAGCGAACTCTGCACCGTCGTGTGTCGTGAAGGCCGCCTTGGAGAACGCTTACCCGAAGATCAGAGGCTGAATGCCCGTGACCGCTGAAGTGCTCCCCCACAGGAAGAGAACAGTCTTGCCTGGTGATTGTCGAGCGGTGTTCATTCATCCGTTGTCGTAGTGTCTGCATGGTTTCCCCAATGTACCATGCCTCGGGACAACCTTTCCTGCAGCGTATCAGGTAGGCAACGTTGGCCGAGTTGCAAGAGTAGGTACCGTGTACCTGGTGGATGGTGTTCTCACGTGAGATGATGGCATCCATGTCAATGATCTGGCACGTCTTGCAGAGGTTGCTGTGGCAGGGTTGTGTGGTGTCGTGGTCACTGTTCTCCTGAAGGCTGGGTAGTTTGCTGCGGACAATGGTCTGTTTGAGGTTGTGCGGTTGTTTGAAGGCAAGAAGTGGGGGTGTGGGGATGGCCTTGGCGAGATGTTTGTCTTCATCAATGACATGTTGAAGGCTCCGGAGGAAATGCCGTAGGTTCTCCGCTCCGGGGAAGTACTGGACGACGAAGGGTACTCTGTCCACCGCGTCCCGTGTTTGTGTTCTGAGGAGGTCGGTGCGGTTTTTCGCTGTGGCGCATCGGAACTGTCGATCGATGAGTCGAGCGCCATATCCTGTTCTTATGAGGGCATCTTTCAGCGTCTGGAGGTATCTGTTGCGATCCTCCTCATCTGTGCAGATCCTTTGTATTCGGAGGGCTTGTCCGTAGGGGATGGCTTCTTTAACGTGTTTAGGGTGGAAGCTGGAGAAGTGGAGCATCATGAGGTTATCCGTGGGCTTGCGGTACAATGAGGTGCTGAGGTGACCGTCCTTGATGGAGACGCGTGTGTCCAAGAATGCAACCGATTCCGGAGAGTAGTCCGTGGTGAGTCTGATGGTGGGATGGAACTTGTTGATGTCATCATATAGTTGTTTCAGTGATTGTTCACCATGAGTCCAAAGGAAGAAAATGTCATCGATGCATCGAGTGTATAGCATCGGTTGATGGTCCTGTGCGGTGAAGAAGTCTTGTTCGAACCTGTGCATGAAGATGTTGGCATATTGAGGTGCGAATTTGGTCCCCATGGCTGTTCCGTGTGTCTGGATGAAGAACTGGTTGTTGAAGGTGAAGACATTGTGGTCCAGGATGAAGCGGATGAGTTGTAAAATTGCATCTGGAAACTGGCAGTTGTTGGCGTTGAGTACTAGGCCGTTGCAGCAATGCCATCATCGTGGGGGATGCTGGTGTAGAGTGCCGAGACATCCAGGAGTGCTCCTGGTTCAACTGCTCCATGTGCGTTGAGTTTCTGTAGGAAGTCCGTAGTGTCGTGCCAAAAGCTGAGGGTTCTTTGTACAATGGGTTTCAGGATGCCCTCGACATAGCCAGAGAGGTTCTCGTATCTGTATAGGTCAGTGTTGTCTGATTTGAATGCCTCAGACCTAGACTTCAGCAAGCAGTGGACATCCCTGTTCATCCATGGTTTCCAGTTGGGGAACGCACGGATTTGCTTCTTTGGCACACAGTCTTCTACGCACTTACTAATGAAGTCAGCTACTTAGTGGCGTACTCGTTCAGGCTGATCGCAGAGTTTTTAAATACTGACCAGTCCACTGACTCCAAGCAGCCCCGTAGGAGATCATCCGATTCCTCAGACTAACATTGCACGACCTCTTTGATGGATTCTCCCGCTTCAGCTTTTGCTTGTAAGCTGGGAGCAGGAGCACAGCCTTGTGGTCTGATTTGCCAAACTGTGGGCGGGCGATAGAGCAGAAGACATGTTTGATATTTGTGTAGTACTTGTCTAGGATGTTTGGGCCTCTGGTGGAGCAGGAGACATGGTGGTAGTAACTTGGTAGTACGCTCTTGAGCTTGACCTGATTGAAGTCCCCGGCCACAATGAACAAGGCCTCGGGATGTTTAATCTCAAGCCTATTCATAGTGGTGTATATTTCGTCCAGCACGATCTTCATGTTTGCATGGGGTGGGATGTAAACTGCCATCAGGATAACGGAGGTGAACTCCCGTGGAAGGTAGTAGGAGTGGCATTTTAGCATCAGGCATTCTAGGTCTGGGGAGCAGAAAGTTCCCCACGATAACCTCATGATGCTCCACTTCTCCAGCTTCCACCCTAAACACGTTAAAGAAGCCATCCCCTATGGACAAGCCCTCCAAATACAAAGGATCTGCACAGATGAGGAGGATCGCAAGACACCTCCAGACGCTGAAAGATGCCCTCATAAGAACAGGATATGGCGCTCGACTCATCGATCAACAGTTCCGACGCGCCACAGCAAAAAACCGCACCGACCTCCTCAGAAGACAAACACGGGACACAGTGGACAGAGTACCCTTCGTCGTCCAGTACTTCCCCGGAGCGGAGAAGCTACGGCATCTCCTCCGGAGCCTTCAACATGTCATTGATGAAGACGAACATCTCGCCAAGGCCATCCCCATACCCCCACTTCTTGCCTTCAAACAACCACGCAACCTCAAACAGACCATTGTCCGCAGCAAACTACCCAGCCTTCAGGAGAACAGTGACCACGACACCACACAACCCTGCCACAGCAACCTCTGCAAGACGTGCCGGATCATCGACATGGATGCCATCATCTCACGTGAGAACACCATCTACCAGGTACACGGTACCTACTCTTGCAACTCGGCCAACATTGTCTACCTGATACGCTGCAGGAAAGGATGTCCCGAGGCATGGTACATTGGGGAAACCATGCAGACGGTACGACAACGGATGAATGAACACCGCTCGACAATCACCAGGCAAGACTGTCTTCCTGCGGGGGAGCACTTCAGCAGTCACGGGCATTCAGCCTTGGATCTTCAGGTAAGCGTTCTCCAAGGCGGCCTTCACGACACACGACAGCGCAGAGTCGCTGAGCAGAAACTGATAGCCAAGTTCTGCACACATGAGGACGGCCTAAACCGGGATGTTGGATTTATGTCACATTATCAGTAACCCCCACAGCTTGCCTCCTGGGCTTGTAGAATCTCACTCGCTGTTCTGTCTGGAGACAATACACATTTCTTTAACCTGTGTTGAATGCTCCCTCCACCCACATTGTCTGTACCTTTAAGACCTGGCTGGCTGTAGGATTCGCATTCTAATCAGTATTCCGTAACTTGATTTTGTCTGTTTGCACTGTTTGAGAGCACATTTCCACTCCATCTGACGAAGGAGCAGTGCTCCGAAAGCTTATGATATTTGCTACCAAATAAACCTGTTGGACTTTAACCTGGTGTTGTGAGACTTCTTACCGTGTTCACCCCAGTCCAACGTCGGCATCTCCACATCATGAGCAGAAAGTTGCCAGTGTTGTAACGTCTAGGCACCACGAGGTGTTGATTAGGAACCAGACCCCACCTCCCCTAGCCTTGCCTGAGGCCGCTGTACGGTCCATTTGATGGATTGAGAAGCTCTCTGGTTGTAGGGCACTGTCCGGTGAAGCAGGAGTGAGCCAGGTCTCTGTGAAACAGAGCACGCAGCAGTCCCTCAGTTCTCTTTGGAAAGTGAGTCTGGCTTTAAGTTTGTCTAGCTTGTTTTCCAGAGTTTGGACATTTACAATCAGTAAGCTGGGAAAGGGGACCTTGGGACCATATTGTATCACTCTCAGCTGCAGGCCTGCACGTTTTCCATGTTTCAGTGACTGCTGCCTTTCGAGCCTGGGAGACGGTGAGAGTGGTTTGTGGTGTTAAGGGTATAGTTGTGTCCAACGAGGTTCTTCGCTGTGGTTGGTGTGTGGCTGGAGGATTTGTTGCCTTGCTTGCAGTTCCTGTGTCTGTAGGTGGGTCTGCACAGTTGGGCGTTCCGGGTCGCTGTCGGGCTGCGTTTTGGCTTTGCCGGTTGGTGGATATCCAGACCACGCTCCGGCGTGGACGGGTCGAAGGCCGGGAAGTGGATGATGTCCCTGGGGTCGCAGTCGCGGATGAGTCCGTGTATCGGGATCCACTGGCTCACTACCAGTTCAGGCTCTTCCTTCAGAGGTCGGAGTATCTTTAGACCTGCAATTGAATTTAAAAGAGCAGTGTTAGTGATTGTTAGGCAGTGAGAGTTTATTTTTAGGAGTGTGGGGCGACTGTAGAAGGGGAGAGGGGAGGGAGTGCTTGGAGCCTGCAGAAGGTCGCAGCTGTCCGGGTCAGAGGGGTTGGGGGCTGGGGGGGGGGAGAGGGCTCCAGCCTCAGGGATGCAGTCTAGTCGTTGGGGACCAGCAAAGTGCAGGCCCTGGCTCCCGCGGCCTTTTCCTGGGCTCTAGCAATGCTCCGAGTGTAGGCCCAGGCTTCTGGGGCGTTTTGCTGCTGTGTGGCAGCCACTGTGGGGGAATCCCTGGCTCTGGGGCTGCAGCTCACACATGAGCAGCTGTTCCGGGTCAATTCCAGGTCAGTCAGGTCGGGTGTCTCCTGGGTCCTAAGGATCGCTAAATCTGTAAGAAATTGCATTAAAGCATTGTTAGAGAGTTTAAAAAAGTTAAAATGAAGTTTTATGTGGGGGTAGGGCCCGGGTGGGATTGGGGTCGGTGCAGACTTGATGGGCCGAATGGCCTCCTTCTGCACTGTAGGGTTTCTATGATTTCTATGATTTTAGGAGCATAGAGCGAGAGTAAAAGATAGAATTAGAAGCTATGCTGGGCACAGCTTGCAAGGAGTCGCCTTCGCTCCGCTTTCAATCTGTAAATGGTACATTGTGACTGTGGCACTGTGTCAATTCTTGTTGACAATGCTCAAATAGTTTAAAACAAGAATCGGAAAATGCTGGAAAATCTCAAGTCTGACAGTATCTGTGGAGAGGGACCAAAGTTAATGTTTCCCAGTCTGAATGACTCTTCGTCAGAGCTGGCAGAGCCAGCATCCGCATTAATTTGCTTTTATCTTAATGCTAAAATTGTTTGGTCATTTTTATGTCCACCATCTACAAGGTATGATGGAATACTCCCCACTTGCCTGGATGGGTGCAGCTCCAACAACACTCAAGAAGCTCTACACCATCCAAGACAAAGCAGCCCGCTTGATTGGCACCACATCCACTCCCTCCACCACCAAAGCAGCAGTGTGTACTATCTACAAGATGCACTGCAGCAATTCACCAAAGAGCCTTAGTCAGCACCTTCCAAACCAATGACGACTTCCATCTAGAAGGACAATCAGCAGATACATGGCAGCAACACCCTCCAAGTTTCCCTCCAAGCCATTCATCATCCTGATTTCAAAATATATTGCTGTTCCTTTAGTGTGGCTGGGTCAAAATCCTGGAATTCCCTCCCTCATAGCTTTGTGGATAAACCCACAGAACATGTACCGGGGATGGGCAATAAATGCTGGCCAGCCAGCGACACCCATGTCCCACGAATGAATAAAAAATAGATGTCAGTGATTTCCCCAAGGAGATCTACACCTGACTAGATTTGGCAGCTTGATAGTTACAAGATTGTTTAAAAAGATGCGTTATATTTTGAGGCCTAGATTATAAAAGCAAGGAAATTATGTTTATTTTGTTTAATAAAACACCCATTAGGCTTCAGACTGAGTGTTCTGTGTAATTCTACACATGTAACTGCCCGACTAGACTACACTTCATCCTAAAATGTAATATTTATAAATGTTTACAGTGAGGGCACTGGTGGTCTCTCCGAGTATAATGTACAATTCAGTGGAGATTTACTAGATTGGTAACAGATGAGGGTCTGCAGTTATGTATTGGCAAGAATGGTTGTGGAGGATTTAAACTAATATGGTAGGGGGATGAGAACCTATGTAAGAATTCAGAGCAGGAGAAATCAAGAACAACAGGAAAGACAGCAAACAGAATAAGAAAAGTGATAGGCAGAGAAATCACGGGCCAAAGTCAGATAGATAAAGGCACAGTAAAGCATGGTAAGAAAGGTTAAGAGGGCTTGCCTTAAGGTTTTCTACCTGAACACTTGGAGCATCCGAAACAAAATGGATGAATTAGTTGTGTAGATAGGTGTAAAGGGATATAGTATAGTTGACATTACGGAGTCATGGCTTCAAGGTGACCAATGATGGGAAGTAAACATTGAGGGCTATTCAGTATTTAGGAAGGACAGACAGAAAGGGAAAGGTGGTGGAGTTGCATTGTTGATTAAAGAAGATATTGATACAATATTGAGGAAAGATATTAGCACAGATGATGTGGAATCTGGCTTTGGGAAAATAGATGGGATTGAAGGTGGCTAAATCTCCAGGTCCTGATAATCTTCACCCCAGAGTACTTAAGGAAGTAGCCCTGGAAATAGTAGATCCATTGGTGGTCATTTTCTGAAATTCTTTGGACTCTGGACTGGCTCCTACAGATTGGAGGCTAGCTAATGTAAGCCCGCTATTCAAAAAGGGGGGTAGAGAGAAGATAGGAAACTACAGACCAGTGAGGCTAACGTCAGGACTGGGGAAGTTGCTAGAGTCCATTATCAAGTAATCAGACAAAATCAACATGGATTTGTAAAGGGGAAATCATGCTTGACGACTCTATTGGAATTCTTGTTGTATAGAACTTTGAGGCCATAACTGGAGTACTGTCTGCAGTTCTGGTCGTCACATTGAGTTTAAAAATTGGCAATTCATTTATAGAACCTTCGTTAGGCCGCACTTGGAACGTAGTGTTCAATTCTGGTCACCACACTACCAGAAGGATGTGGAGGATTTGGAGAGGGTACAGAAAAGATTTAACATAGAACAGTACAGCACAGAACAGGCCCTTCGGCCCACGATGTTGTGCCGAGCTTTATCTGAAAACAAGATCAAACTATCCCACTCCCTATCATCCTGGTGTGCTCCATGTGCCTATCCAATAACCGCTTAAATGTTCCTAAAGTGTCTGACTCCACTATCACTGCAGGCAGTCCATTCCACACCCCAACCACTCTCTGCGTAAAGAACCTACCTCTGATATCCTTCCTATATCTCCCACCACGAACCCTATAGTTATGCCCCCTTGGAATAGCTCCATCCACCCGAGGAAATAGTCTTTGAACGTTCACTCTATCTATCCCCTTCATCATTTTATAAACCTCTATTAAGTCTCCCCTCAGCCTCCTCCGCTCCAGAGAGAACAGCCCTAGCTCCCTCAACCTTTCCTCATAAGACCTACCCTCCAAACCAGGCAGCATCCTGGTAAATCTCCTCTGCACTCTTTCCAGCGCTTCCACATCCTTCTTATAGTGAGGTGACCAGAACTGCACACAATATTCCAAATGTGGTCTCACCAAGGTCCTGTACAGTTGCAGCATAACCCCACAGCTCTTAAACTCCAACCCCCGTTAATAAAAGCTAACACACTATAGGCCTTCTTCACAGCTCTATCCACTTGAGTGGCAACCTTTAGAGATCTGTGAATATAGACCCCAAGATCTCTCTGTTCCTCCACAGTCTTCAGAACCCTACCTTTGACCCTGTAATCCACATTTAAATTAGTCCTACCAAAATGAATCACCTCACATTTAGAACCATAGAAAATTACAGCTCAGAAACAGGCCTTTTGGCCCTTCTTGTCTGTGCCGAACCATTTTATGCCTAGTCCCACTGACCTGCACTTGGACCGTATCCCTCCACACCCCTCTCATCCATGAACCCGTCCAAGTTTTTCTTAAATGTTAAAAGTGACCCCGCATTTACCACTTTATCTGGCAGCTCATTCCACACTCCCACCACTCTCTGCATGAAGAAGCCCCTCCTAATATTCCCTTTAAACCTTTCTCCTTTCACCCTTAACCCATGCCCTCTGGTTTTTTTCTCCCCTAGCCTCAGCGGGAAAAGCCTGCTTGCATTCACTCTATCTATACCCATGAAAATCTTATACACCTCTATCAAATCTCCCCTCAATCTTCTACGCTCCAGGGAATAAAGTCCGAACCTATTCAATCGCTCTCTGTAACTCAGCTTCTCAGGTCCTGGCAACATCCTTGTGAACCTTCTCTGCACTCTTTCAATCTTATTTACATCCTTCCTGTAACTAGGTGACCAAAACTGTACACAATTTATCAGGGTTAAACTCCATTTGCCATTTTTCAGCCCAGCTTTGCATCCTATCTATGTCTCTTTGCAGCCTACAACAGCCCTCCACCTCATCCACTACTCCACCAATCTTGGTGTCATCAGCAAATTTACTGATCCACCCTTCAGCTCCCTCCTCCAAGTCATTAATAAAAATCACAAAGAGCAGAGGACCAAGCACTGATCCCTGCGGCACTCCGCTAGCAACCTGCCTCCAATCCGAAAATTTTCCATCCACCACCACCCTCTGTCTTCGATCAGATACAGTAAGAAGTTTAACAACACCAGGTTAAAGTCCAACAGGTTTATTTGGTAGCAAAAGCCACACAAGCTTTCGAGGCTCTGAGCCCCTTCTTCAGGTGAGTGGGAATTCTGTTCACAAACAGAACTTATAAGACACAGACTCAATTTACATGAATAATGGTTGGAATGCGAATACTTACAACTAATCCAGTCTTTAAGAAACAAAACAATGGGAGTGGGGAGAGCATCAAGACAGGCTAAAAAGATGTGTATTGTCTCCAGACAAGACAGCCAGTGAAACTCTGCAGGTCCACGCAACTGTGGGAGTTACAAATAGTGTGACATAAATTCTGATTCTAGGATCGCATGATAAAGACTCAGGAGGAAAAAAGCAGAAATATTTATGTGAAATAGTGTGACATAAACCCAGATCAGATAGCCAGTTACCTATCCAATCGGCCAACTTTCCCTCTATCCCACACCTCCTTACTTTCATCATAAGCCGACCATGGGGGACCTTATCAAACGCCTTACTAAAATCCATGTATATGACATCAACTGCCCTACCTTCATCAACACACTTAGTTACCTCCTCAAAAAATTCAATCAAATTTGTGAGGCACGACTTGCCCTTCACAAATCCGTGCTGACTATCCCGGATTAATCCGCATCTAATGGTTGCAAATCCCATCCCTAAGGACCTTTTCCATCAATTTACCAACCACCGAAGTAAGACTAACCAGTCTATAATTACCAGGGTCATTTCTATTCCCTTTCTGAAACAGAGGAACAACATTCGCCATTCTCCAGTCCTCTGGCACTATCCCTGTGGACAGCGAGGACCCAAAGATCAAAGCCAAAGGCTCTGCAATCTCATCCCTTGCCTCCCAAAGAATCCTGGGATATATTTCATAAGGCCCAGGGGACTTATCGACCTTCAGTTTATTCAAAACTGCCAGGACATCCTCCCTCCGAACATCTATTTCCTCCAGCCTATTAGCCTGTAACACCTTCTCTTCCTCAAAAACATGGCCCCTCTCCTTGGTGAACACTGAAGAAAAGTATTCATTCATCACCTCGCCTATCTCTACTGACTCCATACTCAAGTTCCCACTACTGTCCTTGACTGGCCCTAACCTCACCCTGGTCATTCTTTTATTCCTCACATAAGAGTAAAAAGCCTTGGGGTTTTCCTTGATCCGACCCGCCAAGGACTTCTCATGTCCCCTCCTAGCTCTCCTAAGCCCCTTTTTCAGCTCGTTCCTTGCTAACTTGTAACCCTCAATCGAGCCATCTGAACCTTGTTTCCTCATCCCTACATAAGCTTCCCTCTTCCTTTTCACAAGACATTCCACCTCTTTTGTGAACCATGGTTCCCTCACTCGGCCATTTCCTCCCTGCCTGACAGGGACATACCTATCAAGGACACCCAGTATTTGTTCCTTGAAAAAGTTCCACTTTTCATTAGTTCCTCTCCCTGACAGTTTCTGTTCCCATCTTATGCCCCCTAATTCTTGCCTAACCGCATCATAATTACCTCTCCCCCAATTGTAAACCTTGCCCTGCCGTACGGCCCTATCCCTCTCCATTGCAATAACAAAAGACACCGAATTGTGGTCACTATCTCCAAAGTGCTCTCCCACAACCAAATCTAACACTTGGCCCGGTTCATTTCCCAGTACCAAATCCAATGTGGCCTCACCTCTTGTCGGCCTATCCACATATTGTGTCAGGAAACCCTCCTGCACACACTGCACAAAAACTGCCCCGTCCGAACTATTTGACCTGCAAAGGTTCCAATCAATATTTGGAAAGTTAAAGTCCCCCATGACAACTACCCTGTGACCCCCACACATATCCATAATCTGCTTAGCAATTTCTTCCTCCACATCTCTATTACTATTTAGAACATAAGAACATAAGAAATAGGAGCAGGAGTAGGCCATCTAGCACCTCGAGCCTGCCCCGCCATTCAATAAGATCATGGCTGATCTGACGTGGATCAGTACCACTTCCCCGCCTGATCCCCATAACCCTTAATTCCCTTACCGATCAGGAATCCATCCATCCGCGCTTTAAACATATTCAGCGAGGTAGCCTCCACCACCTCAGTGGGCAGAGAATTCCAGAGATTCACCACCCTCTGGGAGAAGAAGTTCCTCCTCAACTCGGTCTTAAACCGACCCCCCTTTATTTTGAGGCTGTGTCCTCTAGTTTTAACTTCCTTACTAAGTGGAAAGAATCTCTCCGCCTCCACCCTATCCAGCCCCCGCATTATCTTATAAGTCTCCATAAGATCCCCCCTCATCCTTCTAAACTCCAACGAGTACAAACCCAATCTCCTCAGCCTCTCCTCATAATCCAAACCCCTCATCTCCGGTATCAACCTGGTGAACCTTCTCTGCACTCCCTCCAATGCCAATATATCCTTCCTCATATAAGGGGACCAATACTGCACACAGTATTCCAGCTGCGGCCTCACCAATGCCCTGTACAGGTGCATCAAGACATCCCTGCTTTTATATTCTATCCCCCTCGCAATATAGGCCAACATCCCATTTGCCTTCTTGATCACCTGTTGTACCTGCAGACTGGGCTTTTGCGTCTCATGCACAAGGACCCCCAGGTCCCTTTGCACGGTAGCATGTTTTAATTTGTTTCCATTGAGATAGTAATCCCATTTGTTATTATTTCCTCCAAAGTGTATAACCTCGCATTTATCAACGTTATACTCCATTTGCCATATCCTCGCCCACTCACTCAGCCTGTCCAAATCTCTCTGCAGATCTTCTCCGTCCTCCACACGATTCACTTTTCCACTTATCTTTGTGTCGTCTGCAAACTTCGTTACCCTACACTCCGTCCCCTCCTCCAGATCATCTATATAAATGGTAAATAGTTGCGGCCCGAGTACCGATCCCTGCGGCACACCACTAGTTACCTTCCTCCAACCGGAAAAACACCCATTTATTCCGACTCTTTGCTTCCTGTCGGATAGCCAGTCCCCAATCCACTTTAACACACTACCCCCAACTCCGTGTGCCCTAATCTTCTTCAGCAGCCTTTTATGGGACACCTTATCAAACGCCTTTTGGAAATCCAAAAACACCGCATCCACCGGTTCTCCTCCATCAACCGCCCTCGTCACATCTTCATAAAAATCCAACATGTTCGTCAAGCACGACTTTCCCCTCATGAATCCATGCTGCGTCTGATTGATCGAACCATTTCTATCCAGATGCCCTGCTATCTCCTCTTTAATAATGGATTCCAGCATTTTCCCTACGACAGACGTTAAGCTGACCGGCCTATAGTTACCCGCCTTTTGTCTCCTTCCTTTTTTAAACAGCGGCGTTTAAAAAAGGGCCTATAGTAAACTCCTAACAACGTAAAAAAGGGCCTATAGTAAACTCCTAACAACGTGACCGCTCCTTTCCTTTTTCTAACCTCAGCCCATATTACCTCAGTGTGCAGATCCCCCTCGAAGTGCCTTTCCGCAGGCGTTAAACTATTCTTGATGAACAATGCTACTCCTCCACCTCTTTTACCAGCTTCCCTACACTTAGTGAAACATCTATACCCCGGAACGTCCAACAACCATTCCTGTCCTTGTTCTACCCACGTCTCCGTAATGGCCACAGCATCGTAGTCCCAAGTACCAATCCACGCCCCAAGTTCATCTACCTTGTTCCGGATGCTCCTTGCATTGAAGTAGACACACTTCAACCCACCTTCCTGTCTACCGGTACCCACCCTTGACCCTGATACCTTCCCCAATACCTCACCACCCTCACTGACTTCTGGACTACAACTCCTTTTCCCACTCCCCTGACAAATTAGTTTAAACCCCCCTGAAGAGCCGTATCAAATTTCCCTCCCAGGATATTGGTGCCCCTCTGGTTCAGGTGCACCCCGTCCTGTTTGTAAAGGTCCCACCTTCCCCAGAATGTGTTCCAATTATCCACGTATCTGAAGCTCTCCCTCCTACACCATCCCTGCAACCACATGTTTAACTGCACACTCTCCCTGTTCCTCAACTCGCTATCACGTGGCACCGGCAACGTACTAGAGATGACCACATGTTTTGTCTTGGCTCTCAGCTTCCAGCCCAGCTCCCGAAATTCCTGCTTTAAATCCCCGTCCCTTCTCTTACCTATGTCGTTGGTACCAATGTGTACCACGACTTGTGACTGTTTCTCCTCCCCCTTCAGAATCTGGAAAGCACGGTCTGAGACGTCATGGACCTTGGCATCCAGTAGGCAACATACCATCCGTGAGTCTCTTTTGCTGCCACAGAACCTCCTATCTATCCCCCTAACTAATGAGTCCCCAATAACTATTGCCCTCCTGCTCTGCCCCTTAACCTCCCGAGCCACAGAGACAGACACAGTGCTGGAGATCCTCTCACTGCGGCTCACCACTGGTATGTCATCCCCCTCAACCGTATCCAAAGCGGAATACTTGTTGCTAAGGGGAACGACCACCGGGGATCCCTGCACTGACTGCTTCCTCCCAGCCCCTCTCACCGTCACCCATCTGTTTTCATTCCTCGGAGTAACTGTATCCCTAAAGCTTCTGTCTATGGCCACCTCTGCGTCCCTAATGATCCTAAGTTCATCCAACTCTAGCTCCAGTTCCTTAACACGGTTTTGGAGGAGCTGCAGATGGGTGCACTTCCCACAGATGTAATCAGCAGGGACACTGTTGTCGTCCCTCACCTCAAACATAGTGCAAGAGGAACATAGCACTGCCTGCACACCCATCCCCTCTAGATACCTTGCCAGTACCAGGTAGAAACAGCAAAAACAAATTAAGCTCACCCCTGCTCGCCCTATCTGCCTAAGCCCTGTGAACCAAAGCCCTTATAGCTCATACTCTGCTTCCCACGCACTCCACTGCCCGCTCCCGACGCTGCCCGCTGTATACTGCAGCCTACCTTTTATACTTCGCGCGCTTAAAAAAAACCCTTCCCAGACTCCTTCGCAGCCCACTTCCGGTTTTCACTTTAAACTTAAGAAAAATACTACTACAAAAGTAAAGGCCAAAAAAAAATTAGCTGACCAATTAAATAAATAAATAATTCAATCAATCTCTCACCAGCACTCCTGCCTCCAATCACTCCCTCTCAGCTTGCTCCAGTGGAACAGTGAGGGGGAACCTCCCAGGTAACTGACTTTTAAAGTTAAAATAAAAACCCTTCCCAGACTCCTTAGCAGCCCACTTCCGGTTTAACATTGCAAAGGAGTCTTGTGGTAAAGTATGGCCGACCAGTGGGGGGAACTTCTAATTCTAAACAATTTTTGGAAAAAATTGAAACATATATGGAAAAAGTAAACACCGCAGTACTCTGGGGAAGCAACAGGGGATGAGATTGAGAAGAGAGTCTGTCAGAGTGAGGGGACATGGGGGTTGGGACTGAGGGAGAATCTGTCAGAGAGAGGAACAGGGGAGATGGGACTGAGGGGAGAGTGTCAGAGAGAGGGAGCCAGTGACAAGGAATGGGACTGTGGGGAGAGTCGTTCAGAGAGAGGGAATGGGGGGTAGGACTGAGGGGACAGCCTCAGAAAGAGGGAACAGGGGTGATGGGGGATGGGACTGAGGGGAGAGTGTCAGAGAGTGGAACTGGTGATGGGACTGAGGGAAGAGTGTCAGACTGAGGGAACATGGGGGATGGGACTGAGGGGAGAGTGTCAGACTGAGGGAACATGGGGGATGGGACTGAGGGGAGAGTCATTAGAGAGAGGGAATGGGGGGGGTAGGACTGAGGGGAGAGCCTCAGAGGGAACAGTGGTGATAGGGGATGGTATTGAGGGAAGAGTATCAGAGAGAGAGTCAATTATGTGGTGGGTTTGTCCAGATTGGGTAAGAATGGCCAATATCCATCAATTTTGTTCTTATGATAATAGTCATTTTATCCAGTGCCAAGACCACATATTCCCAGATTTACTAACTTGTCTTGGTGGGATTCTGGGACTTGTAGACTGCCATGGACCCTGTGTAAGAGGTAGACTCGATAAACCATTAAAGCTGACCATTGACTCTGATGTGTCTTATCCACAGGTATCGGGATAACCCCTTTGCAGTGGGTGAGAGTTTCGGCCCACACTGGCAGATGGATAGTGGACATGGCTTGATACCAGGGAGGGAGCAGCCCAAGGAATTTGACATCAACATCTCGAGCAGTCAGCCAGCAACTGAGCGGTTAGAATTGCGTAACCCTTGCCAACCTGTATGTGTGTGTGTGTCCTCACTAACCCCCCCTCCTGTCATCTGCGTGTTTGTGTTTATTTTGAATACTGCCCAATCTCATTTCCTCTGATTGCCTTTTGGTTACAGGCCAGCAAGTCGATGGAAATTAGACAGTGTTGTTCCTCCTGAACCAAAGGAGGCTCAGCAGAAATTTGGCAATGCCAAGGCCATTTCTTCAGACATGTTCTTTGGGAAAGAGGATCGGGCAGAGGTTAGTACTCGGCATGACTGGTGCAGCTCTCTAGGGTAAGGTGGGAGGAGATGGCCTATATATGAGCCCAATGAGGGCTTCCTGAAACCCTTGTATCCTGATTGGTTGTTGCAGCCTTTAATTTTTTACCACCTGACCTCTGCTCTCTTCTTCCCCACCCACACCCTCACTCCAATCATGTCTCAGTATGAAGCTAGGGCCAGGCTGGATCGATTGTCTGCAACCTCCTCCATCAGCTCCTCAGACCTCTTTGGTGATGGCAGAATAGACTCAGCAGGTGAGTGTCTATATGGAACCAGTGGTAAGATGGCTTACTGGTAAAACCTGTACCAAGGTGCCTGTTGGAGATTCAAGAAAAACAGAGACCCCAGTGGAATGGCTCCAAGCTAGACCCCAGAGCTGGGTTCTGAGGAAGGAAGTTCAGAAACTGAGCCTGGAAATAATAGCTGGATGTGGCACGGTGGCACAGTGGTTAGCACTGCCGCCTCACAGTTCCAGGGACCCAGATTCGATTCCCAGCTTGGGTCACTGTCTGTGCGGAGTCTGCATGTTCTCTCCATGGTCTGCGTGGGTTTCCTCCTCCCACAGTACGAAAGATGTGCTGGTTAGGTGCATTGGCTATGCTAAATTCTCCCTCCGTATACCCGAACAGGCTCCAGAATGTGGTGACTACAAGGGGTTTTCACAGTGGCTTTATTGCAGTGTTAATGTAAGCCTAATTTTGACACTAATAAATAAACTTAAACTCATAGCACCAGGGATCTGGGTTCAATTCCGGCCTTGGGTGTCTGCCTGTGTGGAGTTTGCGCGTTCTCCCTTGCATGGATTTCCTCCGTTTGCTCCAGTTTCCTCCCACAGTCCAAAGATGTGTGGCTTAGGTGGATTGACCATGGTAAATGTGCGGGATGTAGGGAATAAGGTGGAGGGAAGAGCTAGGGTGGAGAGTGGGTGCAGACTTGATAGGCCGAGTGGTCTCTTTCTGTACTGTAGCTTTTTTATGATTAAATTCTTCAGTGATTCCAACGTGAGAGATCAACAGGAAATGTGTTGCAATAGAGGAGTCTCGAGGTTACCAATGTTTCAGATGAGCTGGAGACAGAAGTAGATGGTCTTGGTGATGGAGCAGATATGTGGTCAGAAGCTCATCTAGCACCAAACAGTCTGATTCAGCTTCAGGCAGTGGCCTGGGTGTGGATGGCTAGGGATGGTGAGTGGCAAGGAGATGGAAATTGTGGTTGGTACATAATTGATACCTTTGATCTTTGGAGTGTTTACTGAAGGACGTTGAGGCTTATCTGTGTGTCCCACAAGCCATGTTCAACGTAGTAGCATGCAAGTGTGGTGAGAGGACAGTGGCATTCATGTCAATATGAAGCTGATGTTGTGTCTTCAGATGGTCACAAATGTGAAGCAGGTGGAAGTAGAGAATGTCATGCCTAGAGCAGGGTATGCTGGGCCCTCAGCTAAATAAATACTGAGAAAATTAAATCCTTTCAAAAGGAGCTGGAGAGAATTTGACTAAGGTTCTAAAGACAATAAGGTGCAAGATAATGGAACAGTGCGCAGGACAGGAAGCCTTTCGAGCAGAGGGAGAGTGAGCTTATTCCTTGCGGAGGGCAATAGACTAGGGCTGGAGATTGAATGGTTAGGAGAATGAAGCATTTTGGAATTCTGCACAATTGACATTAGAGATTAAGAACAAAGAAAAGTACAGCATAGGAACAGGCCCTTCGACCCTCCAAACCTGTGCCAATCATGATGCCCTAACTAAACTTATTATTCAGTCCATATCCCTCTATTCTCTCAAAGAACAAAGAGAACAAACAAAGAACAATACAGCACAGGAACAGGCCCTTCGGCCCTCCAAGCCCGCGCCGCTCCCTGGTCCAAACTGGACCATTCTTTTGTATCCCTCCATTCCCACTCCGTTCATATGGCTGTCTAGATAAGTCTTAAACGTTCCCAGTGTGTCCGCCTCCACCACCTTGCCCGGCAGCGCATTCCAGGCCCCCACCACCCTACTTCTCCTATTCTTAGCAAGAGATTCTTAGCAAGAGCAAACTCTTAGCAAGAGTTTATATATTATTTTCACTTTGGTATAGGGAAGGAAATTTAATAGGTGAATAAGGTCAATGGCAGAGTCAACAGTTATTGCGGAAAGAGACTTTTTAGTGAGTGGGTCTCTGCTAGAGAAAGAAAATTGAGGCTGTGGAAAGATGGGTGAGGTGGCATCCAGAACTGAAGGAGAAGTTGGGTTTGATGAGCTAGGGTTTGCAAAAGCGGGTGTGAGGCCCCACTGTTCAGGTCCAGTCTGGCTGTGCTGGCTGCTGGTTTTGATGGAAGTAGGAATATTGGCCTTGAATATGAAGTTGGGAATGAGTGAGTCTCTGGTTTTTAAATGATGCCCGGTCAAGCTGACCATCTCAACTGACAGATCCTGGAATTAATCTCTCGGCGCGGCACAGTGGTTAGCACACTCAGCACCAGGGATCTAACCTGCATGTCTTTGGACTGTGGGAGGAAACCGGAGTACCCAGAAGAAACCCAAGCAGGCACGGAGGACATGCAAACTCCACACAGACAGTCACCCAAAGCCGGAATTGAGCCAAGGTCCCTGGTGCTGTGCGGCAGCAGTGTGAACCACTGTGCCATCCAGTGATTGTGCAACAGTGAGTAAGATACAGGCAGGGAATAGTCGTCAAAAAAGAATGAAAGGCTCCTTATCTGAATGCATGAATCATTCGCATTAAAGTAGATGAACTAGTGGCACAAAGAAGATAGATGGTGTATATCTAATTGTCATCACAAAAAATATCATTATAAGGTGACCGAGGTTGGGAACTAAATAATCCAGAGTACCCAACATTTTGGAAAGGCAGCCAAAATGACAAAAGACGTGGGGTAGTAAAGGATGACAGGATATTAGTGCGAAATGATCTTGGCTCAGAAGATCAGTAAATAGAATTGTTATGGGCGGAGATTAGGAATAACAGGGGTCTGGTGGGATGGGAGTAGTTTATAGTGCTAACCGCCCCTCCAAAAAACCCAGTGCAACTCTCAACTCAGTGTGGGGCCAACAAGAGATAAAACATTTTTAGATCTAGTATTGTGTAATGAGGCAAGTTTAATTAGCAAAAGATCCATTTGGAAAGAGTGATCATAATGCAATTGAATTCCATTTTAGGTTTGAAAGCAATATATTCCAGCCCCGAACCAGACTCTTAAAACTTGTAAAAAGCTAATTAGATAGGCATGAGGAGAGAACTGGCTACAATTGATAGGGTAAATAAACTAAAAGGTATGGTGGTAAATGGTGAGAAACATTTAAAGGAACAATTCAAAATGTCCAACAAAAATACATTCCATTGAAAAACAAAAATTCGGCAAGAAAGATCCATCTCAGAATCCGTAGAATCCCTAAAGTGTAGAGGCCATTCGGCCCATCAAGTCTGTACCGACCCTCTGAAAGAACACTCTACCTAGACCCACTCCTTATCCTACCTGTATTGATCATGGCCAATCCACCAAACCTGCACCTCTTCTGACCACAAAGGAGAAATTTAGCATGGTTAATCTGGGTCTAATCTGAGTGAAGAAATTTAACATCAGCAGAGAAAAGTTTTGGAGAAACTTAATGGTCTAAAATCTGACAAATCCCCAAGACTTGATAACCACACCCTTGGGTTCTAAAAGAGACAGCTGCAGAGAGAGTAGATCACTGGCACTGATTTTCTAGTATTGCCTAGATTATAGAACAGTTGATGCAGATTGGAAGTTAGCACATGTAACAGCGCTATTCACAGAAGGAGAGAGAGAAAACAATTAGTCTGACATCAGTCAATGGAAGCTATTATTCAGGAAGTCTTGAGAATGAATTTAGAAAATTGAAATATGGTCAGACATGTCAACACGGTTTAAAGGAAAAAATGGTGTCAATTTTATTGTTCAAAGATGTGTAGATTAGGTGGATTAGCCATAGTAAATGTATGAAATGTAATATACGGGAGTAAGGGGATAGAGCTGGGGGGGTGGGTGGGGGTGGTGAGGGGCGCGCAGTGAATCTGAGTAAGATGTTCTTTTGGAAAATCCATGTAGACTCAATGGGTCAAATGGCCTCCTTCTGCACTATAGGGGTTCTATGAACATTTTTGAGGATATAAATTGCAGGATAGATAAAGGAGGACCAGCATACTTGGATTTCCAAAAGAGATGTCTTGGATGGAGTAGTTATACTCCCTGTAAGGACTCCATCCCATTCTCCCAGTTTCTCTGCTTCCTCTTCAAAAACTGCATGTTGGATACGTCTGCCTTTTTCCTCAACTGTATCCAGCCCATCTCTTGTGCCTCTGTCCTCACTCCTTCCCCTCTCAAAAAACAAGACAGGATCCTTCCTGACCTCACTTTTCACCCCACCAGCCTCATCATTCAAGGGATCATCTTCTGCCATTTCCACCAACTCCAGCATGATGATCGGCTGCCGTTAGTGGTAGTGGAGGCAAACTCAATAGGGTCTTTTAAGAGACTCCTGGATGAGTACATGGGACTTAATAGGATGGAGGGTTATAGGTAGGCCGAGAAGGTAGGGATATGTTCGGCACAACTTGTGGGGCCGAAGGGCCTGTTTTGTGCTGTAGTTTTTCTATGTTTCTATGATACCACTGATCACATCTTCCCCTCAGCCCCCTGTCAGTATTGTGCAGGGACCACTCCCTCTGCGACACCCTGGTCCACTCTTCCATCACCCCAAACACTTCATCCCCATCCCAATGCACCTTCTCCATGGAATTATAGAAGGTGCAACACCTGTCTGCCCTTTATCTCCTCACTGTTCAAGGCCTTTTGGGTGAAATAGCATTTAACTTGGTCGACTGTATTCACTGCGCCCAATGTGGGCTCCTCTACATAGGGAAAACTAAACGCAGACTGCGTGACCGCTTTGCAGAACACCTTCACTCAGTCTACAAGCATGACTCAACCTTCCTGTTGCATGCCATTTCAGCTTGCCACCCTGCTCTCATGCCCACATGTCCATCCTCAGCCTGCTGCATTGCTTCAGCAAAGGCCAACACAAACTGGAGGGACAGCACCTTATTTTCTCATTAGGCACTTTACAGCCTTCTGGACTTAACATTGAGTTCAACAACTTTAAACCGTAAACTTTTGCCTCCATCTTAAATTACACCCCCTCCCGCCCCCCCACCTCCCTGGCCTGTCTCAACACAACCCCACCCCTTCCCTACTTGGCATCTTTCCCTGGCTGTTCACTTGCACATTCTGCTATCTCACCTTTTGCCACCATTAGCACTCCTCATCCCTCAATGGCACCATTAACACTCCCCTTTGTCTTGTGTCAAGGACAAATTTGACCATAATCCCCTTTGCCCAGACCTATCCTAGCTCCTCTACTCCAACTATATACTTCTGCACATTTCTACCTTTCTTTGGATGCAAAATGTTAACACTGTTTCTCTCTCCACAATTCTGCCAAATCTGCTGAGTTTATCCACCATTTTCTTTTTATTTGATTTCCAGCATCTGCAGTATTTTGCTTATAAGATTCCAAAGGGTTGAGGGGTTGACCCCATGTTCTAGATTCCCCAGTAAGAAGTCTTACAACACCAGGTTAAAGTCCAACAGGTTTATTTGATAGCACAAGCTTTCGGAGTCTCGCTCCTTCTTCAGGTGGGCGGCACGGTAGCACAGTGGTTAGCACTGCTGCTTCACAGCTCCAGGGTTCCGGGTTCGATTCCCGGCTCAGGTCACTGTCTTTTTATTTGATTTCCAGCATCTGCAGTATTTTGCTTATAAGATTCCAAAGGGTTGAGGGGTTGACCCCATGTTCTAGATTCCCCAGTAAGAAGTCTTACAACACCAGGTTAAAGTCCAACAGGTTTATTTGGTAGCACAAGCTTTCGGAGTCTTGCTCCTTCTTCAGGTGGGCGGCACGGTAGCACAGTGGTTAGCACTGCTGCTTCACAGCTCCAGGGTTCCGGGTTCGATTCCCGGCTCGGGTCACTGTCTGTGTGGAGTTTGCACATTCTCCTCGTGTCTGCGTGGGTTTCCTCCGGGTGCTCCGGTTTCCTCCCACAGTCCAAAGATGTGCGGGTTAGGTTGATTGGCCAGGTTTAAAAAAAAAAATTGCCCCTTAGAGTCCTGGGATGCGTAGGTTAGAGAGATTAGCGGGTAAAATATGTGGGGGTAGGGCCTGGGTGGGATTGTGGTTGGTGCAGACTCGATGGGCCGAATGGCCTCCTTCTGCACTGTAGGGTTTCTATGATTTCTATCCCAGAGGGTTGTGGATGCTCCATCGATGAATATATTAAAGGCTGAGATAGTCAGATTTTTCGTGTCTCAGGGAATCAAAGAATGGGTGGGAAAGTGGAATTGAAGCCCAGGCAGGGTCAGCCAAGATCATATTAAATTGCGGAGTAGATGCAATAGGCTGTGTGCTCTGTTCCTGCTCCTGTTTCTTATTGTTATGTTCATAAGATGACAAATAATACATAGGGAATTCAGGAGAATCTTGTTTACCCAGAGGGTGGTGAGGATGTGGAACCCGTTAACACAGGGAGTGATTAAGGTGAACAGTGTAGAGGCATTTAAAAGGAAGCTGAATAAACACACGAGGGAGAAAGAAATAGAGGATAAAAGAATGTTATCATTTATTGCAAGGGGAATGGGTGGCACGGTAGCACAGTGGTTAGCACTGCTGCTTCACAGCTCCAGGGACCTGGGTTCGATTCCTGGCTTGGGTCACTGTCTGTGTGGAGTTTGCACATTCTCCTCGTGTCTGCGTGGGTTTCCTCCGGGTGCTCCAGTTTCCTCCCACAGTCCAAAGATGTGCGGGTTAGGTTGATTGGCCATGCTAAAATTGCCCCTTAGTGTCCTGGGATGCGTAGGTTAGAGGGATTAGTGGGTAAATATGTAGGGATATGGGGGTAGGGCCTGGGTGGGATTGTGGTCGGTGCAGACTCGATGGGCCGAATGGCCTCTTTCTGTACTGTAGGGTTTCTAAGAATTGAATACAAAGGTAAGGAGATTGCCCTTCAGTTGTTTAGGACATTGGTGAGACCACAGCTGGGTATTGTGTACAGTGTTACTTATTTAAGGAAAGCTGTTAATGTGTTAGAAGTAGTTCAGAGAAAATTTACCAGACTTTCACCAGGAATGGGAAGTCTGCCCATTTTATGAGGAAAGGTTGGAGAGGTTTAGAAGAGTTAAGAAATGATTTGATTGAAACCTTATAAGATCCTGAGGGGTCCTGCAGGGTGGATGTGGAGAGGTTGTTTCCTCTTTTGGGAGAATCTAGAATTAGGGGTCACTGTTTAAAAGCAAGGGGTCACTCATTTAAGACAAAGATGAGGAGAATTTCTTTCTTTCGGGGTCACGAGTCTCCGGAACTCCCTTCCCCAAAAGGCAGTGGTACCAGAGTCTTGGAATATTTTTAAGGCTGAACGAAATAGATTCTTGATTAACAAGGGGGGTGGTGAAAGGTTATCACGGGTAGGCAGAAATGTGGGGTTAAAGTTGCAAATAGATCAGCCATGATCTCATTGAATGGTTGGAGCAGGCTCGAGTGGCTGAGTCCAGCTTCTAATTCATAGGTACATTTTTCTGTATGTACAAATGTAAAGGAGTGGATTTGGGGATATAGATTGTGTGTGAGGGACCCAGGAAGGTGTACACAATGTGAGAGTTGCTGACAGTGGGAGGTGGATTATGTTTGGCCAGGCCCCACTCTGTGTCTTGTCCCACTCTGTGTCTTGTATGCCAGTTCCCAGTGGGTTGACAAGTCATGGTACCTGGCTGTAGTAAATGATCAGCAGCTTTGGGGTCCATGCTGATGAACATTCTAGCTGTTCTCACAGCTGTTCTGCGATACTTTCAGTAGCTGTAAGGGGAAAACCATTTTCTTTGTTACATCTGTTAGGACAGTATTTCTGTTGAAAAAAATGGTGGGCATAGTAAGAAGTCTCACAACACCAGGTTAAAGTTCAACAAGTTTATTTGGTATCACGAGCTTTCGGAGTGCCTCTCCTTCATCAGGTGAGTGTTGAGAATATGGACTTTATCTTGGTTTCCAGGTTATAGCTTCTGCTGTAGAGCTGGTGTATGAGGTGGTTGAGGAGTGAGAGAGAGATGCGACGGCAAAATCTCTCAGCGTAGTCTGTGTTGTAGGTCGACTTGAATGGGTTCATGATCTGTAGTCCTTTCGGGATCTTGTCTGCTTTCTTGCATCTTTGTAGAAACTCACTCACCTGATGATGGAGCAGTGCTCCGAAAGCTCATGATACCAAATAAACCTGTTGGACTTTAACCTGGTGTTGTGAGACTTCTTACTGTGCCCACCTCAGTCCAACACCGGCATCTCCACATCATGGAAAAAAATTGTAGTTAGGAAATTGACATTCCCCTTTACGACCAGTTTGCACATTATGCTGACCTGGTTTGGCCTTGGAACCAACATAGTTAACAGGGTGTGGCTGCTACTGTGCATAAGCAGCTACATGGAGCCAGGCGGGGGAGAGCCACGGAAGAGGCAGGTGGAGAGAGTTCATAGAAACCCTACAGTGCAGAAGGCCATTCAGCCCATCGAGTCTGCACCGACCACAATCCCACCCAGGCCCTACCCCCACACATATATTTTTACCCGCTAATCCCTCTAACCTACGCATCTCAGGACTCTAAGAGGCAATTTTTAACCTGGCCAATCAACCTAACCTGTACATCTTTGGACTGTGGGAGGAAACCGGAGCACCCGGAGGAAACCCACGCAGACACGAGGAGAATGTGCAAACTCCACACAGACAGTGACCCGAGGCCTGGGTGTAATTATCCACCCAACTACGAGGGAAGCTATGGCTGACTCCTGAGAATAATCTATCTCTGACACACACACCCCATACTCCTGGTGACATTCTCACAGAATGTTTATTTTTGTGCTGGCTTTGTCAAGCAATATCCTCTAATAGGAGTTATCTGTTTTCCAGATGGTGTCACAGTGAGTAACGTGCTCTCCTCTGGACCTGATATGACCCATTTCAAACAAGGAGTGAAAACAATGGCAGGAAAACTGTCTGTACTTGCCAATGGAGTTATGACCAGTATTCAGGTGAGGGGCAGACTCACTGGTTCATGGCACTTTGGCCAGGAACTGATACCCTGGGGACAGGAGGGAGGAAGAGCTGTGGATAGTGGAATGAGGATTGAGAGCTGAAATGTAACCCCTGCTCTCTGCCCTGCTACCTACCCTCCTACCCACGCTGTGATAATGAACCTCATGTCTTTTGTGCTTCTTACCGTTGTGGTTTCTCACCCTCAACAGGATCACTATGGATCGTACTGAGACTGGTGTTGACGTGAGGAATGATTCCAATCTGCACGAATTTATCACCTGGATTTTTCCAGAGACCAGTATTTGATTTTGAGTGGCCCTTGAAGCAATGTTTGAATTTATTTGTGAAGTTGAGGTGGGGAGGTTTGCCTCTTGATTTGTCTCCACAGCCAGTGATTGTGATGTAGCAGGGCTGCTTCTACCTTTGTGTCTCTACACTCTGAGAATTCAACAGCACTAAGAGGCCATTCTGCTCTCCCTGCCTCTGGCAGCTCCTTGCTCAAGCTATCCAGTTCAGTCTCAGTCCCCTGCTCTTTCCACAAAGCCCAAAGAGTTTCTCCCTTGTACTTGTCTAATTCCCTTTTGAAAATTACACCACCCTTTCAGGGAGTGATTCCAGATCACAATTGTGTGTGTTAAACCTGTGAACTCCAGTTACTGATTCTTCTCTCATTAATAACACTTTCTGCCTGTTTGCTCAATCTAAATCCCACCTTTTAACGATATCTGCCCTAAGGAGAATAATCCCAGCTTCTCCAGTCTCGCCACATTAACTGAAGCCCCTCATACCTGCTTCCATTGTAGTAAATCTCCTCTGCATCCTCTCCAAGATTTGACATCCTTCCTAAAGTGTGGTGCCCAGAATTGAGCAGCTTCGGCCTAACCAGTGTTCTGGAAAACTTCATTTCTTTTCTACTCTGCTAATAAAGCCAAGGATCCTATATGTTCTGTTTTAGACAAACTTCTCAACCGATCATGCCACCTTCACTAATTTCTGTACATGCGGCCCCAATTCTCTCTTGTAGAATTGTAGTTTTTTAAACCCTGTTGAACCTCACCAACTGGGGATGAGGGGAGAGCAAGAGAGCTGTTGGCGTGTGGAGCTGGGGGTTGAACTGGCTAATCGGTGTGGACCCAAATTTCTGCCAAACCATTTTTCTGCCTTATTATTTAGGAGTTTGAGAATTGAAAAGGCCAGGTGACCCATGGTGACAGGAACTCTGACCAACATGGGAGCAACTGGCTTGTGCACTAAGAAATTGTATTTTTTGTAACTGTAGTTATGAAGGCAAAGAACAAAATATTCCCCACAGTGTGCTTGTGATTGCTGTTGATTGACTGATGTCTGATGCTCACATGATCATTGTCGAGCTACATGAGTTAATGCAGTTGTTTTCTCAATTTTATTTATTTTAATCATTGGAAATTGAATTTTAAAGTTGGAAGGTTGGATAATGTGCAGCTTCCTTGCCTGTCGCATTAAACCCTGTCCCAACGTCCGCCCCAGCTCTGCAGGGGTAAGATGATGGCACTTGGGCATCTGCAGTATTATGAATTGTTCTTTTTTCCCCTGCTTCCCCTGAACCCTTTCCCCATGGACCTTAACTCACAGCAGTTTCTAGGCTAACGCCAATCACTGTCAGGTCCTTGATGACCAGAGAGCATCAATCCTAAGCTTCTGGAGTTGTCAGTTCCGATGTAGCCAGACTACTTTGCTCAGAGCATCAGTAAGTGACCAGAAGAGGGACACAACGAGAGTCTGACTGGGGTCACCTGTCTTGTCTCTTTGGCCATTCCTGGGAGCTGGAGATGGGATGTTCAATGAATGACAGTCTCTCCAGACCCCTCTACTTTGAGCTAATAACTAACAAGAGATTATTTCACTGGAGTATCCCCAACTTGAGCCTGACAGAAACTTGCATACATCTCTTTCTAAAACTTTGTAAAGCTGATGATGAATAAATGACAATCTGGGAGTGAGGCAGCAGCTCACTCTCGGTATCAAATCTCTTTGTCTTTATCTTTAATCAGTTCCTTCCGATTAGAGACAGGAGGGAGGGGAGTGCAGTGAGCAGGGGAAGGGGCTGGGAGCACGGTCAGTGGGGAATGGGAGCAGCTAGAAGAGCATGTAATGTCCTAACTATGTCAGGGGTTGTGGGTTTTAACAGAAAGAAAGGAACATGTAGAATCAAACTAAGAAGAGGTTTTATTGAAAGAGATGTTCTTTGCTCTGCATAGAATACAATGAAAAGTAAAACAACAGCCTGTGCAAACACCCTAATGACATCACCATCAAATCAAGTGATCAGCTCTTAACGCAACCTGCAACCCCTTTAAATATATAACAAATCTTCCCCCTTTACTTCCGTGGTCATGACAGTAAATTCATAGAAACCCTACAGTGCAGAAGGAGGCCATTCGGCCCATCGAGTCTGCACCGACCACAATCCCACCCAGGCCCTACCCCCACATATTTTACCCGCTAATCCCTCTAACCTACGCATCTCAGGACTCTAAGGGGCAATTTTTAACCTGGCCAATCAACCTAACCCGCACATCTTTGGACTGTGGGAGGAAACCGGAGCACCCGGAGGAAACCCACGCAAACACGAGGAGAATGTGCAAACTCCACACAGACAGTGACCCGAGCCGGGAATCGAACCCGGGACCCTGGAGCTGTGAAGCAGCAGTGCTAACCACTGTGCTACCGTGCCGTCCACGGTATTACAATGTTATACATATGATCAATAATACCCTAGACACTGTTATGCATCATTAATCATTCAACACTAACGTTGATCAGGCGGACATCTGTTCCTCTTTGGTTGTATACAACATTGTGGAATTTGTCATAGAAGTATGATTTGGAACTTCAGTGGACACTTCTCTTGGTACTAATTTTGTAACATTCTCATGTGGTATAGTTGCAAAGACTCAATCATCAGGCAATTCGGATTCAACTAAGTCTAACATGAGCATTTCCAACACTCGAGACAAAAGATGTTGATACTTTGGGAGATGATTGAGCAATAATTTCGAGATGACAACAATTGGTCAGTATGGCGTTGCCAAATTAGTTCATCTTCGGTTTGAACCGTGTAAGAAATAGGACCTGTTTTTGATAAAACTTTGGCTCCCATTTCTCACTCGTGACATAAATACACATTCGATCTCTATGATCGTGTTGAAATTAGTGTTGTTTTGAACCCACTTCTCATTTAACGATTTGAGATTGTTGTTGACGCTCTACTGTCTCTGAAATTTCTGGAGGTAATAAATCAAATAGTTATTAACTTCCTCTTTAAGAGTAGTAATGCAGCTGAACTTTGGGTAGTTGCGTGCGTAGTGTTTCTATAAGATGCTACTATTCATGACATGGTAACGAACCTTGCTCTTTTGAATCTTTCAAGGATCCTTTCGGCTAATCCATTGGTTGATGGAAGATAACGTACGGATTTTATATGCTGAATACCATTTACTTTGAGATAATCCTCAAACTCTTGTGAAATAAACTGAATGATTCTCAATTACAAACTGTTCAGGTTGACCAAATATTGCAAAAATTTCATCAAATTTTCCTATGTAATAGAACTCATAATTTCTTCTGGCCACTTGCACATCAATTAGGACTAAGGATGTGTAAAGTAGCCATAGTCCCAGATGACCATGGACTGCTCTCCCCTTTTGAGGGGGAGAACTGACTGGTGGTGATTTAACCTCAGGATCATCACACCTCAGGTGGCAGGGGGCAAGGTTGAGAAGAACAAAGAAAATTACAGCACAGGAACAGGCCCTTTGGCCCTCCAAGCCTGCACCGACCATGCTGCCCGACTGAACTAAAAACCCCTACCCTTCCGGGGACCATATCCCTCTATTCCCATCTTATTCATGTATTTGTCAAGACGCCCCTGAAAAATCACTACCGTATCCGCTTTCACTACCTCCCCCGGCAACGAGTTCCAGGCACCCACCACTCTCTGTAAAAAATCTGCCTCATACATCTCCTTTAAACCTTGTCCCTCGCATCTTAAATCTGTGCCCCCTAGTAATTGACTCTTCCACCCTTGGAAAAAGCTTCTGACTATCCACTCTGTCCATGCCTCTCATAATCAGGTTGCCTCCATCGTTCCAGTGAGAACAAACCAAGTTTCTCCAACCTCTCCTCATAGCTAATGCCCTCCATACCAGGCAACATCCTGGTAAATCTTTTCTGTACCCTCTCCAAAGCCTCCACATCCTTCTGGTAGTCTGGCGACCAGAATTGAACACTATATTCCAAGTGCAGCCTAACTAAAGTTCTATAAAGCTGCAACATGACTTGCCAATTCTTAAACTCAATGCCCCGACTGATGAAGGCAAGCATGCCGTATGCCGCCTTGACTACCTTCTCCATCTGCATTGCCACTTCCAGTGACCTGTGTACCTGTACACAAGATCCCTTTGCCTATCAATATTCTTAAGGATTCTGCCATTTACTGTATATTTCCTATCTGTAGTAGACCTTCCAAAATGCATTACCTCATATTTGTCCGGATTACACTCCATCTGCCATCTCTCTGCCCAGGTCTCCAACTGATCTATATCCTCTGATGGTCCTCATCGCTATCCGCAAATCCACCAACCTTTGTGTCGTCCGCAAACTTACTAATCAAGCCAGTTAAATTTTCCTCCAAATCATTTTATATATATATATATATATTACAAACAGCAAAGGTCCCAGCACTGATCCCTGAGGAACGCCACTTGTCACAGCCCTCCATTCAGAAACGCATCCTTCCACTGCTACCCTCTGTCTTCTTTGACCGAGCTAGTTTTGTATCCACCTTGCCAGCTCACCTCTGATCCCATGCGACTTCACCTTCTGCACCAGTCTGCCACGAGGGACCTTGTCAAAGGCCTTACTGAAGTCCATGTAGACAACATCCACTGCCCTACCCTCATCAATCATCTTCGTCACTTCCTCGAAAAACTTTATCAAGTTCGTGAGACACGACCTCCCCTTCACAAAACCATGTTGCCTCTCACTAATAAGTCTGCTTATTACCAAGTGGGAATAAATCCTGTCTCAAAGAATCCTCTCCAATAATTTCCCTACCACTGATGTAAGGCTCACCGGCCTGTAATTACCTGGATTATTCTTGCTACCCTTCTTAAACAAAGGAACAACATTGGCTATTCTCCAATCCTCTGGGACCTCCCCTGTAGTCATGATGTGGAGATGCCGGCGTTGGACTGGGGTAAACACAGTAAGAAGTTTAACAACACCAGGTTAAAGTCCAACAGGTTTATTTGGTAGCAAAAGCCACACAAGCTTTCGGAGCTGCAAGCCCCTTCTTCAGGTGAGTGGGAATTCTGTTCACAAACAGAGCATATAAAGACACAACCTCAATTTACATGAAGTCACCTCAGCACCTCACTGTACCGCAAGCCCACGGATAAACTCACGATGCTCCACTTCTCCAGCTTCCACCCTAAACACGTTAAAGAAGCCATCCCCTACGGACAAGCCCTCCGTATACACAGGATCTGCTCGGATGAGGAGGATCGCAACAGACACCTCCAGATGCTGAAAAATGCCCTCATAAGAACAGGATATGGCGCTCGACTCATCGATCAACAGTTCCAACGCGCCACAGCGAAAAACCGCACCGACCTCCTCAGAAGACAAACACGGGACACAGTGGACAGAGTACCCTTCGTTGTCCAGTACTTCCCCGGAGCGGAGAAGCTACGGCATCTCCTCCGGAGACTTCAACATGTCATTGATGAAGACAAACATCTCGCCAAGGCCATCCCCACACCCCCACTTCTTGCCTTCAAACAACCGCACAACCTCAAACAGACCATTGTCCGCAGCAAACTACCCAGCCTTCAGGCGAACAGTGACCATGACACCACACAACCCTGCCACAGCAACCTCTGCAAGACGTGCCGGATCATCGACACAGATGCCATCATCTCACGTGAGAACACCATCCACCAGGTACACGGTACATACTCTTGCAACTCGGCCAACGTTGTCTGCCTGATACGCTGCAAGAAAGGATGTCCCGAGGCATGGTACATTGGGGAAACTATGCAGATGCTACGACAACGGATGAATGAACACCGCTCGACAATCACCAGGCAAGACTGTTCTCTTCCTGTTGGGGAGCACTTCAGCGGTCACGGGCATTCGGCCTCTGATATTCGGGTAAGCGTTCTCCAAGGCGGCTTTCGCGACACACGACGGTGCAGAGTCGCTGAGCAGAAACTGATAGCCAAGTTCCGCACACACGAGGACGGCCTCAACCGGGATATTGGGTTCATGTCACACTATTTGTAACTCCCACAGAGTTTCACTGGCTGTCTTGTCTGGAGACAATACACATCTTTTTAGCCTGTCTTGATGCTCTCTCCACTCACATTGTTTTGTTTCTTAAAGACTTGATTAGTTGTAAGTATTCGCATTCCAACCATTATTCATGTAAATTGAGGTTGTGTCTTTATATGCTCTGTTTGTGAACAGAATTCCCACTCACCTGAAGAAGGGGCTTGCAGCTCCGAAAGCTTGTGTGGCTTTTGCTACCAAATAAACCTGTTGGACTTTAACCTGGTGTTGTTAAACTTCTTACTGTACCTCCCCTGTAGCCAGTGAGGATACAAAGATTTCTCTCAAGGCCCCAGCAATTTCCTCTCTTGCCTCTCTCAGTATTCTGGGGTATATCTCATCAGGCCCTGGGGACTTGTCTACCTTGATGTTTCTCAAGAACCCCAATACCACCTTTTTTATCTCAACATGACTCAAACTATCTACACATCCTTTCCCAGACTTGTCAGCCACCCAAGTCCTTCTCTTTGGTGAATACTGATGCAAAGTACTCATTTAATACCTCGCCCATTTCCTCTGGCTCCACACATAGATTCCCTTCCTTGTTCTTGAGTGGGCCAACCTTCTCCCTAGCTACCCTCTTGCTCTTTACATATGTATAAAAAGCCTTGGGATTTTCCTGCAGCCTTCATGAATAACAAGAATTGAACCTGCACTGTTGGTGCAAACTTTACATGCAAACATTGCCATGGCATTTTAGCCACTTTTCCAAGTGTGTAAAGGAGACAACGATGGTGTATTTCTTATTTGTGCAAAGGATTGATGCTGTCCTACTTTGTGTTCAATCTGAGCATCTCGATCTGTCCATCAAAAATAACTGTGTTAATCCCTTCCTCTGGGCTATACCAGGATTTCCTTTGTGTAGTTGTTCAGGAACTCATTCATGCAGACTAGAAAAAATGATCACTTGCATTCCCCACAATAGACACTCAAATCAGAATGCGTGTACGATGCGTTCCATTGTTTCTTTCAATACCATATCCATTACCTTCCCGATCAGTTGTTCAGTCCCATAGCTGTTTCTCACATAGTACATTATAATTCAGGTCAGAAACGCCAAGGTTTTTATGAAGTCGGCCTAGATTGTAAGTTTTGCACTTTGAATTTAGCATGGGTAAGCATAAGGTGTTTCACTCCAGGTATGATTCAAGTGATCCACTCGGCAACTTTTATCAAACAAAATTTATTTAAGAATACAGTTAACATATAAGACAATTAGCAACAACTTTTACCAATTACATTACAAACGAAAAAACAACCATGATGTTGTATAACCTTAACAGCTGAATATACTGTTTCAAACAACATCCCTACGAACATATATCCCATTCTAGAATTAGCACAGAAAGCAAGTATGCTCATGTGATGTAGGATCTTGCAGCTTTCCATCCCCTGCTGTGGATTACTCCTTTGGATAGTGAGTAGAAAATGTTGAGGCCTTCCAGCCCTGGAACGTTCAGCACACTTCAGGAGACAGAGGCAACACTTGTCTCGAGCTGCTAACTAGCCAGCTACCAACCGCAGAATTTCAAATACCAGGGAGAGAGATAAAAAAAACACTGCGTTCACCCTGCAATCCCAACAGCTTCTGCCAAAATGAAAGTATCTATTGTGGGGAATGCAAGTGATCTGGACGGTTTTTTTCCCACAGGAGAAATCCAAAGACATGTGACCTGCCGAACAGTTGCATATGAACAATTCCCAAAAGGGTCATAAAACTTCATAAAACAAAACTGCACGAGCCCAAATTTTAAAATGGACATTGCTTCAATTATCCTTCTTCAGCAACCTTAAAAAGTCGGCACAGTACAAAAACAAAAGGTTAGGCCTCTTGAAAAAATTTGTGCATGGAACGTGATTAAAATACATTTCTTAAAGGCACAGTAGTGTCACAGTGTCAATAATGTAGCTAAATTAGGAACAGATTTGCCATAATTACTAATCCTAGAAGGGACCTCAATTGTGTCACATTTGTTGGACATGGTGCTTCTAAAATCTAAAAATGAGTTTTCACGGAAAGAAAGAAACATGATTTGCACACGTATATTCAAAATAACACACAGTGGGTTTTATTGAAAGAGATATTCTCTGCTCTGTACAGAGCACAAAACTGAAAGTAAAACAGCAGTCTATGTAAACACCCGAATGATATCATCATCAAATCTTATGCTCAATTCTTAAAGCAACCTGCAACTCTTTTAAATATGGGAGGGTGGGGATCTCAGTTCAGTGGGGGAGGAGGGTAATGCAGTTGGGGCAGAGTGTGGTCAGTGGGAGAGGGTGTTGTCACTTTGAGAGAGAATATGTTAATTAGTAAGTAGCCTGGATGTAAACCATGTGACCAGCAGTGGTGATTTCAGTTTAGCTGGCACCATGTGATGTGAAGGAACTACAGCTGTACATTCCTATTAATATTAGCTGTTGCACCTTTATAATAACCAATGTTTAGTTTCCTAGTCCTATGTGAAATTGGTAAGTTGGTCTTAAGCAAACATAGAAATTTAACATGGTGAGTAGCAGTGGTTCCTCTCGAACAAAATGATAAAGATGTTCCTTTAGACACAGTGATTGACAAAGCACTGAGCTATGGGGTAGCTCGATTAGTGGTGAATAGACAGTTGGTTTTGAGTTGGACACTATCATGATCGGCTTATGATGAAAGTGAGGAGGTGTGGGATAGAGGGAAAGTTGGCCGATTGGATAGGTAACTGGCTGTCTGATCGAAGACAGAGGGTGATGGTGGATGGAAAAGTTTTGGATTGGAGGCAGGTTGCTAGCGGAGTGCCGCAGGGATCAGTGCTTGGTCCTCTGCTCTTTGTGATTTTTATTAATGACTTAGAGGAGGGGGCTGAAGGGTGGATCAGTAAATTTGCTGATGACACCAAGATTGGTGGAGTAGTGGATGAGGTGGAGGGCTGTTGTAGGCTGCAAAGAGACATAGATAGGATGCAAAGCTGGGCTGAAAAATGGCAAATGGAGTTTAACCCTGATAAATGTGAGGTGATTCATTTTGGTAGGACTAATTTAAATGTGGATTACAGGGTCAAAGGTAGGGTTCTGAAGACTGTGGAGGAACAGAGAGATCTTGGGGTTCATATCCACAGATCTCTAAAGGTTGCCACTCAAGTGGATAGAGCTGTGAAGAAGGCCTATAGTGTGTTAGCTTTTATTAACAGGGGGTTGGAGTTTAAGAGCCATGGGGTTATGCTGCAACTGTACAGGACCTTGGTGAGACCACATTTGGAATATTGTGTGCAGTTCTGGTCACCTCACTATAAGAAGGATGTGGAAGCGCTGGAAAGAGTGCAGAGGAGATTTACCAGGATGCTGCCTGGTTTGGAGGGTAGGTCTTATGAGGAAAGGTTGAGGGAGCTAGGGCTGTTCTCTCTGGAGCGGAGGAGGCTGAGGGGAGACTTAATAGAGGTTTATAAAATGATGAAGGGGATAGATAGAGTGAACGTTCAAAGACTATTTCCTCGGGTGGATGGAGCTATTACAAGGGGGCATAACTATAGGGTTCGTGGTGGGAGATACAGGAAGGATATCAGAGGTAGGCTCTTTACGCAGAGAGTGGTTGGGGTGTGGAATGGACTGCCTGCAGTGATAGTGGAGTCAGACACTTTAGGAACATTTAAGCGGTTATTGGATAGGCACATGGAGCACACCAGGATGATAGGGAGTGGGATAGCTTCACCTTGGTTTCAGATAAAGCTCGGCACAACATCGTGGGCCGAAGGGCCTGCTGTACTGTACTGTTCTATGTTCTATGATGTCCTCAGTGCTTTTCCCATGCAAAAGACAGCGTGGAAGACGCAAAATACCTGAATTCCACCCCAAAGGGAAAGAGGAAGAAAGGAAAAAAGCAGTCGCTGCATTGCTGAATCTCCCGTTGGAGTAGAGAAGTTACAAGTCCTCAACACATTGACAGCATTCCTAAAAGGCAGGCTACATCAGGAAGCTGACACCAAATTTCACAGCAAGAATTAGAAGGCCACAGATGTTCTATCTGAATTTAAACTTTTTAAACAAAGGGTGGAGCTATGCCTTTTTGATTTATCCATCACAGCCAGATAACCAAGCAGTGAAAATAAAAATAGCCATTGAAAACAAGGAGTTCTACAGAGTCAACACTATGGACCTGACTGAAGAGGATCAGAAAGATCCCGTCGCTGTGGTTACTAGCCTGAATGGAACTAAACATTGTGATCATACTGGAGATCACCAAGATACCAATCTCAGCAAAGGAAGTGAAGAGTAATGGCATTGAGTCAGTTCATGACCAACAACAGCTGTACCCAGACAAATTCAACTACACCTCACAGAAGAAGTGACATGGTGCAGTGGTTACATAGCTGCCACACAGCTGCCTCACAGCACCAGGGACCCAGTTTCAATTCCAGCTTGGGTGACTGTGTGGAGTTGGCACGTTCTCCCCGTGTCTGTATGGGTTTCCTCTGGGTGCTCTGGTTTCCTTCCACAGCCCAAAGATGTATAGGTTAGGTGAATTGGTCATGCTAAGTTGCCCTTTAGTGTCCAAAGATGTATAGGTTAGATGGTTTGTGTAGGATTACAGTGATAGGATGGAGGGGAAGGCCTGGGTGGGATGCTCTTTCAGAGAGTCGTATCAGATACAATGAACCAAATGGCTTCTTTCTGCACTGTAGGGGTTCTATGGGACACCACAGAAGATACTCTTACAATGATGGGCAACCTAGGCCAGAGCGTGGGTCATATGAGTGGCCCTCATTCATCTCAGTGGGCCGCAAATGACATATTTACCCTCAAATGGAAGCAGTGTGCACGGCTCTCAAAGTCAATGTTGTGTAAATCAGCAAGCACATCACTTTATGTGTGTATCATTTCAGTCATGCCGGTAGGAAAAAATGATGTAGATAGAAATCAGTGGAATGTGGCAACTGTGCCATGGACAACAGTCAACAAAATGTCTCGTGGGGCTGCACTCAAAACCCTAATGGGCAGCCTGTGGCCCCTGGGCTGCAGATTGCCCACCCTATACTATCCCATCGATCGACTCCTCTAGAAAGTGCAATGTGCATGCACATACAGGAAAAGCTCAAGAACGAGTTGGATGGGAATAAAGCGGCATCAGCAGTTCCATCATGTAAGTACTGAAAAAAAGATGGCACAATCTGGGTACGCTTGGTGTGATGGCAACAAGCAGGTGTTAATTGCTCAGCAGAGGGAAACTTGGCTAATGGGCCATTTTATGTATTCTCAAAACGAGAAGAAAAATATTGACCTCAGCAGCAAGAAGTCCAGTACTTTTGGAACTTTTAAAAATTAAAAGTAGTGTTTATTAACAAGAAGAAGACTTAAGCGCACAATATTACAGTTACACAATTAAAATTAGTCTTAAAAACATTCTCCCAAAAGCCTTTGTCAGACACTCAAGTCAGCACCTTCCAGGCAACACTCCCTTTATAGATGTTTAACGATAAAAATGCCGTAGTATTACCCCAGGCAAAACTCCTGCCGCTTTAGTAAAGTATACCACATGTCGACATGTCTATGAAGGTGACAGAACAAGTGGAATATAGAATATTTTCCTTTATTGGGCAAGGTATTGAATACAAAAGCAATGATGTAATGATGGAACTGTATAAAATGCTGGTTACACAGCTGTTGCTTTGTGCCTAGTTCTGCTCACGACATTACAGGACGGATGTAAGAGGAAACTGGAGTACCCAGAGGAAACCCACGCAGACACGGGGAGAACATGTAAACTCCACATAGACAGTCACCCAAGGTCAGAATCAAACCCGGGCCACCATCACAGTGTTTTGTTCCAGAGAGGCTTTCCCTTACTCATCTAACAACATCAGTAAACAATTAAATTTTAAGAACTATAGGAGCAATCATTGATGGCAGCTGATAATATGATTTATATTCCAGGAAATTCTATGAAGAAAAATGTGCTAATAAGAATCCCCTACAGTGCAGAAGGAGGCCTTTCTGCCCAGCAAGTCTGCACCGACCACAATCCCACCCAGGTCCTATTCCCGTAACCCCACATATTTACCCTGCTAAGCCCTGACACTAGGGTCAATGTAGCATAGCCAATCCACCTAACCTGCACATTTTTGGAGAGGTATCAATAGAAGAGATGGACCTGTTTCTTTATGTAAAATTAACTTAAGTACTTTTGCAAGTGGATTTGTTACAGTGGGAATTATTCCTAAATTACATATTGCAGAAATAGATTTCATCCTAGGTAATAATTTGGCTTGTGGAGACAGTAATGCGATGACAACTATTGCAACCTGATGATCATGATCTTAACTAACATGGGAAACTACTGTGGAGAAAAATGAGATGCTTATTGGATAACAAGCAATTGAAGGAAAACTTGATTAACGCTGAAAATCAACTTTCATGTATGAAAGAGGAATTTGCAAGTGAAAAAAAAGAACTGATTAAAACAATTGAGAATCAGTTAGTGAAAGTGGAACATTTGATTGAGGATTTGAACTGTCTAAAGGATAAACTTGAAAAAGCAAACTTAGCAAAGGTCAATCTTCAGTTAAAACTTGATGAACTTCAAGCAATAGAAGTATTGATTGTAATGTTGTAGAAAATGCCTTGAACAAGAAAAGGAGGTTCTGGTAAATCAGAATAATTGATTGAATGCAGGATTAAAAAGCAAAACTAATGAACTGTTCGAACGTCATCATGAGAAGAACAATGAGGTTTTTGAATTTCAAAGCAGAATGGAGGAAATGAAGAAGAAGTTGGATGGTATGGAGTGTCACAATTCAAAATATGTTCCTGTGACTAAAATCACATCGTTAAATAGTGATCAAGTTGAGTAAAGAACTGATCTAAGTAATATTACTGAGGTATGAAAATCAGTAATAGAGAATAAGAAAACAAAGTGCCTGTAAAACAGGAAGTTACGACTTGTCAACCAGAAGTGCTGAAATTGTAAAATAATCTTTCTGAGTCAAAGACCAGAGTCACTGATTTTAAAATGCTTGTTGGTGATACTAGTTGTAACAGTTGGAATAAAGATAAGTGAACAATTTTCCAAAGACCGTTCTAACTCCTTTGAGAACTGAACTGAAACAATTTTTGCAAAAAACATTGAAGGATTAGAACAAATTATGAAACCTCAAAGAGATGAAGTGATGGACATGGTTCTAGTGGAATTGAAAATAATTCATTTGAAATGGGACTGGGACAAACAACAAGATCATAAAGCTCAAAGAATAAAGCAAGAAGATGAAGCCATTCTGAGTGAGCATGAGAAACAGCTTAACATTCTTGAAACAGCTAAAAGGTATTTTGACTAAAAAATGAGATATTAATGCACAAAAAGTACATTTTAACTTTGTTAAATCAAAATGTAAGTTTACCACGTGTGGATTTAGAAAGTGGGCTTGGGAATGGAACTGTGCCTCCTAGTGACAAAAAGAAGAATTGCACTGTAGACTTAAATGAGACTTTTTTTCAGAATTGAAAACTGGAAATCAGGAGAAAAAGGAAACACAAGACTTGAGTTATAATACTGTTTATAGATTCTGATGATACTGCTAAAGCATTGTCTTTGTTTTAGTTAAATCATTGTAATTATATAATGATATGTGTCACTTTGAACTAAGAAATCTGTACTTACATGATGTACAAATTTGTATGGTTAGATATCTGATTATGAAGATTGAGAATCTGGAAGATGGGCGGCACGGTAGCACAGTGGTTAGTACTGCTGCTTCACAGCTCCAGGATCTTGGGTTTGATTCCTGGCTTGGGTCACTGTCTGTGTGGAGTTTGCACATTCTCCTCGTGTCTGCGTGGGTTTCCTCCAGGTGCTCTGGTTTCCTCCCACAGTCCGAAGATGTGTTGGTTAGGTTGATTGGCTATGCTAAAAATTGCCCCTTAGAATCCTGAGATGCGTAGGTTAGAGGGATTAGTGGGTAAATATGTTGGGATATGGGGGTAGGGCCTGGGTGGGATTGTGGTCGGTGCAGACTCGATGGGCCAAATGGCCTCTTTCTGCACTGTAGGGATTCTATGATTTCTTTCTTTCAAAGGGGGAGGTGTTAGGAAACCAAAGCTAATTTTAAGGGATTTATATTTGTATGGGTAAACATTAGAAATGAAATATTGCATCAGGTAGGTTTAATTTAACATTTCTGTGCCTGGAAGGGAGTTCGATTTCACGCTGAACCAAAGTGTATGTCTGTGTGGAGGTTAGTTTCAGTTCCAGCTGAGATACTATTGTGTTTAAAAACCTGTGACATGAAGAAAATAGTTGCTTAACAAATGGAGGGGCTCTGTAGGGGGAGCAGAAGCTTTCTTTGTTCTGTAGATTTATCTGGAAGCTAGAGACAGCTGCAGACAGACAATGAAGCAGTAAACAACTTTCTCTCAAATCTGCTAGGGAAGTTATATGGGAACCAGCTCTTTTAGCTTTGCTGTAAAAAAAACCTGACAATGGAGTAATGGTTCAAGATAGTCAGTGCCAAAGATCTAAAGAACAACTAGTTAAGAAGCTAGAGAAATGAAGATAAGTTTTGGAGTTTGTCATCCGTGTTAATTTTATACCTGCATGTATTGTTTAGGAGGAGTAATGGAGTATTGTATTCTAATCAAATTTTCTAGTTAAATAAATATTTTTTCCTTGGTGTCAAACTAATTTTAAAAATTCATTCATGATGTCACTGGCTGGCCAGCATTTATTGCCCATCCCTTGTTGCCCTTGAGAAGGTGGTGGTCATAGAATCATAGAAACCCTACAGTGCAGAAAGAGGCCATTTGGCCCATCGAGTCTGCACCGACCACAATCCCACCCAGGCCCTACCCCCATACCCCTACATATTAACCCGCTAATCCCTTGAACCTACACATCTCAATACACTAAGGGGCAATTTTTTAGCATAGCCAATCAACCTAACCTGCACATCTTTGGGCTGTGGAAGGAAACCAGAGCACCCGGAGGAAATCCACGCAGACACGAGGAGAATGTGCAAACTCCACAGAGACATTGACCCAAGCCGGGAATCGAACCCAGGTCCCTGGAGCTGTGAAGCAGCAGTGCTAACCACTGTGCTACTGTGCCGCCTATGGTGGTGGTGAGGTGGTGAGCCTTCTTGAAAGGTTGCAGTCCATGTGTTGTGAGGTTGACCCACAATGTCGTTAGGGAGGGAATTCCAGGATTTTGACCCAGTGACTACAAAGGAATGGCCATATATTTCCAAGTCAGGATCGTGAGTGGCTTAGACAGGAATTTGCAGATGGTGATATTCCCAAATATCTGCTTCACTTGTCCTAGATGGAAGTGGTCATGGATTTGGAAGGTGTTGTCTAAGGATCTTTGGTGAATTACTGCAGTGCATCTTGTAGATAGTACACACTGCTGCTACTGAGCAGTCCTGTGACTGTTCCTCCATATTTGATTTAAAAAAATAAATGTTACAGTCTTTTGAGCTAGGGTTCCACTTTGGGACCTTCCAGTCCAGTTATATCAACTAGCATTGTATCACAATCAAACCATCAAAAGAGAGGTTATTGGGCCTTACTAAATTGAAAAAAAAACTAAGTAAAGTGAATCATTGGATAAGAACTCCAAGTAAAAGAAAAATTCAGAGGGTGTGTTGTGTAAATATGCCTAACAAGTAATTTGATAGGGAGGATAATCAAAAAAGTATTAGTAGTGGTGGATCAGGATCAGGAGGTAAAAATTGAAGATTCTGAAATTGGCTTTGGTTGAATTAAATAAGACAATGAGGAAGTGCTTAAAATTTGAATGAAATACTGAATTAACTTTCAGACAAGAACCAAAGAGCTATTGCAGTCACATAAAGCTTGATGCGGAAATAAACTGGGGAAACTAAATTTGGCTATAAATGATGTAGATGTGAGGGATTCTGTTTCAAATAGGCAACAATAAAATAATCTCAAGCGCAAAAAGAAATTCAATTTATGCTCAAGAATTACATCATAGAGTTGAGTTGCATAACTGGAGTTCACCTATTGTGATGATACCAAAACCAGATGGAATGAAAAGATTGTGTGAGGATTATCGAAAGGTGAATGCAGTGATGAAAGAAAATTCATATCTTATTCCACATTTGGAAGACTGTATTGAGAATGTTGGACAATCAGATTATTACAAAGATTGATTGGCTAAAACAATATTGGCAAGTACCCCCATCAGAAAGGGCAAAAGAGATTTCAGATTTTGTGACACTAAATGACTTCCATCAGTTCATAGTTGTGCCATTTGGTATGAAAAATGTGCCAGCAACTTTTCAAAAACTAGAGGGCATAGGTTTAAGGTGAGAGGGGAGAGATACAAAAGGGTCCAGAGGGGCAATGTTTTCACACAGAGGGTGGTGAGCGTCTGCTAGTAGTAGAGGCGGGTACAATTTTGTCTTTAAAAAGCATTGACAGTTACATGGGTAAGATGGGTATAGAGGGATATGGGCCAAACGCGGGCAATTGGGCCTAGCTTAGGGGTTAAAAAATGGGGTGGCATGGAAAAGTTGGGCCGAAGAGCCTGTTTCCATGCTGTAAATGTCTATGACTGATGAATAACGTTATCACTGGACTGAGTGATTGTGCTGTGTACATTGATGATGTTCAATCAAACGAGGAGCATTTACAACATTGGAAAGAACTGTTCAATCAACAGCGAGAAGCTAATTTGGAGGTGAATTTGACGAAGAGTAAATTTCTGAAAGCACAAATTATATATTCAGGCCATACTTAGCATTTGTCCTTTTCGGACATGGTCAAATGGCTCCAGTGAAATATAAAAATAAAAACTTGCTGAATTGCTGAACAGTATTTACTGTTGAGAAAAGCATGGATGTGAGGGAACTTGGGGAAATAAATAGTGATGTTTTGAGGAGTGTACATATTACAGAGAAGGAGGTGCTGGAAGTCTTAAAGCGCATCAAGGTAGATAAATCCCGGAACCTGATGAAGTGTATCCCAGTACATTGTGGGTCCCCTAGCAGAGATATTTGAATCATCGATAGTCACGGGTGAGGTGCCTGAAGATTGGAGGGTGGCAAATGTTGTGCCTTTGTTTAAAAAGGGCTGCAGGTAAAAGCCTGGGAACTACAGGCCAGTGAGCCTCACATCTGTGGTGGGTAAGTTGCTGGAAGGTATTTTGAGAGACAGGATCTACAAGCATTTAGAGAAGCAAGGACTGATCAGGAACAGTCAGCATAGCTTTGAGAGTGGAAAATTATGTCTCACAAATTTGATTGAGTTTTTTGAAGGGGTAACCAAGGCAGCAGATGAGGGCAGTGCAGTTGATGTTGTCTACATGGACTTTAGCAAGGCCTTTGACAAGGTACTGCATGGTAGGTTGTTGCATAAGGTTAAATCTCACGGGATCCAGGGTGTGGTAGCTAAATGGATACAAAATTGGCTTGATGACAGAAATAAGAAGTCTCACGACACTAGGTTAAAGTCCAATAAGTTTATTTGGTAGCACAAGCTTGATGACAGAAGCCAGAGGGTGGTTGTAGAGGGTTGTTTTTCAAACTGGAGGCCTGTGACCAGCTGTGTGCCTCAGGGATCGGTGCTGGGTCCACTGTTATTTGTCATTTATATTAATGATTTGGATGAGAATATAGGAGGCATGGTTAGTAAGTTTGCAGATGACACCAAGATTGTGGCATAGTGGACAGTGAAGAAGGTTGTCTCAGATTGCAACGGGATCTTGATCAATTGGGCCAGTGGGCTGACGAATGGCAGATGGAGTTTAATTTAGATAAATGCGAGGTGATGCATTTTGGTAGATTGAACCAGGGCAGGACTTACTCAGTTAATGGTAGGGCGTTGGGGAGAGTTACAAAACAAAGAGATCTAGGGGTACAGGTTCATAGCTCCTTGAAAGTGGAGTCACAGGTGGACAGAGTGGTGAAGAAGGTATTCGGCATGCTTGGTTTCATTGGTCAGAACATTGAATACAGGAGTTGGGATGTGTTGAAGTTGTACAAGACATTGGGGGAGGCCACACTTGGAATACTGTGTACAGTTCTGGTCATCCTAAAATAGAAAGGATGTTATTAAACTAGAAAGAGTGCAGAAAGGATTTACTAGGATGCTACCGGGACTTGATGGTTTGAGTTACAAGGAGAGGCTGGATAGACTGGGACTTTTTTCTCTGGAGCGTAGGAGGCTGAGGGGTGATCTTATAGAGGTCTATAAAATAATGAGGGGCATAGATCAGCGAGATAGTCAATATCTTTTCCCAAAGGTAGGGGAGTCTAAAACAAGAGGGCATAGGTTTAAGGTGAGAGGGGAGAGATACAAAAGGGTCCACAGGGGCAATTGTTTCAAGCAGAGGGTGGTGTCTGGAACAAGCTGCCAGAGATAGTAGTAGAGACGGGTACAATTTTGTCTTTTAAAAAGCATGTTACATGGGTAAGATGGGTATAGAAGGATATTGGCCAAATGCGGGCAATTGGGACTAGCTTAGGGGTTTAAAAAAACAAAGGGCGGCAGGGACCCATTTCCATGCTGTAAACTTCTATGACTCCGAGAACACAGCCCAGTGTTAAGGATAATTGTGGAGCAGGTGTTGTTACTGATTACTATCCTTACTGATTGTGGTCTGAGAGTTAGGAAGTTCAGGACCCAGTCGCAGAGGGAGGTGCCAAGGCAGAGGCCACGGAGTTTGGAGATGGGTTTTGTGGGAATAATAGTGTTGAAGGCTGAGCTGTAGTCAATAGAACAAAGAACAAAGAAGATTACAGCACAGGAACAGACGCTTTGGCCCTCCAAGTCGGCACCGACCATGCTGCCTGACTGAACTAAAACTCCCGATCCTTCTAGGGACCATATCCCTCTATTCCCATCCTATTCATGTATTTGTCAAGACTACCGTATCCACTTCCAGTATCTCCCCCGGCAACGAGTTCCAGGCACCCACCACTCTCTGTGTAAAACATCTGCCTCGTACATCTCCTTTAAACCTTGCCCCTTGCACCTTAAAGCTATAGATAGATACCGATAGAGAAAACCTTAGGTAAATGCGAGGTGATACATTTTGGTAGATGGAACCAGGGTGCAGAAGGTGAAGTTGCATGGGATCAAAGGTGAGCTGGCAAGGTGGATACAAAACTGGCTCGGTCAAAGAAGGTAGTAAGAAGTTTAACAACACCAGGTTAAAGTCCAACAGGTTTATTTGGTAGCAAAAGCTACAAGCTTTTGGAGACTTAAGCCCCTTCCTCAGGTGAGTGGGAATTCTGTTCACGAACAGGGCATATAAAGACACAAACTCAATTTACAGAATAATGGGTGGAATGCGAATACTTACAGCTAATCAAGTCTTTAAAATACAAACAATGTGAGTGGAGAGAGCATCAAGACAGGCTAAAGAGATGTGTATTGTCTCCAGACAGGACAGCCAGTGAGACTCTGCAGGTCCAGGCAAGCTGTGTGGATTACAGATAGTGTGACATGAACCCAACATCCCGGTTGAGGCCGTCCTCATGTGTGCGGAACTTGGCTATCAGTTTCTGCTCAGCGACTCTGCACCGTCGTGTGTCATGAAGGCTGCCTTGGAGAACGCTTACCCAAAGATCAGAGGCCCAATGCCCGTGACCACTGAAGTGCTCCCCAACAGGAAGAGAACAGTCTTGCCTGGTGATTGTCAAGCGGTGTTCATTCATCCATTGTCGCAGCGTCTGCATGGTTTCCCCAATGTACCATGCCTCGGGACATCCTTTCCTGCAGCGCATCAGGTAGACAACATTGGCCGAGTTGCAAGAGTATGTACCATGTACCTGGTGGATGGTGTTCTCACGTGAGATGATGGCATCTGTGTCGATGATCCGGCATGTCTTGCAGAGGTTGCTGTGGCAGGGTTGTGTGGTGTCGTGGTCACTGTTCTCCTGAAGGCTGGGTAGTTTGCTGCAGACAATGGTCTGTTTGAGGTTGTGCGGTTGTTTGAAGGCAAGAAGTGGGGATGGCCTTGGCGAGATGTTTGTCTTCATCAATGACATGTTGAAGGCTCCGGAGGAGATGCCGTAGCTTCTCCGCTCCCGAGAAGAAGAGAGGGTCGCAGTGGAAGGGTGCGTTTCTGAATGGAGGGCTGTGACAAGTGGTGTTCCTCAGGGATCAGTGCTGGGACCTTTGCTGTTTGTATATATAAAAATGATTTGGAGGAAAATGTAACTGGATTGATTAGTAAGTTTGCGGACGACACAAAGGTTGGTGGATTTGCGGATAGCGATGAGGGCCATCAGAGGATATAGATCAGTTGGAGACTTGGGCAGAGAGATGGCAGATGGAATTTAATCCAGCCAAATGTGAGGTAATGCATTTTGGAAGGTCTAATACAGATAGGAAATATACAGTAAATGGCAGAACCCTTAGGAGTATTGATAGGCAAAGGGATCTGGGTGTACAGGTACACAGGTCACTGAACGTGGCGGTGGAGAAGGTAGTCAGGAAGGCATACGGCATGCTTGCCTTCATCAGCTGGGGTATTGAGTTTAAAAATTGGCAAGTCATGTTGCAGCTTTATAGAACCTTAGTTAGGCCGCACTTGGAATATAGTGTTCAACTCTGGTCACCACACTACCAGAAGGATGTGGAGGCTTTGGAGAGGGTACAGAAAAGATTTACCAGGATGTTGCCTGGTATGGAGGGCATTAGCTATGAGGAGAGGTTGGAGAAACTTGGTTTGTTTTCACTGGAATGACGGAGGTTGAGGGGCGACCTGAACTTACTAATCAATCCAGTTACATTTTCCTCCAAATCATTTATATATATTACAAACATCAAAGGTCCCAGCACTGATCCCTGAGGAGCGCTACTTGTCACAGCCCTCCATTCAGAAACACACCCTTCCACTGCTACCCCGTCTTCTATGACTGAGCCAGTTCTGTATCCACCTTGCTAGCCACCTCTGATCCCATGCACTAGTCTATCACAAGGCCTTGTCAAAGGCCTTACTGAAGTCCATGTAGACAACATCCACTGCCCTACCCTCAATCATCTTCGTCACTTCCTCGAAAAATTCGATCAAGTTCGTGAGACACGATCTCCCCTTCACAAAACCATGTTGCCTCTCACTAATACGTCTCCTATTTCCAAGTGGGAATAAATCCTGTCGCGAAGAATCTTCTCCAATAATTTCCCTTCCACTGATGTAAGGCTCACCAGCCTGTAATTACCTGGATTATTCTTGCTACCGTTCTTAAACAAAGGAACAACATTGGCTGTTCTCCAATCCTCTGGGACCTCCCCTGTAGCCAGCAAGGATACAAAGATTTCTGTCAAGGCCCCAGCAATTTCCTCCCTTGCCTCTCTCAGTATTCTGGGGTATATCCCATCAGGCCCTGGGGACTTGCCTACCTTAATGTTTCTCAAGAACTCCAATACCTCCTCCTTTTGATCTCAACGTGACTCAAACTATCTACACATCCTTTCCCAGACCCATCATCCACCAAGTCCTTCTCTTTGATGAATACTGACACAAAGTACTCATTTAATACATCGGCCATTTCCTCTGGCTCCACGCATAGATTCCCTTCCTTGCTCTTGAGTGGGCCAACCCTCTCCCTGGCTACCCTCTTGCTCTTTATATGTATAAAAAGCCTTGGGATTTTCCTTAATCCTGCTGGCCAATGCTTTTTCGTGACCCCTTTTAGCCCTCCTTACTACTTGTTTAAGTTACTTTCTACTTTCTTTGTATTCCACACTTGCTTAGTGTGTTCCCAGCCTCCGAACCTTGACAAATGCTTCCTTTTTCTCTGACTAGGCTCATAATATCTCTCGTTATCCAAGGTTCCCAAAACTTGCCATACTTATCCTTCATCCCTCCAGGAATGTGCCGGTCCTGAATCCCTATCAACTTACACTTGAAAGCCTCCCACATGCCAGATGTTGATTTGCCCTCAAACATCTGCCCCCAATCTACATTCTTCAGTTCCTGCCTAATATTGTTGTAATTAGCCTTCCCCAATTTAGCACCTTAACTTGAGGACTACACTTACCTTCATCCATCAGTACCTTAAAGCTTACTGAATTGTGGTCACTGTTCTCGAACTGCTCCCCTACTGAAACATTGACCACCTGACCGCGCTCATTCCCCAATACCAGGTCCAGTATGGCCCCTTTCCTACTTGGACTATCTACATACTGTTTCAAGAAGCCCTCCTGGATGCTCCTTATAAATTCTGCCCCATCCATGCCCGCCCTAAGTGAGTCCCAGTCAATATAGGGGAAATTAAAATCTCCCACCACAACAACCCTATTACTTTTACACCTTGCCAAAATCTGCCTACATATCTGTTCCTCTATCTCCCACTGGCAGTTGGGCGGCCTATAGTACACCCCTAACATTGTGGGTACACCCTTCCTATTCCTGAGCTCTATTCATATTGCTTCGCTGTATGAGCCCTCTGAGGTGTCCTCCCGCAGTACAGCTGTGATATTCTCCTTAACCAGTAATGCAACTCCCCCACCCCTTTTACATCCCCCTCTATCCCACCCAAAACATTTGTATCCTGGAATGTTAAGCTGCCAATCCTGTCCTTCCCTTAACCAAGTCTCTGTAATGGCAACAACATCATAGTTCCAAGTTCTAATCCAAGCTCTAAGTTCATCTGCCTTACCTGTTACACTTCTCGCATTGAAAGAAATGCACTTCAGTCCACCAGATCCTCTTCGATTAGCAACCACACCCTGCCTGCTCTGAGTCTTACTGGTCCTACTCTCTGGTTCCCCTTCAGTTAATTCACCTTTGCTTTGGTTCCAACCAACCTACCAAACTAGTTTAAATCCTCCCGTGTAACACTAGCAAACCTCCCAGCCAGAATATTTATGCCCTTCCAATTTAGATGCAACCCATCCTTCTTGTACAGGTCGACCTGCCCTGGAAGAGACCCCAATGGTCCAGATATCTGAAACCTTCTGTCCTACACCAGCTGTTTAGCCACATGTTGAGTTGTACTATCTTCCTATTCCTAGCCTCACTGGCACAGGGAATAATCCGGAGATGACAACCCTAGATGTCCTGCCTTTTAACTTTCTATCCAACTCCCTAAACTGCTGCTGCAGGACGTCTTCACTCTTCCTACCTATGTCGTTAGTACCAATATGCACCACGACCTCTGGCTGTTCACCCTCTCCCTTCAGAATGCTTTCTGCCCATTCAGACATCCTGGACCCTGGCACCAGGGAGTCAACATACCATCCTGGAGTCTCTTTCACGTCCACAGAAGCGCCTATCTGTACCCTTAACTTTAGAGTCCCCTGTAACTATTGCTCTAACGGGGAGTTAGAAGGGCAAAAAGAGGTCACGAGATGTTCTTGGCAGGCAGGATTAAGGAGAATCCTAAGGCATTCTATTCATACGTTAGGAACAAAAGAGTTGTCAGGGAGAAAATCGGACCTCTCAGGGACAAAGGAGGGGAATTATGCTTAGAACCCAAGGGAATAGGGGAGATCCTAAATGAATACTTTGTATCGGTATTCACGAAGGAGAGGTGCGTGTTAACCGGGAGTGTCTCGGAGGGAGGTGTTGACCCGTTAGAGAAAATCTCCATTACAAGAGAGGAAGTGTTAGGTTTTTTAGGGAACATTAAAACTGACAAAGCCCCAGGGCCTGATGGCATCTATCCTCGACTGCTCAGGGAGACGAGAGATGAAATTGCTGGGCCTCTGACGGAAATCTTTGTCGCTTCTTTGGACACGGGTGAGGTCCCTGAGGATTGGAGGATAGCGAATGTGGTCCCGCTGTTTAAGAAGGGTAGCAGGGATAACCCAGGAAATTATAGGTCGGTGAGCTTGACGTCCGTGGTAGGGAAGTTGTTGGAGAGGATTCTTAGAGACAGGATGTATGTGCATTTAGAACGGAACAATCACATTAGTGACAGCATGGTTTTGTAAGAGGGAGGTCGTGCCTTACAAATTTGGTGGAGTTTTTTGAGGAAGTGACAAAAACGGTTGATGAAGGAAGGGCCGTGGATGTCGTCTATATGGATTTCAGTAAGGCATTTGACAAAGTCCCACATGGCAGGTTGGTTAAGAAGGTTAAGGCTCATGGGATACAAGGAGAAGTGGCTAGATGGGTGGAGAACTGGCTTGGCCATAGGAGACAGAGGGTAGTGGTCGAAGGGTCTTTTTCCGGCTGGGGGTCTGTGACCAGTGGTGTTCCGCAGGGCTCTGTACTGGGACCTCTGCTATTTGTGATATATATAAATGATTTGGAAGAAGGTGTGTAACTGGTGTAATCAGCAAGTTTGCGGATGACACGAAGATGGCTGGACTTGCGGATAGCGAAGAGCATTGTCGGGCAATACAGCAGGATATAGATAGGCTGGAAAATTGGGCGGAGAGGTGACAGATGGAGTTTAATCCGGATAAATGCGAAGTGATGCATTTTGGAAGAAATAATGTAGGGAGGAGTTATACAATAAATGGCAGAGTCATCAGGAGTATAGAAACACAGAGGGACCTAGGTGTGCAAGTCCACAAATCCTTGAAGGTGGCAACACAGGTGGAGAAGGTGGTGAAGAAGGCATATGGTATGCTTGCCTTTATAGGACGGGGTATAGAGTATAAAAGCTGTATAGAACGCTGGTTAGGCCACATTTGGAGTACTGCGTCCAGTTCTGGTCGCCGCACTACCAGAAGGACGTGGAGGCGTTGGAGAGAGTGCAGAGAAGGTTTACCAGGATGTTGCACTGACAGCCTGTCTTAGCTATGAGGAGAGATTGGGTAGACTGGGGTTGTTCTCCTTGGAAAGACGGAGAATGAGGGGAGATCTAATAGAGGTGTACAAGATTATGAAGGGTATAGATAGGGTGAACAGTGGGAAGCTTTTTCCCAGGTTGGAGGTGACGATCACGAGGGGTCACGGGCTCAAGCTGAGAGGGGCGAAGTATAACTCAGATATCAGAGGGACTTTTTTTACACAGAGGGTGGTGGGGGCCTGGAATGCGCTGCCAAGTAGGGTGGTGGAGGCAGGCACGCTGACATCGTTTAAGACTTACCTGGATAGTCACATGAGCAGCCTGGGAATGGAGGGATACAAATGATTGGTCTAGTTGGACCAAGGAGCGGCACAGGCTTGGAGGGCCGAAGGGCCTGTTTCCTGTGCTGTACTGTTCTTTGTAGTGCTCTTTGTCCTCCCTGCTTAACAACAGAACCAGCCATGGTGCCACTGCCCTGGATGCTGCTGCTGCTGTTATCCCGATAGGCCATTCCACCCCCTCCCCCAACAGTATCCAAAACGGCATACTTGTTAGAGAGAGGGACGACCACAGGGGATTCCTGCACTGACTGCCTGCTCCTTCGAACAGTCACCTATCAATCTGCCTGCACCTTGGGCATGACCACGTCTCTAAAGCTCCTATGACGCTTTCCGCCACCTTCATGCTCCTAAGTGCATCCAACTGCTGCCCCAACCGATCCATGCGATCTGTAAGAAGCTGCAACCGGGTGCACTTCCTGCAGATGCAGTTGTCCAAGACGCTGGAAGCGTTATGGATCTCCCACATCTCACAAGTTAGCTATATTATTTACACCATTACATAATTTACTAGTGAGAAACAGCTATGGGACTGGACAATGGAATGTGAAGAAGCAGACAAGGATGTCAAAGATGCTTTGCAGAAGTCTGGAAGTATTGGTTCATTTTAATCCGAGGCTATCATTACTGCTTGCTTGTGACTCTTCACTTTATGGAGTAGGGGCAGTAGTTTCACATATTATACCTTTGGGAGAACAACCACGAATAGTTCTTGCTTAGAGTACCCTGACTAGTGCTGAATCTAACTATGCTCAGCTAAGAAGCATTGAGTAAAGTTTTTGGTGTAAGTTGTATCATTATTCATATGGTTGTCATTTCACATTATTGACTGATCATTTACCCTTAGCTACTGTTTTTAGGCCTTATAAAGGCACTCCAGCGTTGCTTATTTGCACATTCTTATCACACTTGCATTTACCTATTGAACAGATACCAGCAACTAGTTTTGCTAGTATTCTTTAAGCTTTTGCTGGTAGATCATTTGCCTGTGACAGCTTCTCAAGTTCAGAGACATACCAGAAACAATCCCATGATGGGGAAGGTGAGGGGTGTGGTATCGAAAGGAATGATAATTGGAACACATTGTACGCATTCAGACTTGAAACCCTATGTCAAGAAAGCTTGAGTTAACCATCCAAGATGGGTGTCTATCGTGGGGTATCAGAGCGATTATTCCAGCAAGTTTGCGTGGAAGAGTTCTTAAAGGACATCCAGAAGAAGGAATTAGCATAATTATTTTTGGTGGGCACGTCTGGATGCCCAGGTTGACGAAAAAGTGGGACAGTGTCAATCTTGTGCACTCAGGAAAGCAGATATTTTTAAGGGTAATTGCATGGGTAAACATTAGAAAGAAGGTATAGTTGTTAATGTTTCTGTGCTGGTAAGGAAGCAGTGATCAGTTTTCAGGCTAAACCAACAACATTTGTTTGTGTGGGGGTTTCATTTCAATATCCACCTGAAACTCGATTGTGGTTTAGAGCCTCAGAATGTAGATTGCTGATAATTGCTGAGCAACCTGTGGGCAGAGCAGACAGATCCGCTTGTCCTGAAATCTGTAGCATAAGAACATAAGAATTAGAAGCAGTAGGTGGCAAATTCAGCCCTCTGAGCCTGCTCTGCCATTCAACCAGATCATGGCTGATCTCTTCCTGGTCTCAAATCCATCCCCCTACCTGTACCTCATATCCTCTTAACCTGTTCTTTATCAGAAATATATCCGTCTCAGAAATTAGTCAGTTGAATTGGAGACTGGAAGAGAGAGGGGATGGGTTTGTTAGGTCTGCTTGAAGGTGGAACCTTATGATGGAGGGAAATGACTCATGAAACCAATGAAAGAACATTGTTTATTACAGAATGCAAAGTAAAACCACGTCATTGGTACCCACATGGACCATAACAACTGGACCCTCCCCCTCCCATGGTAAGTTACTTTCTAGCCCAGAGGAAACGTCCTGAACCCTTGCACCAGGCAGGAAGCACATGATTGCTGATTGGTTAGCAGTTGGACTCCGAACAAGTAGGTTTCCTCTGGGTGCTCCAGTTTCTTTCTATGGTCCAAAAATGTGGGGGTTAGGTGGATTGACCATATTAAATTGTCCCTTAGCGTCCAAAGGTGTGAATTAGCCTTGGCAAATGCGCAGGGTTTCAGGGAAAAGGCAGAGAGGAGGGCCTGCATGGAATGCTCTTTCAGAATCTGTGCAGGTTTGATGGCCTGAATGGCCTCTTTCTGCACTGTAGGGATTCTATGGTTAGCAGGTGGACTGATTGGCAGAGGCAGTCAGATGCGCCAGGGAACATGATGCAAATTTAAACAAAAGTTTGGCAGAGTCCATCTGCCAACCAATCAGCACTTCTCTTTCAGTATAAACTGTTGCAAACATGCGCTGATGAGTCCAAGACAAAAAAAACTGTCAGCATGTTGAGTTTCTCAGCAATATTAGTAAGTTTTATTACTGTTAGCAAACACTACTATTCAAAATAAAACCTTACAATTCTTAAAAAACACGTGCACTTTGGAAGGTCGAATACAAATAGGAAATACAGTAAATGGCAGAACCCTTAAGAGTATTGATAGGCAAAGGGATCTGGGTGCACAGGGACACAGGTCACTGAAAGTGGCAATGCAGGTAGAGAAGGTAGTCAAGGCAGCATGCAGCATGCTTGCCTTCATCGGCGGGACATTGAGTTTAAAAATTGGCAAGTCATGTTGCAGCTTTATGGACCTTAGTTAGGCCACACTTGGAATATAGTGTTCAACTCTGGTCACCACACTACCAGAAGGATGTGGAAGCTTTGGAGAGGGTGCAGAAAAGATTTATAAGAACATAAGAAATAGGAGCAGGAGTAGGCCATCTAGCCCCTCGAGCCTGCCCCGCCATTGAATAAGATCATGGCTGATCTGACGTGGATCAGTACCACTTACCCGCCTGATCCCCATAACCCTTAATTCCCTTACCGATCAGGAATCCATCCATCCGCGCTTTAAACATATTCAGCGAGGTAGCCTCCACCACCTCAGTGGGCAGAGAATTCCAGAGATTCACCACCCTCTGGGAGAAGAAGTTCCTCCTCAACTCTGTCTTAAACCGACCCCCCTTTATTTTGAGGCTGTGTCCTCTAGTTTTAACTTCCTTACTAAGTGGAAAGAATCTCTCCGCCTCCACCCTATCCAGCCCCCGCATTATCTTATAAGTCTCCATAAGATCCCCCCTCATCCTTCTAAACTCCAACGAGTACAAACCCAATCTCCTCAGCCTCTCCTCATAATCCAAACCCCTCATCTCCGGTATCAACCTGGTGAACCTTCTCTGCACTCCCTCCAATGCCAATATATCCTTCCTCATATAAGGGGACCAATACTGCACACAGTATTCCAGCTGCGGCCTCACCAATGCCCTGTACAGGTGCATCAAGACATCCCTGCTTTTATATTCTATCCCCCTCGCAATATAGGCCAACATCCCATTTGCCTTCTTGATCACCTGTTGTACCTGCAGACTGGGCTTTTGCGTCTCATGCACAAGGACCCCCAGGTCCCTTTGCACGGTAGCATGTTTTAATTTGTTTCCATTGAGATAGTAATCCCATTTGTTATTATTTCCTCCAAAGTGTATAACCTCGCATTTATCAACGTTATACTCCATTTGCCATATCCTCGCCCACTCACTCAGCCTGTCCAAATCTCTCTGCAGATCTTCTCAGTCCTCCACACGATTCACTTTTCCACTTATCTTTGTGTCGTCTGCAAACTTCGTTACCCTACACTCCGTCCCCTCCTCCGGATCATCTATATAAATGGTAAACAGTTGCGGCCCGAGTACCGATCCCTGCGGCACGCCACTAGTTACCTTCCTCCAACCGGAAAAACACCCATTTATTCCGACTCTTTGCTTCCTGTCGGATAGCCAGTCCCCAATCCACTTTAACACACTACCCCCAACTCCGTGTGCCCTAATCTTCTTCAGCAGCCTTTTATGGGGCACCTTATCAAACGCCTTTTGGAAATCCAAAAACACCGCATCCACCGGTTCTCCTCCATCAACCGCCCTAGTCACATCTTCATAAAAATCCAACATGTTCGTCAAGCACGACTTTCCCCTCATGAATCCATGCTGCGTCTGATTGATCGAACCATTTCTATCCAGATGCCCTGCTATCTCCTCCTTAATAATGGATTCCAGCATTTTCCCTACTACAGACGTTAAGCTGACCGGCCTATAGTTACCCACCTTTTGTCTCCTTCCTTTTTTAAACAGCGGCGTAACATTAGCCGTTTTCCAATCAACCGGCACTACCCCAGAATGCAACGAGTTTTGATAAATAATCACTAACGCATCCACTATTACCTCTGACATTTCTTTCAATACCCTGGGATGCATTCCATCCGGACCCGGGGACTTGTCCACCTTCAGTCCCATTAGTCTACTCAGCACTGCCTCTCTGGTAACATTAATCGTATTAAGTATTTCTCCTGCTGCCAACCCTCTATCGTTAATAATTTACCAGGATGTTGCCCGGTACAGAGGACATTGGCAATGAGGAGAGGTTGGAGAAACTTGGTTTGTTCTCACTTGAATGACGGAGGTTGAGGGGAGACCTGATAGAAGTCTACAAGATGGGAGGCATGGACAGAGTGGATAGTCAGAAGCTTTTTCCCAGGGTGGAAGAGTCAATTCCTCGGGGGCACAGGTTTAAGGTGTAAGGGATAAGGTTTAAAGGAGATGTACGAGGCAGAGTTTCTACAGAGTAGTGGGTGCCTGGAACTCGTTGCCGGGGGAGGTAGTGGAAGCAGATATGGTAGTGACTTTTAAGGGGCGTCTTGACAAATACATGAATAGGATTGGAATAGAGGGATATGGTCCACGGAAGGGTAGGTGGTTTTAGTTCAGTCGGGCAGCATAGTCAATGCAGGCTTGAGGGCCGAAGGGCCTGTTCCTGTGCTGTAATTTTCTTTGTTCTCAATAGATTACCTCAGTTTCAGAAGAGAAAAATATTCGCCGCGGCATTGCCCTATTTTGCCGGAAAGTCACCCAGTTTTCTCAGACACGGCCAGTCCACAGACGGTAGAGCTTCCTGCTCTTTCCAAAATGAAATCTTATCTCTCTCCCCCCAGTGGTCCCCCCGCCCCAATTTCTCCCTCTCTATCCCACCTCCAATCTTTCCTCTCTCTCGTCCTTGAAACCAGCAGTCTTGATTCCCGAAAAAGTGTGATGTGGAGATGCCGACATTGGGACTGGGGTGAACACAGTAAGAAGTCTCACAACACAGCGCTCCGAAAGCTTGTGCTGCCAAATAAACCTGCTGGACTTTAACCTGGTGTTGTGAGACATCTTACTGTCCAGGAAGTGTCTCAGAGGGGAATTGCTGGCCCCTCTCAATTTGATTGCGTGTCAAGTGGCTGGAGGTTCCCAGCAGGGATTGTCAGCACTGATAGCCCCAACCCCTCCCAAAATATGAGAGAGATGAAAGAACAGAAACTGAAAGAACGATGTATAAAGATCCATTTATTACCCACAATTTCCACTCATCGTGGGGTCAGATAGATTAAACTTTATCAATCACCATCCTTCTATTGGAGTCAATCACCTCTATACTGTCTGAATCAACGAACGTTCCAGGTGAGCAGTGTTATATGCCCCCAACACACAGCTGGCACAGGGTGGGGAGGGCTTACCATTGCAGATGTGTTCAGCGGCCGTGCACAGAATATTTAGTCACGACTTCAATATAGTCTGGCCCAGAACCATGTCCAGTCCCATTCTGTCACAAAGGATCTGGACAACCGCTTCCCATTGACATGCCCCAGATTGTGTGTCAGGCCCTTGCATTAGTGCACAATTGGAGGTTGTGGGCACCTACAATAGTCTGACAGCCCGCTACAGTTAACCTGGTGTAATCAGGAATGGTCAGACAGCAAGTTAGAGTCAGGTTGTGAGCCGTCATAGTTTTGCAGTTAACTGAGCTGGTCACTATACAGTTGTTTAGTTAGACTGTGGCATGGTCTCCTTCACGCAGCGCAGTCAGACCACGGGCCGGCCGCAGCGCAGTCAGACCACGGGCCGGCCGCAGCGCAGTCAGACCACGGGCCGGCCGCAGCGCAGTCAGACCACGGGCCGGCCGCAGCGCAGTCAGACCACGGGCCGGCCGCAGCGCAGTCAGACCACGGGCCGGCCGCAGCGCAGTCAGACCACGGGCCGGCCGCAGCGCAGTCAGACCACGGGCCGGCCGCAGCGCAGTCAGACCACGGGCCGGCCGCAGCGCAGTCAGACCACGGGCCGGCCGCAGCGCAGTCAGACCACGGGCCGGCCGCAGCGCAGTCAGACCACGGGCCGGCCGCAGCGCAGTCAGACCACGGGCCGGCCGCAGCGCAGTCAGACTGAGATAGTCTCAGTTGCATTTTTTCAGGATGAGACGCTAGAAAGAGAATCTCTGATGGTCCAAGTTCCGTACCTTGCTGGTTGAATACAGTTCATTATGAGCAGTACAATTTACTTTCCAATATACTGGTCTGAGAGGCTGATCAACCCCAATTATAAAAATATATCTTCTGCCAAACAGGCAAGTAATCCATTAGTGGACCTGGAACAGAGAGAAATCAGCATCATTAGATCAAACATCTGGATCAACGGCTCCCCCAACCCGCGACTAGCCTTTGACTCCATCCTATCAGAATCCTTGTTTCCTGACCCGGTCCTGGGAGTTCCTGATCAAACCCACACCCACCCCTCTCCACCCAAAGACCCAAACCTCCAAAGGGTTTCTCTGTGCACGATTCCTGCTCCCTCCCTCTCACCCTATTGCATCTGGATTACAGAAAGGAGAAGGGGAATAACAAGAACACACCACAAAAATTAGGAGGCGGCCATTTGGCCCCTTTAGCCTCCTCTGCCATTCAGCAAGGTCATGGCTTATCTCATTATAGTCTTAACTGCACTTCCCCGTTTCCCTCCCCAATTATCCTCGATTCTCTCTTACATAAAAAAATCAGTCTTGAATAGATTCAATGGTCTGGCCTCCACTGCTTGCTGGGGAAGCGAGTCCCTTGGATCAGTGATCATCGGAGAAAATAATTCTCCTCATCTCAAATCTTAAAATCGAAACATCTGAAATTTAAACTGTCACCTAGTTCCGCCTGCGACCCCCCCCCCCCCCACAAAAGAGAAACATCCTCTCAGCATCACCTAGTTGCATCCCCTCACAATCTTATGTTTCAAAAAATCACCTCTCATTCTTCTAAACTCCAATAGATACAGGCCCAACCTGTGCTCGCAAGAACCCTTAATCCCAAATCAGTCAGTCGACTGAACCTTCTTTGACCTACCTTTAATGCAATCCTTTAAGTATGGAGACCAAATCATTACACATTATTCCAGATGTGCCTCTTACAGCTGCAGTAAAGCTTCCCAATAAACACCAACATTCTATTTGCCTTCCGAGTCACTTGCTGTATCTGCAGACTAACATTTTGTGTTTCATGTACCAGGACATTCAGATCACTGTGTACCTCAGAGTTCTGCAATGTTTCTCTATTTAAATAGTATTCTGCCTTTCTATTCTTCTTGCCAAAGTGGACAAGTTTACATTGATCCCCATATTGTACTCCATCTGCCAAATCATTGCCAACTCAGTTAATCTATCTAAATCCCTTTGTTGATCTTCACCTCCTCATGACAACTTACTTTCCTACCTATCTTTTTATCAGCAAATTTGTTACACCTTGGTCCCTTTATCCAAGTCATTAATATAGATTGCAAGTAGTTGAAGACCTAGGACTGATCTCTGTGGCACTTCACTATCAATATCTCGCCAACCTGAAACTGACCGACTTATCCCTACTCTCTGCTTCCTGTTAGCTAATCAATCCTCAATCTACACTAACATGTTACCATGAGCTCTTAGTGTAGTAAACTTTGATGCAGCATCCTTGTCAAATGCATTTTGGAAATCCAACCTCCCCACCATCTACAGATTCCCCTTTATTCAACTGGTTTGTTACTTCCTCATAAGAACTCTAATAAATTAACCAAACAGGATTTCCCTTTCACAAAACCATATTGACTCTGCCTTATCATTATGATTTTCTATAGGTCCTCTTATCTTAATAATGGATTCTAGCTTTTTCCCTATGACAGACATTAAGCTAACTGGTCTATAGTTTCCTGCTTTGTCTTTCTCCTTTCTAGAATAGAGGTGTTACATTAATGGTTTCCCAATTCACTGGGACCTTTCCAGAATCTAGAGAGTTTGGGAAAATTACAATTAACACATCCATTACCTCGACAGCCACTTACTTTAAGACCCTCAGATGCAGGTCATCAGCTCTAGGGGTCTTGTCAATCTTTAGTTCTAATAGTTTTCCAGTGTTTTCTCCCCAGTAATTGTGATCGTTTGAAATAGTTCCCTTTTACTTTTTGTTTCAAGTCCTTTTGGGTTTTTAAAAAAAAAATGTCTTCTACAGTGAAGACAGGCACAAAATACCAAAATGGCTTCTGCCATTTCCACGTTTACCATTATTAATTCCCCAGTCTCACTCTATAGGACCAATGTTCACTTTAGTTATATGTTTTTCCTTTTCACCATTTGTAGAAACTCTTACTATCTGTTTTTCTACTTCTAGCTAACTTTTGCTCATTCACTAATTTCTTCCTAATTTTTCTGTTCTTTGCTGGTCTCAAATCCTGTCCTATCTTTTAGCTTATCACCAATCTTTGCAGTATTGTAAACATTTTCATTCAAATTGATACAATTCTTAACTTCCTCAGTTAGTTTCCACTCCATCTGACGAAGGAGCAGCGCTCCGAAAGCTAATGGTGTTTGCTACCAAATAAACCTGTTGGACTTTAACCTGGTGTTGTTAAAACTCTTACTGTGTTCTCATGCAGTTTTTCTTTCTCAATGAGATATATTTTTGCTGAGAGCCAAGCCCTTAAATATCTGCCACTGTTTCCCCTACTGTCCTACCTTTTAATCTATTTTCCCAGTTCACTACAGCCAACTCTGTCCTTAAGTGCAAATAAGTATAAGTATAAGGGTAAGGCCTTGACCTTAGACTCACACTTCCTCTCTCTCAAATTGAATGTGAAATTCTATTATATTATGATCATTGTTTGCTAGAAGCTCCCATACAATGAGGCAAGTAATCCCACAGCAGAAATATACTTGTGCAGCTGTCAATACTTACGAGCCACCAGACCCACGCCTGGAACATAGTCAGCGAGAACCCGGAGCAGAAAGAGGATCTTACTCCTGGAAAGAGAAGCACAAATGGGTGAGAGGCGCAACTCTAGGATAATCACTGGTTACAAGGAAGAAAAGACAGTTGGAACTCACCGAATAGCCATGTCCAAGGATCCTAAGCAGCACATAGAATGTCAACAAGGATCCACATACTTTGGCCCCTGCCAGCCACACCGCCCCCCCCACCCGACTCCAAACCCCCCATTAGAGTGTCACGTAAATAGAGTTCCAGTTACCTACCCAGTGTGCTTTAAACAAGAGCCCAGATACCACCACCTCCAACCCGGTGTCCTGTTAACAGGGTCTCTGGATACTCCTCCCACTGCTGTAAAAATGGGCTAGATACCATCCAAAACCCTATGGAGGGGCCAAAATACCCAACATAGGTACGAATCAGAAAGCAAAAGTCTCTCACTCAGAGTATCGGTCGTAGAATGGGGATCGCAGCAAGTAATACAGCAACAGGAAGGTGCGTCTTCGCAGTTCAGCACGCTCAGCCTGCCTCATCTGCTTGGGGGGTCTCAATAAATTCAAGCTGTGGGAAACACACCAGTTACAAGATACAGGACAACAGCGACAAAGTCAGATGGTGGCTAACAGATCAATGTGTTGTGGCCAGATTAATTTACACAGGATTGTGCGCTGGTGTCAGTATAACTCCAATCCCTGTGAATAGGACTGTGCGCTGGGGTCAGTATAACTCCAATCCCTGTGAACAGGACTGTGCGCTGGTGTCAGTATAACTCCAATCCCTGTGGACAAGACTGTGCGCAGGTGTCAGTGTGACTTGGATTCTGGTGAACAGGTTAATTCACTGGATTTTCTCTCTACCTGTAGACTCAGTGTTGTGTGGGCTCTGACTCACCTCGCAATGTCCAACATTCCAGACACCAGCCATGGCTTCCAGGATTTCTGTCCCCATATTCCTAATGCCAGGACTGGGAGCTTGAGGGCTAAGGAAAACAACCTACTCCCACACACAGGAAACCCAGTGCTCAGAGTAGCTGGCAATGGCCTCTCACCTCTTCCTACACAAACATCAAGGAGCTGAATGGCCACCTTTAATTGCTGAATATTGACTCGAGGGGCTGAATGGCCTCCTCCTATCACTATGCAAACATCAAGGGGCTAAATGACCACCTTCCATTTGCAAAGTTATGGACTCAAGAGGCTGAATGGCCGCCTCCTGTTCATATAGATCAGATTTGAGGGACTGAATGACCTCCTCCTGTTCCTATATCAGATTTGAGGGACTGAATGGCCTCCTTGTTTTGCAGTGTAGGATACGGTGTAACAATGGCCGGGTGATGTAGAGTGACTCGGCTAGGGTCTCCATTTGGCTGAGGGGGGTTGGAGGCTGCTGAATCTCCTCCTGGGATCTCTGCTGTCTCTCCTCCACTTGAGGAATTCCCCAGTGACGAAGTTGCAGTGATGGAGCTGGAACAGAAACATCCGAGGTTACACTCAACACAAATCTCTCAAACATTTCAGTCACATTGCCACCCACCGCACTTGCAGTCACATGATAAGAAACCAGCAGAGATGATGCATGCTCACGTTTAGATTCCCTGCGCCCCCAACCCCCTCGGCCGCAGCACCGCCCCCTCCCCCCCCACCCCCGAGCCTCCAACAGCACCGCGCCTCCGCACCGAGCCTCCGACAGCACCGCGCTCCCCCCCCCCCCCCCCACCCACCCAGACCCTGCGACAGCGCCGCCCCCCCCCCCCCCCCCAGACCCTGCGACAGCGCCACAACCCCTTGGCACCAACCCTGCGACAGCGCCGCGCCTCTTCAGCACAGACCCTCCCACAGCGCAGCGCACCCTCGGCACCGACCCTCCCACAGTGCATTGCTGTCATGCAAAACTGAAATGATGACCCTGAGGCCCAGAGTAGAAGCTCCCCATGAGCCATTAATGGTGTTCAACGATTGGTGAAGTGGACAAGCTATGGTCATACATACAATGGATAAGGAAGAGTCACTCACGGCAGTTAAGAGTCCGGAGTACCCTCCTTGAACGTTGTCCAATAAATGTGCCGCAGCTAGCTTGCGAGTATTCTTCACCCTCTATGTAACTGTCTATTAAATTGAAAAAATGGTGGAGAAATTCTGTTAAGTGGAGCAGGAGAGATGGGTGGGAGGAGTGAGCAGAGGGCACAGGAGGAGCATCAGTGGACACAGGAAAAGGGGACAGAAGGTGCTGGGCAGGGGGCTCAAGCGTGGACAGGCAGTTTGGACAAGGGTAGGCAGGCTGGAGGCACAGGGGGGACTGGGGTGGGAAGAGGACTGGGGGCAGGACAAAGAGGGCTGTTGAGGGGGTGCGAAGCAGGCTGTGGGCACAGTGGGGGCACGGTTGGTGGTGCAAGAGAGCTGGGGTGGGAGGAGAAGCAGTGCAAAAAGGGTCAGGGGGAAAGAGAGCCAAGGGCACAGAACTCCGGGGTCAGAGTGCAAGTGCTGAGGGGGTTATCCTGTCTGTCTCTATCTGTCACCATTATCTCTGGTCATTTCTCCTTGCTGTCAATAGGGAGCAGCTGCTCTCTCACCTTCAATGCTGCTCCTTTGCAGATGTCTCTCTCTGTCAAGTGGTGTGATGGGGGGAGACGTCTGGATCCCAGCGTTGTACCAGAGCAGCAGCAGTATCCTCAGGGTGGCTCTGGAAGTGAATTTCAACAGAGAGTAAAGGTTTCTGCTTGTCAGGAGATCGGGGATGTCAGAAAGGCAGGATCATCTCAAAATGTAAATGGGGGTGAGTAACCTGGGGGGAAAAGATGCCCAGGGGAACCTCGGATAGGAATCCATAAGGGGGGGGGGGGGCAGGAGAGAGGAAATGAGTGAGAAAGCGTTGTTGGAGTGTAAGGCAGGCCTCCAAAAGAAGTGTATTCAGGAGGAATTTCTCATTCAGTATGTGGATGGCCCAACTAGAGAGGTGGCAAAACTTGACCTCCACTTGGGAAATAAGGAAGGGCAGGTGACAGAAGTGTTAGTGAGGGATCACTTTGGGACCAGTGACCATAATTTTATTGGTTTTACAATAGCTATGGAGAATGATAGGTCTGGCCCAAAAGTTAAAATTCTAAATTGGGGCAAGGCCAATTTTGATGGTATCAGGCAGGAACTTTCAAAAGTTAATTGGGGGAGTCTGTGGGAAGGCAAAGGGACATCTGGTAAGTGGCACACTTTCAAAAGTGTAAACCAGAGTTCAAAGAACAAAGAAAAATACAGCACAGGAACAGGCCCTTCGGCCCTCCAAGCCCGCACCGCTCCCTGATCCAAACTAGACCATTCTTTTGTATCCCTCCATTCCCACTCCGTTCATGTGGCTATCTAGATAAGTCTTAAACGTTCCCAGTGTGTCCGCCTCCACCACCTTGCCCGGCAGCGCATTCCAGGCCCCCACCACCCTCTGTGTAAAATATGTCCTTCTGATATCCGTGTTAAATCTCCCCCGCCCTCACCTTGAACCTATGATGCTGATGACACCAAAGTCGGTCGTGTGGTAGACAGTGAGGAAGGGTGTCGTAGTTTGCAGGAAGACTTAGACAGGTTGCAAAGTTGGGCCGAGAGGTGGCGGATGGAGTTTAATGCGGAGAAGTGTGAGGTAATTCACTTTGGTAGGAATAACAGATGTGTTGAGTATAGGGCTAACGGGAGGACTTTGAATAGTGTGGAGGAGCAGAGGGATCTAGGTGTATGTGTGCATAGATCCCTGAAAGTTGGGAATCAAGTAGATAAGGTTGTTAGGAAGGCATATGGTGTCTTGGCGTTTATTGGTAGGGGGATTGAATTTAGGAGTCGTAGCGTTATGTTGCAACTGTACACAACTCTGGTGCGGCCGCACTTGGAGTACTGTGTGCAGTTCTGGTCCCCACATTACAGGAAGGATGTGGAGGCTTTGGAGAGGGTGCAGAGGAGGTTTACCAGGATGTTGCCTGGTATGGAGGGGAGATCCTATGAGGAGAGGCTGAGGGATTTGGGATTGTTTTCGCTGGAAAGGCGGCGGCTAAGAGGGGATCTTATTGAAACATATAAGATGATTAGAGGTTTAGATAGGGTGGATAGTGATAGCCTTTTTCCTCTGATGGAGAAATCCAGCACGAGGGGGCATGGCTTTAAATTGAGGGGGGGTAGTTATAGAACCGATGTCAGGGGTAGGTTCTTTACCCAGAGGGTGGTGAGGGATTGGAATGCCCTGCCAGCATCAGTTGTAAATGCGCCTAGTTTGGGGGCGTTTAAGAGATCTGTAGATAGGTTCATGGACGAAAAGAAATTGGTTTAGGTTGGAGGGTCACAGTTTTTTTTTAACTGGTCGGTGCAACATCGTGGGCCGAAGGGCCTGTTCTGCGCTGTAATGTTCTATGTTCTATGTTCTATGACCCCTCATGAACGTCACCACCGACCTGGGAAAAAGCTTCCCACCGTTCACCCGATCTATGCCTTTCATAATCTTATATACCTCTATTAGGTCACCCCTCATCCTCCGTCTTTCCAGTGAGAACAACCCCAGTTTACCCAATCTCTCCTCATAACTAAGCCCCTCCATACCAGGCAACATCCTGGTAAACCTCCTCTGCACTCTCTCTAAAGCCTCCACGTCCTTCTGGTAGTGGCGACCAGAACTGGACGCAGTATTCCAAATGCAGCCGAACCAACATTCTATACAACTGCAACATCAGACCCCAACTTTTATACTCTATGCCCCGTCCTATAAAGGCAAGCATTCCATATGCCTTATTCACTACCTTCTCCACCTGTGACGTCACCTTCAAGGATCTGTGGACTTGCACACCCAGGTCCCTCTGCGTATCTACACCCTTTATGGTTCTGCCATTTATCGTAAAGCTCCCCCCTACGTTAGTTCTACCAAAATGCAGCACTTCGCATTTATCTGGATTGAACTCCATCTGCCATTTCTTTGCCCAAATTTCCAGCCTATCTATATCCTTCTGTAGCCTCTGACAATGTTCCTCACTATCTGCAAGTCCAGCCATTTTCTTGTCGTCCGCAAACTTACTGATCACCCCAGTTACACCTTCTTCCAGATCGTTTATATAAATCACAAACAGCAGAGGTCCCAATACAGAACCCTGCAGAACACCACTAGTCACAGGCCTCCAGCCGGAAAAAGACCCTTCCACTACCACCCTCTGTCTTCTGTGACCAAGCCAGTTCTCCACCCATCTAGCCACCTCCCCCTTTATACCATGAGATCCAACCTTTTGCACCAATCTACCATGAGGGACTTTGTCAAACGCTTTACTAAAGTCCATATAGACGACATCCACAGCCCTTCCCTCGTCAACCATTCTAGTCACTTCTTCAAAAAACTCCACCAGGTTAGTGAGGCATGACCTCCCTCTCACAAAACCATGCTGACTATCGTTAATGAGTTTATTCCTTTCTAAATGCACATACATGCTATCTCTAAGAATCCTCTCCAACAACTTCCCTACCACGGACGTCAAGCTCACTGGCCTATAATTTCCCGGGTTATCCTTCCTACCCTTCTTAAATAACGGGACCACATTAGCTATCCTCCAATCCTCTGGGACCTCACCTGTGTCCAGTGACGAGACAATGATTTGCGTCAGAGGCCCAGCGATTTCATCTCTCGTCTCCCTGAGCAGCCTTGGATAGATTCCATCAGGCCCTGGGGATTTGTTAGTCTTTATATTCCCTAAAAAACCTAACACTTCCTCCCTTGTAATGGAGATTTTCTCTAACGGGTCAACACTCCCCTCCGAGACACTCCCAGTCAACACATCCCTCTCCTTTGTGAATACCGAAGCAAAGTATTCATTTAGGATCTCCCCTACTTCTTTGGGCTCTAAGCATAATTCCCCACTTCTGTCCGAGAGGTCCGATTTTTTCCCTGACAACCCTTTTGTTCCTAATGTATGAATAAAATGCCTTGGGATTCTCCTTAATCCTGTCTGCCAAGGACATTTCATGACCCCTTTTTGCCCTTCTAATTCCTCGTTTGAGTTCTTTCCTACTTTTTGTATTCCTCCAGAGCTCCCTCCATTTTTAGCTGCCTGGACCTAACGTATGCCTCTTTTCTTTTTGACCAATCCCTCAATTTCCCTGGTTATCCATGGTTCTCAAATCCTACCCATCCTATCCATCTTTTTTTACAGGCACATGCCTGTCCTGTAGCCCTAACAACTGTTCCTTAAAAGACTCCCACATGCCAGATGTGGATTTACCCTCAAACAGCCTCTCCCAATGAACAGCTGCCAATTTCTGCCTAATCCCACCAAAGTTAGCCTTCCCCCAATCCAACACCTTACCCTTGGGACACCACTCATCCTTTTCCATCACTATCCTAAAGCTAACAGAATTGTGGTCACTATTTGCCACATGTTCCCCTACCGAAACTTTGAAGACCTGACCGGGCTCATTCCCCAGTACTAGGTCCAGTATAGCCCCCTCTCTAGTCGGGCTATCTACATATTGTTCCAAAGAACCTTCCTGTATGCATTTTACAAATGCCTCCCCATTCAGACTCCCAACCCTACGCGATTTCCAGTCTATACCAGGGAAATTGAAGTCTCCCACTACAACAACCCTATTTTTCCTGCACCTATCCATTATCGCCAGACATACCCTGTTCAGGGTAAACACATTCCTCTTTGAGTGAAGGGCAAGGCTGGCAGAAGTAGGGAACCCTGGATGATTCGGGATATTGAGGCCCTGGTCAAGAAGAATAGGAAGCTGGGATCAAGTGAATTCCTTGAAGAGTATAGGAGGTGTAGGAGTAGAGTTAAGAGAGAAATCAGGAGGGCAAAAAGGGGACACGAGATTGTTTTGGCAGATAAGGCACAGGAAAATCCAAAGAGCTTCTACAAACACAAAGGGCAAAAGAGTAACAAGGGAGAGAATAGGGCTTCTTAAGGATCAACAAGGTCATCTATGTGCGGATCCACAAGAGGTGGGCGAAATCCAAAATGAATATTTCTCATCAGTATTTACTGTTGAGAAAAACATGGATGTAAGGGAAGTTGGGGAAATAAATAGTGATGTCTTGAGGAGTGTACATATTACAGAGAAGGAGGTGCTGGAAGCCTTAAAGCGCATCAAGGTAGATAAATCCCCGGGACCTGATGAAGTGTATCCCAGGACATTGTGGGAGGCTAGGGAGGAAATTGTGGGTCCCCTAGCCGAGATATTTGGATCATCGATAGTCACGGGTGAGGTGCCTGAAGACTGGAGAGTGGCAAATGTTGTGCCTTTGTTTAAAAAGGGCTGCAGGGAAAAGCCTGGGAACTACAGGCCAGTGAGCCTCACATCTGTGGTAGGTAAATTGTTGGAAGGTATTTTGAGAGACAGGATCTACAGGCATTTAGAGACGCAAGAACTGATTAGGGACAGTCAGCATGGCTTTGAGAGTGGAAAATCATATCTCACAAATTTAGCTTGATCTTGGTTTCGGACAAAGCTCGGCACAACATCGAGGGCCGAAGGGTCTGTACTGTTCTATGTTCTAAATTTGATTGAGTTTTTTGAAGGGGTAACCAAGAAGGTAGATGAGGGCAGTGCAGTTGATGTTGTCTACATGGACTTTAGCGAGGCCTTTGACAAGGTACCGCATGGTAGGTTGTTGCACAAGGTTAAATCTCTCAGGATCCAGGGAGAGGTATCGAAATGGATACAAAATTGGCTTCTTGACAGAAGCCAGAGGGTGGTTGTTTTTCAAACTGGAGGCCTGTGACCAGTGCTGGGTCCACTGTTGTTTGTCATTTATATTAATGATTTGGATAAGAATATAGGAGGCATGGTTAGTAAGTTTGCAGATGAAACCAAGATTGTGGCATAGTGGACAGTGAAGAAAGTTATCTCCAATTGCAACGGGATCTTGATCAATTGGGCCAGGGGGCTGACGAATGGCAGATGGAGTTTAATTTAGACAGATACGAGGTGATGCATTTTGGTAGATTGAACCAGGGCAGGACTTACTCAGTTAATGGTAGGGCGTTGGGGAGAGTTGCAGAACAAAGAGATCTAGGGATACATGTTCATAGCTCCTTGAAAGTGGAGTCACAGGTGGACAGAGTGGTGAATGCGACATTCGGCATGCTTGGTTTCATCAGTCAGAACATTGAATACAAGAGTTGGAATGTTTTGTTGAAGTTGTACAAGGCATTGGTAAGGCCACACTTGGAATACTGTGTGCAATTCTGGTCACCCTATTATAGAAAGGATATTATTAAACTAGAAAGAGTGCAGAAAAGATTTACTAGGATGTTACCGGAACTTGATGGATTGAGTTATAAGGAGAGGCTGGATAGACTGGGACTTTTTTCTCTGGAGCGTAGGAGGCTGAGGGGTGATCTTATAGAGGTCTATAAAATAATGAGGGGCACAGATCAGCGAGATAGTCAATATCTTTTCCCAAAGGTAGGGGAGTCTAAAACTAGAGGGCATAGGTTTAAGGTGAGAGGGGAGAGATACAAAAGTGTCCAGAGGGGCAATTTTTTCACAGAGGGTGGAGAGTGTCTGGAACAAGCTGCCAGAGGTAGTAGTAGAGGCGGGTACAATTTTGTCTTTTAAAAGGCATTTAGACAGTTACATGGGTACGATGGATATAGAGGGATATGGGCCAAATGTAGGCAATTGGGATTAGTTTAGGGGTTTTAAAAAAGGGCGGCATGGACAAGTTGGGCCGAAGGGCCTGTTTCCATGCTGTAAACCTCTATGACTCTATGAGTCTAAGTGAGGGGGTGGGGGGCAAGAGTCAGGATTCAGGCAAGATTTTCAGCAGTTGGAAACTGGACAGGGTGTGCTGAATTGAGATCAGGGATAATCATTATAGGCTGCGGGTTCGAAGGAAATGCATCCAGCACCACATTCAATCGGTGTGCCGAGCGGAATGATGAACATGCCTCTCCCTGTGGGCAACGCTCAGTGACAACAGCAGACACAGGCTTATAACAATACAAAAGACTTGCACACACCAGCTCATCCCAAAAATGGTGCCCAGAGGGAGGACAACAGCGAAATTGCAAGTGAAGACGGCTTACTTGGCCAACTGTACGATTATAATCACCATCCAGCGACAGCTCTCGCCCCACAGCTTGGCTGAGCTCATCTCCATGAAAACCTCCAGGTGTTCCAAAACAGTTAGCCATGTCAATAACCGCTGCTGTGTGGCAGGCTGGAACAAAACACACACATCAGCACAGGCCTCGACCTGTATATATTAGCAGGCACGCACCCCCCCCCCCCCTCCCTGGGACACAGGTCAGCCCAGGCACGCCCCCCTCCCCCCGGGACACAGGTCAGCCCAGGCACGCCCCCCTCCCCCCGGGACACAGGTCAGCCCAGGCACGCCCCCCTCCCCAGGACATAGGTCAGCCCAGGCACGCACCCCCCCCCCCCCCCCCCCCCCGGACACGGGCCGGTGCAAGCACGCCCCCCCCCCCCCCCCCCCGGACACGGGCCGGTGCAAGCACGCGCCCCCCCCCCCCCCCCCCCCCGGGACACGGGTCAGCCCAGGTACGCACCCCTGGATGCATGTCAGCGTAGAGCCAGTCAGACTGGAATGTAATTGAGGTATTTGAGGATATTTATATATTGCACAACAGATTTCTGGGTCTAAGTTACAGTCTGGAATCTAATTGATGGGTTTGAGTTATGTATAGATAAGAGAATAGATATCTAATTTTTAGAATAGATACCTGGGAGTGAGTTACTGACTGAAATCTAGTCAAGGTGTTTGGGTGGTTTATATACAGAATCATGGATATCCGGGTGCGAGTTACAGACTGGAATCAAAGCGAGGAGTTCAGAGAAGTTTCTATATAGAACAAATATCTAGGAGTGAGTTACTGACTGAAATCTAACAGGGGTTCGGGTGATTTATATATAGATTAATAGATATCCAGGAGTTACAGACTGGAATCTAATCGACGGGTTTGGGTGGTTTATCATAGAATCCGACAGTGCAGGAGACCCATTCAGCCCATTGAGTTGCCACCAACCACAACTCCACCCATGCCCTATCCCCATAACCCCATGCATTTAACCCCAGCTCGTCCCCCTAACATTTGGGAACAATTTAGCATTGCCAATCAACCTAACCCGCACATTTTTGGAGTGTGGGAGGAAACCGGGGCACCCGGAGGAAACCCATACAGGCACAGGAAGAAGGTGCAAACTCCACACAGTGACCCAAGCTGGGAATTGAACCTGGGTTCCTGGCGCTGTGAGGCAGCAGTGCTAACCACTGTGCCACCGTTGCACCCTACATATAGAATAACTGATACCTGGGAGTGAGTCACAAACTGGAATCTAAATGGAGGGTTCAGGGAGTGTAAGGGTTAAAAATCACAAACTATGAGAAAATAAAAGGTTGTTACAAAAGTTTTCATAAATAAGCACCAAGACCTTTGGTCTGAGAGAATTCATTAAATCAGTCATCTGGACCTGGAAGGGAGTGATATCCACACAGGCACAAACTGGGACATTACTGATAACTTGTAACAATGATGAATTAGATCAGCTAACATGATTTAGTTTTCATGCTGATTGCACATTATAATTAAGCAAGCGTAAGGTGATTGGTTTTATAATATCTGTACCTTATGAATGACGTAACCGTAATCAATAACTGAGTGGATAGAGATACATCTATAACTTGATTGATATATGCTAATTACTTGCAATTGAATTTTAAACTATAACTGCTTGTGCATTCCCGAATTCTGGGTCCTGGCTTGTTACCGCTCTGACCTGTGAATTTCCAGGGACCTCACTATATAGCTTGCATTAAAACAGCTGTTTAAGAGAACTTCATGACTTGGTCTAGTTATGAAGGGTAAAGTTGTGATCAATTAAAAGGCTGACATCAAAGCCTACAACAGGAAGGTTTATATATACACAATAACAGATATCCGGGAATGAATTACAGACTGGAATCTAATCGAGGGGCACAGAGCGGTTTGCATTTAGAATAACAGATACAGACTGAAAACTGTTACAGACTGAAAACAAATCTAGGGGTTCAGAGTAGTATATAGAGAGTAACAGACACCCAGGAGTGAGTTTTTGACTGGAATCTAATCGAAGGGTTCGGGGTGGTTTACATATAGGATAACATGTACCCGGGAGTGAATTACAGACTGGAACATGCCCTTTTCAAGTTGGCACAGGTTCAGGTGTGGAGGCAGATACAAGTCAAGTCGACTGTTTTGGAATATGTTCCTGAATTGTTCAAACTGCCTGAACATAAATTGCAGGACCGTCAAAATTAGCACATCATCCATGCAAAGGAAAGTGTAGATGAATCAACGGTCATGTGTGATCTGAAAAAGGAAATTGAGGAGTGGAAGTACGGTGCTAATATGGATCAAAGGAAAGGACAACAATGTGGAATCAGACTGTTTGCTAAAATTGTACCTTCATTTAAAATGAACTGCTGGCATAATGATTCTGTAGTGTGCAGAGATGTGGGTGCCCAATGAAATCATACTGTACACAGCTGGTGTTCGAATAAATGACAGTGGTTTTCACAGCAGCGTAACTGCCAAAACGATCTTTGGAACATTGGTCGAAATGAGTTCTGACACCAAGGAAGACAACTGCTGTGTGTCTTTGCCAAAGAGTGTGCATAAAGTGATGGCGCAGATCCAAGGCAAACAAAGGAGTTGAATTATTTGGCAGAGGGGCCAAGGCCAATGAACAAGAAAGGGGACAGAGATAAAAGACCTTTTTGAATGGCCCTGACTACACACATGTATTGGGCCCGATTTTACCAAAACTTCGCACCCGAATGGCGGTAACGTTGGGCGTCGGCCCTATGCCACGATCTGCACCCGATTCCTAGCGGATCGCACCTTTACCAACGGCCGATTCGGGCGCCGTTCCGGTGCATGCCCAAATCGGCTGGCGCGACGATTTAAATGCATTTGCATGCATTTAAATCGACTTAATGAAGCGCGCGCCCAACTTTACCATCAATTCCCCCTTTACCAGCGTTCGGCCCAATTCGCATCCGCGCCTTCACCGATCTGATAAATAAAAGTCCAACTTGTACTTTTATTCGGCAGGGGAATCGCCGAGGCCCACCCTTTGCGGACACCCCCTCTAACCACCCCCCACGGGATCGGACCCCTCTGGGAGGCAGGCCCCCCTGGCAGAGCACACCCCTAACCTACCTCGATCGTGGTCTCCCTCCACCATCCTTCCCGCTCACCTCGAGTCCTTCGACAGCCTGCAGCACGTTCCTGGACACTGACTTCGAGCCACGGCTGAAGTGACCGGGCTTCACACAGGTCCGCTGGCGTCTGTCGGGGGGGGGGGGGGGCGGGCCCAGTTGGAACTCTGGTTGGGGGGGGGGGGGGGGGGGGGGTGTGACGGATCAGCCTGAGGAGAGGGCAGTGTGATGGCTCATCCCGTGGGGGGGGGGGGGGGGGGGGGAGAAGAGGAGAGTCGTCCCCTGGGGGGGGAGGGGGGGGGGGGGGGGGGGGTGTGACGGATCATTCACTGATACACTACCAGCCACAGCCATCTCTCCCGCTCTCACACCTGAATGGAAGAGTTATCTGTGGCTGGTAGTGTACCAGTGATGGTGCCAGGAGGGATCGGCCGCATACACACAGCGGAACCCCCCCCCTCCCAGAGGATGAGACGTCACACCCCCTCCCACCCCCCCAGGGAATGAGACGTCACAACTCCTCTCTTCACCCCCACCGCCCCCCCCCCCCCCCAGGGGATGATCTGTCACACCCCTCTCCCCCCCCCCCCCCCCCCCCCCCAGGAATGAGACGTCACACTCCCTCCCTCCCACCCCCCCAGGGAATGAGACATCACACCCCCTCCCCCCCCCCAAAAGGGATGATACGTCACACCCCCGCCCCCAACCAGAGGATGAGACGTCACACCCCCTCCCCTCCCACGGAATGAGAAGTCACACCCCCTCCCCTCCTCCTCTCTCCCCCCCCCCCTCCCCCCGCCCCACCCCAGCCGACCAGAGGATGAACGGCA